>NC_053041.3:456976920-457279950 GCF_002575655.3 Aegilops tauschii subsp. strangulata | reverse complement strand
GTCAACCCTCCGTCGCTAGTAATTTCCTCGATGGGAAAATCACATAAAATACTAAAGACTAGTTCGCCTAAAAACTGGACGTTTTCTGAACCTTGTTCATAACTCACGAATAAAACTCAAATCTCCCCTTTACACAGCCGAAGCCTTTGCCTTTTATATGGCACAAACACACACTAACCTAATCTCTATAGATAAGAAGAAAGGAAAACCAAATCTTACCTACTAAAACTAACGCACAAGATCTATGCTGTTTCTCTTTCTTATATGATGAAAAGACGTGCCCTTCTAGACTTCTTGTAACACACGTACCAACTAAGGCTAATAATCAAGTACTAATTACGATTGGAATTGAACCTACAAAAAACTATACATGGGTGAGTACGAAAGTTGGGAATTATTTTAGCCGGTCGTGGCTCCTCCTGGCTAATCAACTCATTGTTGAACGCATGCATGTACAGACTCCTCTCTTTACACGTTAAACCAATTAGAACTCTTCATTTAACCTTGCACCACATTTTTCTCTCGGCACATTTATTTTTCTTCTGATCTTGACGTCTAGCAGGCACAACACATTTGTTTCTATTTGACTCGATAATCTCATGCCCACAAATTATGCATAGTCTTCCATCTTTCCCTTTATGTAATTTATCCGAGTCCACAACCTGTTTTTGCTGTCGAGCCAAAACACAATTCTGAACATGACTAACCATGCAGGTAATTAAATTATCTCCCACATTCTTAATTGATTCAGCCTAAATACGAAAGATGTTTGACGACACACTGGATGTCATAGTGGTCGTGTCATCTCCCTCCCTTCAAGAGAACCCGTCCTCGGTTTCGAGTCAATATCCAACAGGACCTTCTCCGGAACTTGCTGCTATCTAGTGATTGCACTGTCTACCATTGGCTTTAGCACATGCTTTCCCCCATCATGCATGAACGTGTATGTGTTCGATTTTCCGGCATGCACTGCATCATGATCAAACTGCCACGGTCTTCCCAGTAGCAACTAACAAGCATCCATCGGTAAGACATCACAGTCCACCTTGTCAATGTAATCTCCAACAGCAAATGGCACACGTACCTTATGTCTAATGTTTAATTTTCAGAATGTTATAGCCACTCCACGTGGTGCGGGTGCAGGTGCCTCCACATGGACAAACTCAAAGCCTGCACAAGATCTTTGCTAATGGCATTTGTAAAGCTCCCACCATCAATTATCATCTTGCAAGCACGATTCTTGATCTTACACTGTGTTTAAAAAAACTCCATCGCTGCCCCTTTGCATCACCATCCCCTTGAACCTTCTCCACCAAAAGATTTACCCCTTTCGTCGGTCCATTAACTTCTTCCACTATTTCTTCTTGATGTTCTCTTCTTTTCTGCAAACGGGTTTTCCAATCTTTCATGAACACATCCAATGGCATAGGAACAAAACAAATATGTTGGCCTGATACGTCTCCAACGTATCTATAATTTTTGATTGTTCCATGCTATTATATTATCTGTTTTGGATGTTTAATGGGCTTTATTATGCACTTTTATATTATTTTTGTGACTAAACTATTAACCGAAGGCCCAGTGCAAATTCCTGTTTTTTTGCCTATTTCAGTGTTTCGCAGAAAAGGAATATCAAACGAAATCCAAACGGAATGAAACCTTCACGAGGATCGTTTTTGGAACAAACGCAATCCAGGAGACTTGGAGTGGACGTCAAGGAAGCAACGAGGCGGCCACGAGGTAGGGAGGCGCGCCCAGGGGGTAGGCGCGCCCCCACCCTCGTGGGACCTCGTGGCTCCACCGACCTACTTGTTTCGCCTATATATACTTATATACCCTGAAAACATCTGAGAGCACCACGAAACCCTATTTTCACCGCCGCAACCTTCTGTACCCGTGAGATCCCATCTTGGGGCCTTTTTCGGTGCTCCGTCGGGAGGGGGAATCGATCACGGAGGGCTTCTACATCAACACCATAGCCTCTCTGATGATGTGTGAGTAGTTTACCACAGACCTTCAGGTCCATAGTTATTAACTAGATGGCTTCTTCTCTCTCTTTGGATCTCAATACAAAGTTCTCCTCGATCTTCTTGGAGATCTATTCGATGTAATTATTTTTGCGGTGTGTTTGTCGAGATCCGATGAATTGTGGGTTTATGATCAAGATTATCTATGAACAATATTTGATTCTTCTCTGAATTCTTTTATGCATGATTTAATATCTTTGCAAGTCTCTTCGAATTATCAGTTTGATTTGGCCTACTAGATTGATCTTTCTTGCCAGGGGAGAAGTGCTTAGCTTTGGGTTCAATCTTGCGGTGTCCTTTCCCAGTGACAGCAGGGCCAGCAAGGCACATATTGTATTGTTGCCATCGAGGATAAACAGATGGGGTTTATATCATATTGTTTGAGTTTATCCCTCTACATCATGTCATCTTGCCTAATGCGTTACTCTGTTCTTATGAACTTAATACTCTAGATGCATGCTGGATAGCGTTCGATGTGTGGAGTAATAGTAGTAGATGCAGAATCGTTTCGGTCTACCACTCACGGACGTGATGCCTATATACATGATCATGCCTAGATATTCTCATAACTATGCGCTTTTCTATCAATTGTTCGACAGTAATTTATTCACCCACCGTAGATTATGCTATCTTGAGAGAAACCACTAGTGAAACCTATGGCCCCCGGGTCTATTTTCCATCATATTAGTCTCCCGCCAACGTGCTATTTTTGTCGCCGTTTATTTTGCAAACTTTACTTTCTAATCTATACAACAAAATACCAAAAATATTTATGTTATTATCTTTATCAGATCTCACTTTTGCAAGTGGCCGTGAAGAGATTGACAACCCCTTTATCGCGTTGGTTGCAAGGTTCTTGATTGTTTGTGCAGGAACGAGGGATTTGCGTGTAGTCTCCTACTGGATTGATACCTTGGTTCTCAAAAACTGAGGGAAATACTTACGCTACTTTGCTGCATCACCCTTTCCTCTTCAAGGGAAAACCAACGCATGCTCAAGAGGTAGCAAGAAGGATTTCTGGCGCCATTGCCGGGGAGATCTACGCACAAGTCAGGACATACCAAGTACCCATCACAAACTCTTATCCCTCGCATTACATTATTTGCCATTTGCCTATCGTTTCCTCTCCCCCACTTCACCTTTGCCGTTTTATTCGCCCTCTTTTTCCGTTCATCTCTTTTCGCTTGCTTCTTGTGTGCTTGTGTGTTGGATTGTTTGTCACGATGGCTCAAGACAATACTAAATTGTGTGACTTTTCCAATACCAACAACAATGATTTTATTAGCACTCCGATTGCTCCTATTACCGATGCTGAATCTTGTGAAATTAATGCTGCTTTGTTGAATCTTGTCATGAAAGATCAATTTTCTGGCCTTCCTAGTGAAGATGTTGCTACCCATCTAAACAACTTTGTTGATTTGTGTGATATGCAAAAGAAGAAAGATGTGGATAATGATATTGTTAAATTGAAGCTATTTCCGTTTTCACTTAGAGATCGTGCTAAAACTTGGTTTTCTTCTTTGCCTAAAAATAGTATTGATTCATGGAATAAGTGCAAAGATGTATCTCTAAGTATTTTCCTCCCGCTAAGATCATCTCTCTTAGAAACGATATTATGAATTTTAAGCAACTTGATCATGAGCATGTTGCACAATCTTGGGAGAGGATGAAATTAATGATACGTAATTGTCCTACACATGGTTTGAATTTATGGATGATTATACAAAAAATTTATGCCGGATTGAATTTTGCTTCTAGAAATCTTTTAGATTCGGCCGCGGGAGGCACTTTTATGGAAATCACTTTACGAGAAGCTACTAAACTCCTAGATAATATTATAGTTAATTATTGTCAATGGCACACCGAAAGATCTACTAGTAAAAAGGTTCATGCGATTGAAGAAATTAATATTTTAAGTGGAAAGATGGATGAACTTATGAAATTGTTTGCTAATAAGAGTGTTTCTTCTGATCCTAATGATATGCCTTTGTCTACTTTTATTGAGAATAATAATGAATCTATGGATGTGAATTCTGTTGGTAGGAACAATTGGTAACAACGCATATAGAGTAAACTTTAATTCTAGGCCGTTCCCTAGTAATTCCTCTAATAATTATGGTAATTCCTACAACAACTCTTATGAAAATTTTAATAATTTGCCCTCTTATTTTGAGACTAGTGTTAAATAATTTATGATTTCGCAAAAGAGTTTCAATACTTTGCTTGAAGAAAAACTGCTTAAGATTGATGAGTTGTCTAGGAACGTGGATAGAATTTCTCTTGATGTTGACTCTTTGAAACTTAGATGTATTCCTCCTAAGCATGATATCAATGAGTCTCTCAAAGCCATGATAATTTCCATTGATGATGCAAAGAAAGAACCACTAGGATGCATGCTAAAAAAGATTGCTTTGTGAAAGCGTATTCTTCTAGTTTTTATGATAATAAGGATGAAGATCTAAAAGTGATTGATGTGTCTCCTATTAAATCTTTGTTTCCTAATATGAATCTTGATAAAGATGGGACTGGGGATGAGTCAACTTTAGTTAAAAGGCGTCCCAATGATTCAAAGTTTTTAGATCTTGATGCAAAAATTGGTAAAAGTGGGATTGAAAAGGTCAAAACTTTACATAGCAATGAACCCACTATTTTGGATTTCAAGGAATTTAATTATGATAATTGCTCTTTGATAGATTGTATTTCCTTGTTGCAATCCGTGCTAAATTCTCCTCATGCCTATAGTCAAAATAAAGCTTTTACCCAACATATCGTTGATGCTTTAATGCAATCCTATGAAGAAAAACTTGAATTAGAAGTTTCTATCCCTAGAAAACTTTATGATGAGTGGGAACCTACTATTAAAATTAAAATTAAAGATCATGAATGCTATGCTTTATGTGATTTGGGTGCTAGTGTTTCCATGATTCCAAAAAATTTGTGTGATGTGTTAGGTTTCCGTGAATTTGATGATTGTTCTTCAAAATTTGCATCTTGCGGATTCCACCATTAAGAAACCTATGGGAAGGATTAATGATGTTCTTATTGTTGCAAATAGGAATTATGTGCCTGTAGATTTCATTGTTCTTGATATAGATTGCAATCCTACATGTCCTATTATTCTTGGTAGACCTTTCCTTAGAACGATTGGTGCAATTATTGATATGAAAGAAGGAAATATTAGATTTCAATTTCCATTAATAAAATACATGGAACACTTTCCTAATAAGAAAATTAAATTACCTTATGAATCTATTATGAGAGCCACTTATTGATTGCAAACCAAAGATGATAATACCTAGATCTACTCTTGCTTTTATGCCTAGCTAGGGGCGTTAAACGATAGCGCTTGTTGGGAGGCAACCCAATTTTATTTTTGTTTCTGTTTAGTAATAAATAATTCATATAGATTCTGTTTAGATGTGGTTTTATGTTTTAAATTAGTGTTTGTGCCAAGTAGAACCTTTGGGAAGACTTGGGTGAAGTCTTTATGATCTTGCTGTAAAAAACAGAAACTTTAACGCTCACGAGATTAGCTGCCATTTTTTACTGGAGAGTGATTTTAGGTTGATTATTTTTGCAAATGATTAGTAGACAAATTCCTCACGTCCACCAATTTATTTCAGAATTTTTGGAGTTACAGAAGTATACGTTTGATACAGATTGCTACAGACTGTTCTGTTTTTAACAGATTCTGTTTTTCGTGTGTTGTTTGCTTATTTTTGATGAATCTATGGCTAGTATCGGGGGTATGAACCATAGAGAAGTTGGAATACAGTAGGTTTAACACCAATATAAATAAAGAATGAGTTCATTACAGTACCTTAAATTGGTGATTTGTTTTCTTATACTAACAGAGCTCATCAGATTTTCTGTTGAGTTTTGTGTTGTGAAGTTTTCAAGTTTTGGGTAAAGATTTGATGGATTTTGGAACAAGGAGTGGTAAGAGCCTAAGCTTTGGGATGCCCAAGGCACCCCAAGGTAAAATTCAAGGACAACCAAAAGCCTAAGCTTGGGGATGCACCGGAAGGCATCCCCTCTATCGTCTTCGTCCATCGGTAACTTTACGTGAGGCTATATTTTTATTCACCACATGATATGTGTTTTGCTTGAAGCATCTTGTATGATTTGAGTCTTTGCTTGTTAGTTTACCACAATCATACGTGCTGTACACACCTTTTGGAGAGATACACATGAATCAGAATTTATTAGAATACTCTATGTGCTTCACTTATATCTTTTGAGCTAAATAATTTTGCTCTAGTGCTTCACTTATATCTTTTAGAGCACGGTGGTGGTTCTATTTTATAGAAATTATTGATCTCTCATGCTTCACTTATATTATTTTGAGAGTCTTATAGAACAACATGGTAGTTTGCTTTGGCTATAAAATTAGTCCTAATATGATGAGCATCCAAGATGGGTATAATAAACACTATCATATAAAGTGTATTTGAATACTATGAGAAGTTTGATTCTTTATGATTGCTTTGAGATATGAAGATGGTGATATTAGAGTCATGCTAGTTGAGTAGTTATGAATTTGAGAAATACTTGTTTTAAAGTTTGTGATTCCCGTAACATGCACGTATGGTGAACCGTTATGTGATGAAGTCGGAGCATGATTTATTTATTGATTGTATTCCTTATGAGTGGCGGTCGGGGACGAGTGATGGTCTTTTCCTACCAATCTATCCCCCTAGGAGCATGCGCGTAGTACTTCTTTTCGATATCTAATAGATTTTTGCAATAAGTATGTGAGTTCTTTATGACTAATGTTGAGTCCATGGATTATACGCACTCTCATCCTTCCACCATTGCTAGCCTCTCTAATACCGCGCACCTTTCGCCGGTATCATACACCCACCATATAACTTCCTCAAAACAGCCACCATACCTACCTATTATGGCATTTCCATAGCCATTCCGGGATATATTGCCATGCAACTTTCCACCATTCCGTTTATTATGGCACGCTCCATCATTGTCATATTGCTTTGCATTATCATGTAGTTGACATCGTATTTGTGGCAAAGCCACCTTCATAATTCTTTCATACATGTCACTCTTGATTCATTGCATATCCCGGTACATCGCCGGAGGCATTCACATAGTCATATTTTGTTCTAAGTATTGAGTTGTAATTCTTGAGTTGTAAGTAAATAAAAGTGTGATGATCATCATTATTAGAGCATTGTCCCAAGTGAGGAAAGGATGATGGAGACTATGATTCCCCCACAAGTCGGGATGAGACTCCGGACGAAAATAAAAGAAAAAGAAAGAAAAAAAAGAGGCCATAAAAAAAGAAGAGAAAAAGGCCTAAATAAAAAAATGAGAGAAAAAGAGAGAAGGGACAATGTTACTATACTTTTACCACACTTGTGCTTCAAAGTAGCACCGTGATCTTCATGATAGAGAGTCTCCTATGTTGTCACTTTCATATACTAGTGGGAATTTTACATTATAGAACTTGGCTTGTATATTCCAATGATGGGCTTCCTCAAAAATGCCCTAGGTCTTCGTGAGCAAGCGAGTTGGATGCACACCCACTTAGTTTCTTTTGTTGAGCTTTCATACACTTATAGCTCTAGTGCATCCGTTGCATGGCAATCCCTACTCACTCATATTGATATCTATTGATGGGCATCTCCATAGCCCGTTGATGCCCTAGAGGCAATAATAAAGTATTATTTTATTTCCTTATATCATGATAAATGTTTATTATTCATGCTAGAATTGTATTAACCGGAAACATAATACATGTGTGAATACATAGACAAACAGTGTGTCACTAGTATGCCTCTACTTGACTAGCTCGTTAATCAAAGATGGTTATGTTTCCTAGCCATAGACATGAGTTGTCATTTGATTAACGGGATCACCTCATTAGGAGAATGATGTGATTGACTTGACCCATTCCGTTAGCTTAGCACCCGATCATTTAGTATGTTGCTATTGCTTTCTTCATGACTTATACATGTTCCTATGACTATGAGATTATGCAACTCCCGTTTACCGGAGGAACACTTTGTGTGCTACCAAACGTCACAACGTAAATGGGTGATTATAAAGGTGCTCTACAGGTGTCTCCAAAGGTACTTGTTGGGTTGGCGTATTTCGAGATTAGGATTTGTCACTCCGATTGTCGGAGAGGTATCTCTGGGCCCACTCAGTAATGCACATCACTATAAGCCTTGCAAGCATTGTGACTAATGAGTTAGTTGCGGTATGATGTATTACGGAACGAGTAAAGAGACTTGCCGGTAACGAGATTGAACTAGGTATCGAGATACCGACGATCGAATCTCGGGCAAGTAACATACCGATGACAAAGGGAACAACGTATGTTGTTATGCGGTCTGACCGATAAAGATCTTCGTAGAATATGTAGGAACCAATATGAGCATCCAGGTTCCGCTATTGGTTATTGACCGGAGAGGTGTCTCGGTCATGTCTACATAGTTCTCGAACCCGTAGGGTCCGCACGCTTAAAGTTACGATGACAGTTATATTATGAGTTTATATGTTTTGATGTACCGAAGGTTGTTCGGAGTCCCGGATGTGATCACGGACATGACGAGGAGTCTCTAAATGGTCGAGACATAAAGATTGATATATTGGACGACTATATTCGGACACCGGAAGTGTTCCGGAGAAGTTTCGGATAAAACCGGAGTGCCGGAGGGGTCACCGGAACCCCCCGGGGAAGTATTGGGCCTTAGTGGGCCTTGAGGGGAGAGAGAGGGCAGCAGCCAGGAGGTGGCGCACCCCCTCCCATGAGGAGTCCGAATTGGACTAGGGGAGGGGGGCGCAGCCCCTCTTTCCCTTTCCCTCTCCCTCTCTTTCCTTCCCCCTCTCTTCCTAGTTGGACTAGGAAAGGGGAGTCCTACTCCTAGTAGGAGGAGGACTCCCCCCTCTCCTTGGCACGCCCAAAGGAAGCCGGCCTCCCCCTTGCTCCTTTATATACGGGGGCAGGGGGGCACCTCTAGACACACTTGATATACGATATTTTAGCCGTGTGCGGTGCCCCCCTCCACCATATTACACCTCGATAATACCGTTGCGGAGCTTAGGCGAAGCCCTGCATCGGTGGAACATCATCATCGTCGCCACGCCGTCGTGCTGACGAAACTCTCCCTCAACACTCGGCTGGATCGGAGTTCGAGGGACGTCATCGAGCTGAACGTGTGCTGAACTCGGAGGTGCCGTGCGTTCGGTACTTGATCGGTCGGATCGTGAAGACGTACGACTACATCAACCGCGTTGTGATAACGCTTCCGCTGTCGGTCTATGAGGGTACGTGGACAACACTCTCCCCTCTCGTTGCTATGCATCACCATGATCTTGCGTGTGCGTAGGAATTTTTTTGAAATTACTACGTTCCCCAACAGTGGCATCCGAGCCAGGTTTTATGCGTTGATGCTATGCACGAGTAGAACACAAGTGAGTTGTGGGCGATATAAGTCATACTGCTTACCAGCATGTCATACTTTGGTTCAGCGGTATTGTGAGATGAAGCGGCCCGGACCGACATTACGCGTACGCTTACGCGAGACTGGTTTCACCGTTGCGAGCACTCGTTGCTTAAAGGTGACTGGCGGGTGTCTGTCTCTCTCACTTTAGTTGAACCGAGTGTGGCTACGCCCGGTCCTTGCGAAGGTTAAAACAACACCAACTTGACAAACTATCGTTGTGGTTTTGATGCGTAGGTAAGAACGGTTCTTGCTAAGCCCGTAGCAGCCACGTAAAACTTGCAACAACAAAGTAGAGGACGTCTAACTTGTTTTTGCAGGGCATGTTGTGATGTGATATGGTCAAGACATGATGCTATATTTTATTGTATGAGATGATCATGTTTTGTAATCGAGTTATCGGCAACTGGCAGGAGCCATATGGTTGTCGCTTTATTGTATGCAATGCAATCGCCATGTAATTGTTTTACTTTATCACTAAGCGGTAGCGATAGTCGTAAAAGCAATAAGTTGGCGAGACGACAACGATACTACGATGGAGATCAAGGTGTCACGCCGGTGACGATGGTGATCATGACGGTGCTTCGGAGATGGAGATCACGAGCACGGTGCTTCGGAGATGGAGATCACAAGCACAAGATGATGATGGCCATATCATATCACTTATATTGATTGCATGTGATGTTAATCTTTTATGCATCTTATCTTGCTTTGATTGACGGTAGCATTATAAGATGATCTCTCACTAAAATTTCAAGATAAAAGTCTTCTCCCTGAGTATGCACCGTTGCAAAAGTTCTTCGTGCTGAGACACCACGTGATGATCGGGTGTGATAGGCTCTACGTTCAAATACAACGGGTGCAAAACAGTTGCACACGCGGAATACTCAGGTTAAACTTGACGAGCCTAGCATATGCAGATATGGCCTCGGAACACGGAGACCGAAAGGTCGAGCGTGAATCATATAGTAGATATGATCAACATAGTGATGTTCACCATTGAAACTACTCCATCTCACGTGATGATCGGACATGGTTTAGTTGATTTGGATCACGTAATCACTTAGATGATTAGAGGGATGTCTATCTAAGTGGGAGTTCTTAAGTAATATGATTAATTGAACTTAAATTTATCATGAACTTAGTACCTGATAGTATCTTGCTTGTCTATGCTAATTGTAGATAAATGGCCCGTGCTGTTGTTCCGTTGAATTTTAATGCGTTCCTTGAGAAAGCTAAGTTGAAAGATGATGGTAGCAATTACACGGACTGGGTCCGTAATTTGAGGATTATCCTCATTGCTGCACAGAATAATTACGTCCTAGAAGCACCGCTAGGTGCCAGGCCTCCTGCAAGAGCAACGCCAGAAGTTATGAACGTCTGGCAGAGCAAAGCTGATGACTACTCAATAGTTCAGTGTGCCATGCTTTACGGCTTAGAACCGGGTCTTCAACGACGTTTTGAACGTCATGGAGCATATGAGATGTTCCAGGAGTTGAAGTTAATATTTCAAGAAAATGCCCGGATTGAGAGATATGAAGTCTCCAATAAGTTCTATAGCTGCAAGATGGAAGAGAATAGTTCTGTCAGTGAGCATATACTCAAAATGTCTGGGTATAATAATCACTTGATTCAACTGGGAGTTAATCTTCCGGATGATAGCGTCATTGACAGAATTCTTCAATCACTGCCACCAAGCTACAAGAGCTTCGTGATGAACTATAACATGCAAGGGATGGATAAGACAATTCCCGAGCTCTTCGCAATGCTAAAGGCAGCGGAGGTAGAAATAAAAAAGGAGCATCAAGTGTTGATGGTCAGTAAAACCACTAGTTTCAAGAAAAAGGGCAAAGGGAAGAAGAAAGGGAACTTCAAGAAGAACAACAAGCAAGTTGCTGTTTAGGAGAAAAAATCCAAGTCTGGACCTAAGCCTGAAACTGAGTGCTTCTACTGTAAGCAGACTGGTCACTGGAAGCAGAACTGCCCCAAGTATTTGGCGGAAAAGAAGGATGGCAAGGTTAACAAAGGTATATGTGATATACATGTTATTGATGTGTACCTTACTAATACTCGCAGTAGCACCTGGGTATTTGATACTGGTTCTGTTGCTAATATTTGCAACTCGAAACAGGGGCTACGGATTAAGCGAAGATTGGCTAAGGACGAGGTGACGATGCGCGTGGGAAATGGTTCCAAAGTCGATGTGATCGCCGTCGGCACGCTACCTCTACATCTACCTTCGGGATTAGTTTTAGACCTAAATAATTGTTATTTGGTGCCAACGTTGAGCATGAAAATTATATCTGGATCTTGTTTAATGCGAGACGGTTATTCATTTAAATCAGAGAATAATGGTTGTTCTATTTATATGAATAATATCTTTTATGGTCATGCACCCTTGAAGAGTGGTCTATTTTTAATGAATCTCGATAGTAGTGACACACATATTCATAATGTTGAAGCCAAAAGATGCAGAGTTGATAATGACAGTGCAACTTATTTGTGGCACTGCCGTTTAGGTCATATCGGTGTAAAGCGCATGAAGAAACTCCATACTGATGGACTTTTGGAATCACTTGATTATGAATCACTTGGTACTTGCGAACCGTGCCTCATGGGCAAGATGACTAAAACACCGTTCTCCGGAACTATGGAGAGAGCAACAGATTTATTGGAAATCATACATACAGATGTATGTGGTCCGATGAATATTGAGGCTCGTGGCGGATATCGTTATTTTCTCACCTTCACAGATGATTTGAGTAGATATGGGTATATCTACTTAATGAAACATAAGTCTGAAACATTTGAAAAGTTCAAAGAATTTCAGATTGAAGTTGAAAATCATCGTAACAAGAAAATAAAATTCCTACGATCTGATCGTGGAGGAGAATATTTGAGTTACGAGTTTGGCCTACATTTGAAACAATGCGGAATAGTTTCGCAACTCACGCCACCCGGAACACCACAGCGTAATGGTGTGTCCGAACGTCGTAATCGTACTTTATTAGATATGGTGCGATCTATGATGTCTCTTACCGATTTACCGCTATCGTTTTGGGGTTATGCTTTAGAGACGGCTGCATTCACTCTAAATAGGACACCATCGAAATCCGTTGAGACGACGCCTTATGAACTATGGTTTGGCAAGAAACCAAAGTTGTCGTATCTTAAAGTTTGGGGTTGCGATGCTTATGTGAAGAAACTTCAACCTGATAAGCTCGAACCTAAATCGGAGAAATGTGTCTTCATAGGATACCCAAAGGAGACTGTTGGGTACACCTTCTATCACAGATCCGAAGGCAAGATATTCGTTGCTAAGAATGGATCCTTTCTAGAGAAGGAGTTTCTCTCGAAAGAAGTGAGTGGGAGGAAAGTAGAACTTGATGAGGTAACGGTACCTGCTCCCTTATTGGAAAGTAGATCATCACAGAAATCAGTTTCTGTGACACCTACACCAATTAGTGAGGAAGTTAATGATAATGATCATGAAATTTCAGATCAAGTTATTACTGAACCTCGTAGGTCAACTAGATCAAGATCCGCACCAGAGTGGTACGGTAATCCTGTTCTGGAGGTTATGTTACTAGACCATGACGAACCTACGAACTACGAAGAAGCAATGGTGAGCCCAGATTCCGCAAAATGGCTTGAAGCCATGAAATCCGAGATGGGATCCATGTATGAGAACAAAGTATGGACTTTGGTTGACTTGCCCGATGGTCGGCAAGCCATTGAAAATAAATGGATCTTCAAGAAGAAGACTGACGCTGATGGTAATGTTACTGTCTATAAAGCTTGACTTGTTGCGAAAGGTTTTCGACAAGTTCAAGGGATTGACTACGATGAGACCTTCTCACCTGTAGCGATGCTTAAGTCTGTCCGAATCATGTTAGCAATTGCCGCATTTTATGATTATGAAATTTGGCAAATGGATGTCAAAACTGCATTCCTGAATGGATTTCTGGAAGAAGAGTTGTATATGATGCAACCGGAAGGTTTTGTCGATCCAAAGGGAGCTAACAAAGTGTGCAAGCTCCAGCGATCCATTTATGGACTGGTGCAAGCCTCTCGGAGTTGGAATAAACGCTTTGATAGTGTGATCAAAGCATTTGGTTTTATACAGACTTTTGGAGAAGCCTGTATTTACAAGAAAGTGAGTGGGAGCTCGATAGCATTTTTGATATTATATGTGGATGACATATTGCTGATTGGAAATGATATAGAATTTCTGGATAGCATAAAGGGATACTTGAATAAGAGTTTTTCAATGAAAGACCTTGGTGAAGCTGCATATATATTAGGCATTAAGATCTATAGAGATATATCAAGACGCTTAATTGGACTTTCACAAAGCACATACCTTGACAAAGTTTTGAAGAAGTTCAAAATGGATCAAGCAAACAAAGGGTTCTTGCCTGTGCTACAAGGTGTGAGATTGAGTAAGACTCAATGCCCGACCACTGCAGAAGATAGAGAGAAGATGAAAGATGTTCCCTATGCTTCATCCATAGGCTCTATCATGTATGCAATGCTGTGTACTAGACCTGATGTGTGCCTTGCTATAAGTTTAGCAGGGAGGTACCAAAGTAATCTAGGAGTGGATCACTGGAGAGCGGTCAAGAACATCCTGAAATACCTGAAAAGGACTAAGGATATGTTTCTCATTTATGGAGGTGACAAAGAGCCCATCGTAAATGGTTACGTTGATGCAAGCTTTGACACTGATCCGGACGATTCTAAATCGCAAACCGGATACGTATTTACATTGAACGGTGGAGCTGTCAGTTGGTGCAGTTCTAAGCAAAGTGTCGTGGCGGGATCTACGTGTGAAGCGGAGTACATAGTTGCTTCGGAAGCAGCAAATGAAGGAGTCTGGATGAAGGAGTTCATATCCGATCTAGGTGTCATATCTAGTGCATCGGGACCAATGAAAATCTTTTGTGACAATACTGGTGCAATTGCCTTAGCAAAGGAATCCAGATTTCACAAGAGAACCAAGCACATCAAAAGACGCTTCAATTCCATCCAGGATTTAGTTCAGGTGGGAGACATAGAAATTTGCAAGATACATACGGATCTGAATGTTGCAGACCCGTTGACTAAGCCTCTTCCACAAGCAAAACATGATCGGCACCAAGACTCCATGGGTGTAAGAATCATTACTGTGTAATCTAGATTATTGACTCTAGTGCAAGTGGGAGACTGAAGGAAATATTCCCTAGAGGCAATAATAAAGTATTATTTATTTCCTTATATCATGATAAATGTTTATTATTCATGCTAGAATTGTATTAACCGGAAACATAATACATGTGTGAATACATAGACAAACAGTGTGTCACTAGTATGCCTCTACTTGACTAGCTCGTTAATCAAAGATGGTTATGTTTCCTAGCCATAGACATGAGTTGTCATTTGATTAACGGGATCACCTCATTAGGAGAATGACATGATTGACTTGACCCATTCCGTTAGCTTAGCACCCGATCGTTTAGTATGTTGCTATTGCTTTCTTCATGACTTATACATGTTCCTATGACTATGAGATTATGCAACTCCCGTTTACCGGAGGAACACTTTGTGTGCTACCAAACGTCACAACGTAAATGGGTGATTATAAAGGTGCTCTACAGGTGTCTCCAAAGGTACTTGTTGGGTTGGCGTATTTCGAGATTAGGATTTGTCACTCCGATTGTCGGAGAGGTATCTCTGGGCCCACTCAGTAATGCACATCACTATAAGCCTTGCAAGCATTGTGACTAATGAGTTAGTTGCGGGATGATGTATTACGGAACGAGTAAAGAGACTTGCCGGTAACGAGATTGAACTAGGTATCGAGATACCGACGATCGAATCTCGGGCAAGTAACATACCGATGACAAAGGGAACAACGTATGTTGTTATGCGGTCTGACCGATAAAGATCTTCGTAGAATATGTAGGAACCAATATGAGCATCCATGTTCCGCTATTGGTTATTGACCGGAGAGGTGTCTCGGTCATGTCTACATAGTTCTCGAACCCGTAGGGTCCGCACGCTTAAAGTTACGATGACAGTTATATTATGAGTTTATATGTTTTGATGTACCGAAGGTTGTTCGGAGTCCCGGATGTGATCACGGACATGACGAGGAGTCTCGAAATGGTCGAGACATAAAATTGATATATTGGACGACTATATTCGGACACCGGAAGTGTTCCGGAGAAGTTTCAGATAAAACCGGAGTGCCGGAGGGGTCACCGGAACCCCCCGGGGAAGTATTGGGCCTTAGTGGGCCTTGAGGGGAGAGAGAGGGCAGCAGCCAGGAGGTGGCACGCCCCCTCCCATGAGGAGTCCGAATTGGACTAGGGGAGGGGGGCGCAGCCCCTCTTTCCCTCTCCCTCTCCCTCTCTTTCCTTCCCCCCTCTCTTCCTAGTTGGATTAGGAAAGGGGAGTCCTACTCCTACTAGGAGGAGGACTCCCCCCTCTCCTTGGCGCGCCCAAAGGCAGCCGGCCTCCCCCTTGCTCCTTTATATACGGGGGCAGGGGGGCACCTCTAGACACACTTGATATACGATATTTTAGCCGTGTGCGGTGCCCCCCTCCACCATATTACACCTCGATAATACCGTTGCGGAGCTTAGGCGAAGCCCTGCGTCGGTGGAACATCATCATCGTCACCACGCCGTCGTGCTGACGAAACTCTCCCTCAACACTCGGCTGGATCGGAGTTCGAGGGACGTCATCGAGCTGAACGTGTGCTGAACTCGGAGGTTCCGTGTGTTCGGTACTTGATCGGTCGGATCGTGAAGTCGTACGACTACATCAACCGCGTTGTGATAACGCTTCCGCTGTCGGTCTACGAGGGTACGTGGACAACACTCTTCCCTCTCGTTGCTATGTATCACCATGATCTTGCGTGTGCGTAGGAATTTTTTTGAAATTACTACATTCCCCAACAGTTGATACGCCTAGTTGATGTGAGACTATCTTCTCCTTTTTGTCTTCTCCACAATCACCATTCTATTCCACATATAGTGCTATGTCCATGGCTCACGCTCATGTATTGCGTGAAAATTGAAAAAGTTTGAGAGCATCAAAAGTATGAAACAATTGCTTGGCTTGTCATCGGGGTTGTGCATGATTTAAATATTTTGTGTGATGAAGATAGAGCATTGCCAGACTATATGATTTTGTAGGGAGAACTTTCTTTGGCCATGTTATTTTGAGAAGGCATGATTGCTTTGTTAGTATGCTTGAAGTATTATTATTTTTATGTCAATATTAAACTTTTGTCTTGAATCTTTTGGATCTGAACATTCATGCCACAATAAAGAAAATTACACTGAGGATTATGCTAGGTAGCATTCCACATCAAAAATTCTATTTTTATCATTTACCTACTCGAGGACGAGCAGGAATTAAGCTTGAGGATGCTTAATACGTCTCCAACGTATCTATAATTTTTGATTGTTCCATGCTATTATATTATCTGTTTTGGATGTTTAATGGGCTTTATTATGTACTTTTATATTATTTTTAGGACTAACCTATTAACCAAAGGCCCAGTGCAAATTGCTGTTTTTTTTGCCTATTTCAGTGTTTCGCAGAAAAGGAATATCAAACGGAATCCAAACGGAATGAAACCTTCACGAGGATCGTTTTTGGAACAAACACAATCCAGGAGACTTGGAGTGGATGTCAAGGAAGCAACGAGGCGGCTACGAGGTAGGGAGGCGCGCCCCCACCCTCGTGGGCCCCTCGTGGCTCCACCGACCTACTTCTTTTGCCTATATATACTCATATACCCTGAAAACATCCGAGAGCACCACGAAACCCTATTTCCACTGCCGCAACCTTCTGTACCCGTGAGATCCCATCTTGGGGACTTTTCCGGTGCTCCGCCGGAGGGGGAATCGATCACGGAGGGCTTCTACATCAACACCATAGCCTCTCTGATGATGTGTGAGTAGTTTACCACTGACCTTCGGGTCCATAGTTATTAGCTAGATGGCTTCTTCTCTCTCTTTGGATCTCAATACAAAGTTCTCCTCGATCTTTTTGGAGATCTATTCGATGTAATTCTTTTTGCAGTGTGTTTGTCGAGATCCGATGAATTGTGGGTTTATGATCAAGATTATGTATGAACAATATTTGGTTCTTCTTTAAATTCTTTTATGCATGATTTAATATCTTTGCAAGTCTCTTCAAATTATCAGTTTGGTTTGGCCTACTAGATTGATCTTTCTTGCCATAGGAGAAGTGCTTAGCTTTGGGTTCAATCTTGCGGTGTCCTTTCCCAGTGACAGCAGGGGCAGCAAGGCACGTATTGTATTGTTGTCATCGAGGATAAAAAGATGGGGTTTATATCATATTGCTTGAGTTTATCCCTCTACATCATGTCATCTTGCCTAATGCGTTACTCTGTTCTTATGAACTTAATACTCTAGATGCATGCTGGATAGCAGTCGATGTGTGGAGTAATAGTAGTAGATGCAGAATCGTTTCGGTCTACTTGTCATGGACGTGATGCCTATATACATGATCATGCCTAGATATTCTCATAACTATGCGCTTTTCTATCAATTGCTCGACAGTAATTTATTCACTCACCGTAGATTATGCTATCTTGAGAGAAGCCACTAGTGAAACCTAAGGCCCCGGGTCTATTTTTCATCATATTAATCTCCCACCAACGTGCTATTTCTGTCGCCGTTTATTTTGCAAACTTTACTTTCTAATCTATACAACAAAAATACCAAAAATATTTATCTTATTATCTTTATCAGACCTCACTTTTGCAAGTGGCCGTGAAGGGATTGACAACCCCTTTATCGCGTTGGTTGCAAGGTTCTTGATTGTTTGTGCAGGTACGAGGGATTTGCGTGTAGTCTCCTACTGGATTGATACCTTGGTTCTCAAAAACTGAGGGAAATACTTACGCTACTTTGCTGCATCACCCTTTCCTCTTCAAGGGAAAACCAACGCATGCTCAAGAGGTAACATGGCCCTTCCAAGATAGAGAGTAACTATTTTTCTTGGAATTCCAAACAGCCCTAATACGCTTGCACCATGGGTCCGCAATTAGCCGATGGCACGAAACCATGGACAAAGGACAAACATGAAAAAATTCCGCACAACAATATTTTCCCAGATGAAAAATTAGATAAAGCTGATGCGTAATTTTGATTTCACCTTTTTGAACCACTTCAGCGTATACGGTCTTTCAAGAGGTGACATCTTCAGCCCCAATTTTTTCACCACCTCGATGCTCACCATGTTGACTGCAATACCCTCATCGATCGTCAGATTGACACGGCGTTCGTTCATGATGCAACGAGTGTGAAAAAGAGTGACCTCGCCAATGCCTTCCTCCTCCATCAATATGTTCCTGCTCAACATGTTGATGCTCAACTCCAGACAATATTGCAAACTGAGTCGCCGTGACTAACCTTTGCTCTGAATACCACTGATAAGGCACGGACAAGCGAGATGCTTATTCGTGCGTGAAGACGGCCCGACCTTTCACGGCGACGCAAGATCAGCAGTTCTTTCCCGGTGTTCCTCCTCGCAACCTTCAATAACAATCTCTACCCATGCACGAACGGTACGCGAACAAAGATAATGACCCCCTCGGATCAGCTCGTAGGCGTCGATGTGATGGTCAACCCTCCATCGCTAGTAATTTCCTCAATTGGAAAATCATAGAAAATACTCAAGATTAGATCTCCAAAAAACTGGACGTTTTCTGAACCTTGTTCATAACTCACGAATAAAACTCAAATCTCCCCTTTACACGGCCGAAGCCTTTGCCTTCTATATGGCACAAACACACGCCAACCTGGTCTCTATAGATAAGAAGAAAGGAAAACTAAATCTTACCTACCAAAACGAACGCACAAGATCTATGCTGTTTCTCTTTCCTATATGATAAAAAGTCATGCCCTCCTAGACTTCTTGTAACTCACGTACAAATTAAGGCTAATAATCAAGTACTAATTACGATTGGAATTGAACCTACAAAAACTATATATTGAGGAGTACGAAAGTTGGGAATTATTGTAGCCGGTCGTGGCTCCTCCTGGCTAATCAACTAATTGTTGAACGCATGCATGTACCGACTCCTTTCTTATGCATGTACCGACTCCTTTCTTTACACGTTAAACCAATTAGAACTCTTGATATAACCTTGCACCACATTTTTCTCTCGACACATGTATTTTTCTTTTGATCTTGACGTCTAGCAGGCACAACACATTTGTTTCTATTTGACTCGATAATCTCAGGACCACAAATCATGCGTACTCTTCCATCTTTCCCTCTATGTAATTTATCCGAGTCCACAACCTGTTTTTGCTGTCGAGCCAAAATACAATTCCGAACATGACTAACCATGCTCGCAATTAAATTATCTCCCACCTTCTTAATTGATTCAGCCTGAATACAAAAGATGTTTGAAGACACACTGGATGTCATAGTGGTTGTGTCAGTTGGTCTTGCATGAATAACAAAATATGGATTTACTAATTCACAGTCAACTAAGAAATAGTTACTCCCAGACCATGCCTAATTTTCTTCCTCGCGAGAAGCGGCTCCCAAACAATTAGGGTTTTCCGTCCTCCCATCGTTGAACCCACCGGTCTGCCCTGCCTTTGATGGCCTTTGGGCCGTGGAGGTGCGGAGGAACCCCGATCCCTCGCCGGCGGGGGGATCCCGCTCTTCTTGTTGTTTGGTTTAGCGTCTTGGTTAAAGTTGTGTGGCGGCAGTAATGCCTCCTAGTAGGAATAATGTGTCCCAATCTGTCCCGTTCTGATGGTGTGTTTACCGTCTTCGGAGGGCTTGTGGTGGTATGTCTCAGTCAGGTCTTCATGGATTCGATCGATGCTGGTCTTAAGTGGATTTGTTTGGACCCAGTATTCATTCGTCTTCGGTCATGTGTCTAGAGGTTTGATCTTTGTTGCATACGCTTTTCTTCATCAGACAATTGTTGTTCTGATGCGCTGGTTCTATGGGTCTTAGCACGATGACATTTGGACTGTTTATTACAACTAGATTTGACCGGCGAGGAAGGGATGATTGGCGACAATGCGCCTTTGACTCGCTCCAGTATTTGTAGTCGTTGCTAGATGATTTAGGGCATATGTCCAACGCTGAACGCTTATACAGGCGCCAGGATCATTATCCCATCGAGTTCCCAGCCAATTAGCGGCTGGGCCGTCAAATCCCATTGTCAAGTGCGGCATCGACGCAAACGCTGGCATCCGATGCTTGGCCCTTTTCTTGGCTACACCAAGCGCCCCTGATTGCGTAAGGGCATCTTCAATGCAAGCCGCTTATACGGGCGCTTAGGGAAATAAAAATATATCATAAAATCAGAAAACTATCTAAGCGTTGGTTTGTTTCAACGCAAGGCGCTAGTTTATAGGCGCTAATATAATCGGTGCATGTTATCCCGCAAAGCAAAAGTGGCTGAAGCGCTCGCTGCTACTTCTTGCATCGATGCTTGAGCGACGCCAGGAATTAAAAGCGGAACTGCCAGTTGACCAGGATACCTATCCTGGCGCCCCTCCGCTAGCGTCCGCGTTGGACATGCCCTAATTAGGCTACGCGAATCCTATTCGGCACCCTCTGCGCCCGTTACAAGGCAATTTGCAAACGGGCGCAGACCCCCCCTCCCCCTGGGTCGGGCCCATCTAGTTTTTTTGTTTTTGTTTTTATCGTACCGCAAAAAATATTTTTTTCTTTTTCTCATACCGTAAAAAATATGACAATTCTGAGAATCAAACCATGGACTTCGTGGTTAACTGCACAACGGAGTAACCACTCCACCATGCGAATTTATGCGCTTACTTCTATCGTTCCGTTTTCTTATCTTCTTTTCTTTTTTTATTCTGTTTTTCTTTTTTCTTTTTTCGGTTTTTCTTTTCATTCTTTCCTATTTCGATGATGTTTTTCCAACTCCCGATTTTTTCGAACTTGATGAACTTTTTTCAAATTCGTGATTTTCTTTTCAAATTTTATGAACTTTTTTCAAATTCATGAACATTTTTTCAAACTTGATGAACTCTTTTCAAATTTGATGAGATTTTTTTGACCTTTGATGAATTTTTTTTCAAATTTGATGAACTTTTTTCAAATCCAATAAACTTTTATTTAAAATTCGATGAACTTTTTTCAAATTCATGAACATTTTTCTGGCCATGATGAACTTTTTTCAAATTTGATGCACTTTTTTCAAATTCATGAACTTTTTTCAAATCCGATGAACTTTTTTCAAATCTGATGACTATTTTTCAAATGCGATTAATTTTTTTCAAAAATCGATGAAACTTTCTTAAAAAATGATTAACTTTTTCTAAAAATCGATGAGTTTTTTTAAGTTCGTGAACTTTTCTTAAAAAATAATGAACTTTTGTCTCAAAATCGATGATTTTTTTAGGTTTGTGAGTTTTTTCATCAAAAATGATGAACTTTGGCTCAAAATCGACGAACATTTTCAAATTCATGATTTTAACAAAATCTGAGCAATAAACAAAGGCCGCAGCGACACTTGTTCTTATACTGTATTATAAGTGCCATTACTAGACAAAAGTCTTCAATGCGTGTAGTGGATAGCTAAGGAGGAATAAAGATGTGGTGTTGCGAGTTCGAATCTCGGAAGAACCAGCTTTTTGCGCTTTTCTTACCGGGCCCGCCCAAGAAGGTGTTGGGCGCCAGAAACCTGTTCGGACGCATTAGGCGCCGAACAGGAGCTCTCATTAGGCTACGGAGCGCCATGCATTGGGAGCTAGGGCGCTTAGACATTTTCTATTTTATGGTATTTATTTATTTTTCTTCATAAGCGTCTCGTTAAGAGTCCAGTATTGGACATGCCCTTATAGGCCTAGATACAAGTTTTTGCTATTTATGATATTCAATGTAGTGCCATGACTACGGATGATTAATAGATGGGATGTTTCCCTAAAAAGAAGGCTGCGCATTAGTTAAATCTCTGTTATCCGTTGGGCCAACGTAGTAAGAAATTTTCCTCTGAAAAATGTAGCCAGAATTCATCGAAATCATTAGTCGAGGGGTACTCGTTAGAAAGATCACTCCCACCTTCCCAGGTTGTGACAAGTGACGCTGCATGTGCGCCACTTGTCGCAACCTGAGAGTTTTCCCTTTTTCGTAGATCCGTTTATTCAAAACATTTTATCTCTTAAACCGTACATTCAAATCGTGAACTGTTTCACCGTTGGATTCCTCGCGTCGAGATCTTTAAAACCAGATCCCATGTTGATAGGTTTTGATGAACTTTTTTTATGAAAAAACTAGACGAAAAAAATCAGACGAAAAAACTGACTCGGGAGCACGGGTTTTTTCCTTTTCGAAAGAGGCACGCCGTGCCTCTCAAGAAAACACAACCGTGCCTCTCGCGGAAGCAAAGCCGTGCCTCGCGGAAGGAAATAAAAAGAAAACGCGTTTTTTTTCGTTTCGGAGAGGCTCGACCGTGACTCTCGCGAAAGCACAACCGTGCCTCTCGCGGAAGCAAAACCGTACTTCTCACGGAAGGAAAAAAGACAGAAAACGCGTTTTTTTTGTTTCCGAGAGGCACGGCCGTGACTCTCGCGAAAGCACAACCGTGCCTCTCACGGAACCAAAACCATGCCTCTCGTGGAAGAAAAAAACAGAAAACACGTTTTTTCCTTTTTCGAAAGGTACGGCCGTGACTCTCGTGAAAGCACAACCGCGCCTCTCACGGAAGAAAAACCGTGTCTCTCGCGAAAGAAAAAAATAGAAAACATGTTTTTTTCTGTTTCCGAAAGGCACGGCCGTGACTTTCGCGAAAGCACAACCGTGCCTCTCGCGGAAGCAAAACCCATGCCTCTTGCGGAAGAAAAAAATAGGAAATGTATTTTTTTGTTTCCGAAAGGTACGGCCGTGACTCTCGCGAAAGCACAACCGTGCTTTTCGCGGAAGCAAAACCGTGACTCTCGCGAAAGAAAAAAACACGTCTTTTTCGTGTAAAAAAAGATTTTTTTTGGAAAAAAAATTGACCCAAAAGCTAAGGAAGACCGGTTGAAAACCGAAACGTCGAAAAAACCCAAAAACCCGTTTAAAAAGCCGAAAACGCATGCGAAAAAATAAAATAAAAATCTGAAGGAAGCGCCCAGAGTGCAACACGTGGCGGGCGGCTGAGAGCGCGCCAAGTGGCGCTATCGTTGCGAGGCTCCCGAAGGAGCGCTCATTAACTAGTTGCTCTCAGAATTCATGCTGGCATAGAGAGTTTTCTCCTTTCAAGTTTGAGGGCCAGGTTTGTTGGGCCGCGATGCGGAGAAGCCCATCTTCACGAGTTATCCTCTGTGTGAGCCGGTTGGGCTTTTGTTGTGATCTTCTCTTTGCGTTTTTTAGAATATTATATATTTCTTTCTGCTAGTGTGGGTGTTTTCACAAAATCACTAGTTAAGGTTTATCCCCTGCTAAGATCACTCCCACCTTTTTAAGTGTTGACAAGTGACGAAAATGTTGTGCGCCACTTGTCGCAATATGAGAGGTTTACCTTTTTTTACATTCATTTATTCAAAATGTTTTATCTTTTGAATCGCTCGTCCAAATCCCCAACCGTTTTAACTGTTGGATTTCTCTCCTCAAAATCCTCAAACTAAATCACAAGTTAATAGGTTTTAAAAAAATTAAAAAAAATATATATAAAAGCTCGATAAAAACAAGAACCAAAAAACCGGTAATAAAAAAGTGGCAAGGGAGGGGGGATTGGAGCTCGGAAGCACGGTTGCATTTTTTCTTAAAGACCCCTTTTTGAGAAGCACAGTTGTGCTTCTCGCGGAAGCAAATCTATGCTTCCATAACAAGTAAATTGTGCTTCTTGCAGAAGCACACTTTTTTAGGAGCATAGTTGCGCTTCTCACGGAAGCAAATTTATGCCTCCACAGCAAGCAAATATGTGCTTCTCGTGTAAGCATGTTTTTTAGAAGTAAATACGTGGCTCCCACGGAACCAAATTTGTGTTGGAAATCGTTGCATAGAAAACAAAAAAAGTATACGCACACGCAATGATCTATCCATGGAGATGCATAGCAACGTGGGGGAGAGTGTGTCTACGTACCTTCGTAGACCGTAAGCGGAAGCGTTTACCAACACGGTTGATGTAGTCGTACACCTTCACGATCTGTCCCGATCAAGTACCGAACTTACGGCACCTCCGCGTTCAGCACATGTTCAGCTCGATGACGTCCTCGCCTTCTTGATCCAGCAAGAGGGGCGAAGTAGTAGATGAGTTCTGGCAGCACGACGACGTGGTGACGGTGTAGGTGAAGAACTATCTCCGCAGGGCTTCGCTAAGCACAGCGGAAACTATGACAGAGGATAAAATAGAGGGACGCGGTTGCTGGCACACGGCTTTGTGTATCTTGATGTGTTCCGGGTGCTAGCCCTGCCCCTCTATTTATATGTTGAGCCATGGGGTCGAAACTTGGAGAAAGAGCCTCCTCAAAGTCGGTTTTGCCCGCAAGGAAGAGTCCTTCTCGGACTTCCAGGACCAGATGCCACAAACCTTGGCGTCTGGCCCGGCCAGACGCCAGGGTCTCCGACGTTTGGCCCCATGGCCTCCGCAAAACTACTTTTGCACCAACCTAAAGCCCCGTGGGCTTTACCCTTGGCCGAACCATATCATCCTATATAGCAATCTTTACCGTCGGACCATTCCGGAGCTCCTCGTCATGTCCGTGATCTCATCCGGGACTCCGAACAACATCCGGTCACCAACATACATAACTCATATAGTACTATAACGTCAACGAACGTTAAGCATGCGGACCCTACGGGTTCGAGAACTATGTAGACATGACTGAGACACCTCTCTAATCAATAACCAATAGCGGAACCTGGATGCCCATATTGACTCCTACATATTCTATGAAGATCTTTATCGGTCGAACCTTATAACAACATACGTAAGTCCCTTTGTCCATCGGTATGTGATACGTCTCCAACGTATCTATAATTTATGAAGTTTTCATGCTGCTATTTTATCATTCTTGGATATTTTACAATCATTTTATAGCAACTTTATATCATTTTTTGGGACTAACTCATTGACCCAGTGCCCAGTGCCAGTTGCTGTTTTTTGCTTGTTTTTTACATCGGAGGAAATCAATATCAAACGAAGTCCAAACACCTCGAAATTTTTTGTGGTTTTTTATGGACCAGAAGACCACCAATGGGCCAGAGCAACACCTGGGGGGTGCCCCGAGGGGGCACAACCCACCAGGGCGCGCCCAGGTGGGTTGTGCCCACCTCGGTGGCCTCCCGCACCCCCTCTTTACCCTATAAATTCACAAATATTCCAAAAACCCTCGGGGTTAACCTAGATCAGAAGTTCCGCCGCCACAAGGCTCTGTAGCCACCGAAAACCAATCTAGACCCCGTTTCAGCACCCTTCCGGAGGGGGGAATCATCTCCGGTGGCCATCTTCATCATCCCTGCAGCCACCACGATGAGGAGGGAGTAGTCCACCCTCGGGGCTGAGGGTTTGTACCAGTAGCCATGTGTTTAATCTCCCCTCTCTCTCTCTCTCTCTCTCTCTCTCTCTCTCTCTCGTGTTCTTGAGATGTCACGATCTTGATGTATCGCGGGCTTTGTTAATATAGCCGGATCATATGGTCTTTTCCCCTCTCTATCTTGTGATGAATTGAGTTTTCCCTTTGAGATTTCGTTATTATCGGATTGGATACTTTTATGGATTTGAGAACACTTGATATATGTCTTGCAATTGAATACTCGTGGTGACAATGGGGTATCGTATTGATTCACTTGATATATGTTTTGGCACTCAACTCGCGGATTCCCGAGGTGACATTGGGGTAATCTATGCATAGGGGTTGATGCACGTTCTTGTCTTTGTTTCTCCGGTAGAAATCTTGGGGCACTCTTTGAAGTTCTTTGTGTTGGATTGAATATTATGAATATGAATTTGCTTTGGTGTTATTTTAGTACGAACTCTTGGTTAGATCGATCGGAAAGAATAGCTTCATGTTATTTTAGTACGAACTCTAGGATAGATTGATCGGAAAGAATAGCTTTGAGGTGGTTTCGTACCCTACAAACAATTCCGTCTTATGTTCTCTGCTAGATAGGAACTTTGGAGTGATTCTTCGTTGCACTTTGAGGGGTGGTTATATGATCCAGTTATATTAGTATTCTTGAGAGATTGCACTAGTAAAAGTACGGATCCTAGGCCTCATTTTCAAGCATTGCAATACCGTTTTTGTGCCCGTTTACTATTTGCTACCTTGCTATTTTTATTTATCCAGATTATAAAAATATATTTCTACCATCAATATTACACTTTTATCACCATCTCTTCGCTGAACTAGTGCACCTATACAAATTACAATTGTATTGGGTGTGTTGGGGACACAAGAGATTTCTTGTATTTGATTGCAGGGTCGTTTGAGAGAGACCCGTTGGGAATCGTAGCATAATTTTAAAATTTTCCTACGCTCACCAAGATGCATCTATGGAGTATACTAGCAACGAGGGAAAGGAGTGCATCTACATACCCTTGTAGATCGCGAGCGGAAGCGTTCCAATGAACGTGGATGACGGAGTCGTACTCGCCGTGATCCAAATCACCGATGACCAAGTGCCGAACGGACGACACCTCCGCGTTCAACACACGTACGGTGCAGCGACGTCTCCTCCTTCTTGATCCAGCAAGGGGGAAGGAGAGGTTGATGGAGATCCAGCAGCACGACGGCGTGGTGGTGGATGTAGCGGGTCTCGGCAGGGCTTCGCCGAGCTTCTGCGAGACGGAGAGGTGTAGCAGGGGAGGAGGGAGGCGCCCAAGGCTGTCGGTTGCTGCCCTCCCTCCCCCCTTTATATAGGCCCCCTGGGAGGGGGGGCGCCGGCCAGATCCCATCTAGGGTGGGGGGGGGGGGGGGGGGCGGCGGCCAAAGGGGGGGAAGGGGTGCCTTGCCCCCCAAGGCAAGTGGGAAACCCCCCCACCCTAGGGTTCCCAACCCTAGGCGCATGGGGGGAGGCCCATGGGGGGGCGCCCAGCCCACTAGGGGCTGGTTCCCTTCCCACTTCAGCCCATGGGGCCCTCCGGGATAGGTGGCCCCACCCGGTGGACCCCCGGGACCCTTCCGGTGGTCCCGGTACAATACCGGCAACCCCCGAAACTTTCCCGGTGGCCGAAACTTGACTTCCTATATATAATTCTTCACCTCCGGACCATTCCGGAACCTCTCGTGACGTCCGGGATCTCATCCGGGACTCCGAAAAACTTTCGGGTTTCCGCATACATATATCTCTACAACCCTAGCGTCACCGAACCTTAAGTGTGTAGACCCTACGGGTTCGGGAGACATGTAGACATGACCGAGACGCCTCTCCGGTCAATAACCAACAGCGGGATCTGGATACCCATGTTGGCTCCCACATGTTCCACGATGATCTCATCGGATGAAAATCAATCCCGTATGCAATTCCCTTTGTCAATCGGTATGTTACTTGCCCGAGATTCGATCGTCGGTATCCCAATACCTTGTTCAATCTCGTTACCGGCAAGTCTCTTTACTCGTACCGCAATGCATGATCCCATGACTAACGCCTTAGTCACATAGAGCTCATTATGATGATGCATTACCGAGTGGGCCCAGAGATACCTCTCCGTCACACGGAGTGACAAATCCCAGTCTCGATCCGTGCCAACCCAACAGACACTTTCGGAGATACCCGTAGTGCACCTTTATAGTCACCCAGTTACGTTGTGACGTTTGGCACACCCAAAGCACTCCTACGGTATCCGGGAGTTGCACGATCTCATGGTCTAAGGAAAAGATACTTGACATTAGAAAAAGCTCTAGCAAACGAAACTACACGATCTTTTATGCTATGCTTAGGATTGGCTCTTGTCCATCACATCATTCTCCTAATGATGTGATCCCGTTATCAATGACATCCAATGTCCATAGTCAGGAAACCATGACTATCTGTTGATCAACGAGCTAGTCAACTAGAGGCTTACTAGGGACACGTTGTGGTCTATGCATTCACACATGTATTACGATTTCCGGACAATACAATTATAGCATGAACAATAGACGATTATCATGAACAAAGAAATATAATAATAACCATTTATTATTGCCTCTAGGGCATATTTCCAACAGTCTCCCACTTGCACTAGAGTCAATAATCTAGTTACATTGTGATGAATCGAACACCCATTGCGTCCTGGTGTTGATCATGTTTTGCCCTAGGGAGAGGTTTAGTCAACGGATCTGCTACATTCAGGTCCGTATGTACTTTACAAATATCTATGTCTCCATTTTGAACACTTTCACGAATGGAGTTGAAGCGATGCTTGATATGCCTGGTCTTCCTGTGAAACCTGGGCTCCTTCGCAAGGGCAATAGCTCCAGTGTTGTCACAGAATAGAGTCATCGGGCCCGACGCATTGGGAATCACCCCTAGGTCGGTAATGAACTCCTTTATCCAGACTGCTTCCTGTGCTGCCTCCGAGGCTGCCATGTACTCCGCTTCACATGTAGATCCCGCCACGACGCTTTGCTTGCAACTGCACCAGCTTACTGCTCCTCCATTAAAAATATACACGTATCCGGTTTGTGACTTCGAGTCATCCAGATCTGTGTCGAAGCTAGCGTCGACGTAACCCTTTACGACGAGCTCTTCGTCACCTCCATAAACGAGAAACATATCCTTAGTCCTCTTCAGGTACTTCAGGATATTCTTGACCGCTGTCCAGTGTTCCATGCCGGGATTACTTTGGTACCTTCCTACCAAACTTACGGCAAGGTTTACATCAGGTCTGGTACACAGCATGGCATACATAATAGACCCTATGGCCGAGGCATAGGGGATGACACTCATCTTTTCTCTATCTTCTGCCGTGGTCGGGCATTGAGCCGTGCTCAATTGCACACCTTGCAATACAGGCAAGAACCCCTTCTTGGACTGATCCATATTGAACTTCTTCAATATCTTGTCAAGGTATGTACTTTGTGAAAGACCAATGAGGCGTCTTGATCTATCTCTATAGATCTTGATGCCTAATATATAAGCAGCTTCTCCAAGGTCCTTCATTGAAAAACACTTATTCAAATAGGCCTTTATACTTTCCAAGAATTCTATATCATTTCCCATCAATAGTATGTCATCCACATATAATATGAGAAATGCTACAGAGCTCCCACTCACTTTCTTGTAAACACAGGCTTCTCCATAAGTCTGTGTAAACCCAAACGCTTTGATCATCTCATCAAAGCGAATGTTCCAACTCCGAGATGCTTGCACCAGCCCATAGATAGAGCGCTGGAGCTTGCATACTTTGTTAGCATTCTTAGGATCGACAAAACCTTCCGGCTGCATCATATACAACTCTTCCTTAAGGAAGCCGTTAAGGAATGCCGTTTTGACGTCCATCTGCCATATCTCATAATCATAGTATGCGGCAATTGCTAACATGATTCGGACGGACTTCAGCTTCGCTACGGGTGAGAAAGTCTCATCGTAGTCAACCCCATGAACTTGTCAATAACCCTTAGCAACAAGTCGAGCTTTGTAGATGGTCACATTACCATCCGCGTCCGTCTTCTTCTTAAAGATCCATTTGTTTTCTATGGCTCGCCGCTCATCGGGCAAGTCAGTCAAAGTCCATACTTCGTTTTCATACATGGATTCTATCTCGGATTTCATGGCTTCTAGCCATTTGTCGGAATCCGGGCCCGCCATCGCTTCTTCATAGTTCGAAGGTTCACCGTTGTCTAACAACATGATTTCCAGGACAGGGTTGCCGTACCACTCTGGTGCGGAACGTGTCCTTGTGGACCTACGAAGTTCAGTAACTTGATCCGAAGCTTCATGATCATCATCATTAACTTCCTCCCCAGTCGGTGTAGGCACCACAGGAACATTTTCCCGCGCTGCGCTACTCTCCGGTTCGGAAGGGGTGACTATCACCTCATCAAGTTCCACTTTCCTCCCACTCAATTCTTTCGAGAGAAACTCCTTCTCTAGAAAGGACCCGTTCTTGGCAACGAAGATCTTGCCTTCGGATCTGAGGTAGAAGGTATACCCAATGGTTTCCTTAGGGTATCCTATGAAGACGCATTTTTCCGATTTGGGTTCGAGCTTTTCAGGTTGTAGTTTCTTGACATAAGCATCGCATCCCCAAACTTTTAGAAACGACATCTTAGGTTTCTTCCCAAACCATAATTCATACGGTGTCGTCTCAACGGATTTCGACGGAGCCCTATTTAATGTGAATGCGGCAGTCTCTAAAGCATAACCCCAAAATGAGAGCGGTAAATCGGTAAGAGACATCATAGATCGCACCATATCCAATAGAGTGCGATTACGACGTTCGGACACACCATTTCTCTGAGGTGTTCCAGGCGGCGTGAGTTGTGAAACTATTCCACATTTCCTTAAGTGTGCACCAAATTTGTGACTTAAATATTCTCCACCACGATCTGATCGTAAGAATTTTATTTTTCTGTCACGTTGATTCTCAACGTCACTCTGAAATTCCTTGAACTTTTCAAAGGTTTCAGACTTGTGTTTCATTAGGTAGACATACCCAAATCTACTTAAATCATCAGTGAGAGTGAGAACATAACGATATCCTCCGCGAGCCTCAACACTCATTGGACCGCACACATCGGTATGTATGATTTCCAATAAGTTGGTTGCTCGCTCCATTGTTCCGGAGAACGGAGTCTTGGTCATCTTACCCATGAGACATGGTTCGCACGTGTCAAATGATTCGTAATCAAGAGACTCCAAAAGTCCATCTGCATGGAGCTTCTTCATGCGCTTGACACCAATGTGACCAAGGCGGCAGTGCCACAAGTATGTGGGACTATCGTTATCAACTTTACATCTTTTGGTATTCACACTATGAACATGTGTAACATCACGTTCGAGATTCATCAAAAATAAACCATTGACCAGCGGGGCATGACCATAAAACATATCTCTCAAATAAATAGAACAACCATTATTCTCGGATTTAAATGAGTAGCCATCTCGAATTAAACGAGATCCAGATACAATGTTCATGCTCAAAGCTGGCACTAAATAACAATTATTGAGGTTTAGAACTAATCCCGTGGGTAGATGCAGAGGTAGCGTGCCGACGGCGATCACATCGACCTTGGAACCATTCCCGACGCGCATCGTCACCTCGTCCTTCGCCAGTCTCCGTTTATTCCGTAGTTCCTGTTTTGAGTTACAAATATGAGCAACCGCACCGGTATCAAATACCCAGGAGCTACTACGAGTACTGGTAAGGTACACATCAATTACATGTATATCACATATACCTTTGGTGTTGCCGGCCTTCTTCTTGTCCGCTAAGTATTTGGGGCAGTTCCGCTTCCAGTGACCACTTCCCTTGCAATAAAAGCACTCAGTTTCAGGCTTGGGTCCATTCCTTGACTTCTTCCCAGCAACTGGCTTACCGGGCGCGGCAACTCCCTTGCCGTCCTTCTTGAAGTTCTTCTTACCCTTGCCCTTCTTGAACTTAGTGGTTTTATTCACCATCAACACTTGATGTTCTTTTCTGATCTCTACCTCAGCTGATTTCAGCATTGAATATACCTCAGGAATGGTCTTTTCCATCCCCTGCATATTGAAGTTCATCACAAAGCTCTTGTAGCTTGGTGGAAGCGACCGGAGGATTCTGTCAATGACCGCGTCATCCGGGAGATTGACTCCCAGCTGAGACAAGCGGTTATGCAACCCAGACATTCTGAGTATGTGTTCACTAACAGAACTATTCTCCTCCATTTTACAGCTGAAGAACTTGTCGGAGACATCATATCTCTCGACCCGGGCATGAGCTTGGAAAACTAGTTTCAGCTCCTCGAACATCTCATATGCTCCATGTTTCTCAAAACGCTTTTGGAGACCCGGTTCTAAGCTGTAAAGCATGCCGCACTGAACGAGGGGGTAATCATCAGCACGTGATTGCCAAGTGTTCATAACGTCTTGGTTCTGTGGGATTGGTGCATCACCTAGCGGTGCTTCTAAGACATAATCTTTCTTGGCTACTATGAGGATGAGCCTCAGGTTCCGGACCCAGTCCGTATAGTTGCTGCCATCATCTTTCAGCTTGGTTTTCTCTAGGAACGCGTTGAAATTGAGGACAACGTTGGCCATTTGATCTACAAGACATAGTGTAAAGATTTTAGACTAAGTTCATGATAATTAAGTTCATCTAATCACATTATTTAATGAACTCCCACTCAGATAGACATCCCTCTAGTCATCTAAGTGATACATGATTCGAATTTAACTAGGCCGTGTCCGATCATCACGTGAGACGGACTAGTCAAGATCGGTGAACATCTCCATGTTGATCGTATCTTCTATACGACTCATGCTCGACCTTTCGGTCCTCCGTGTTCCGAGGCCATGTCTGTACATGCTAGGCTCGTCAAGTCAACCGAAGTGTATTGCGTGTGTTCCGAGGCCATGTCTGTACACGCTAGGCTCGTCAACACCCGTTGTATTCGAACGTTAGAATCTATCACACCCGATCATCACGTGGTGCTTCGAAACAACGAACCTTCGCAACGGTGCACAGTTAGGGTGAACACTTTTCTTGAAATTATTATAAGGGATCATCTTACTTACTACCGTCGTTTTAAGCAAATAAGATGCAAAAACATGATAAACATCACATGCAATCAAATAGTGACATGATATGGCCAATATCATCATGCTCCTTTGATCTCCATCTTCGGGGCAGCATGATCATCTTCGTCACCGGCATGACACCATGATGTCCATCATCATGATCTCCATCATTGTGTCTTCATGAAGTCGTCACGCCAACGATTACTTCTACTTCTATGGCTAACGCGTTTAGCAACAAAGTAAAGTAATTTACATGGCGTTATTCAATGACACGCAGGTCATGCAAAATAATAAAGACAACTCCTATGGCTCCTGCCGGTTGTCATACTCATCGACATGCAAGTCGTGATTCCTATTACAAGAATATGATCAATCTCATACATCACATATATCATTCATCACATCTTCTGGCCATATCACATCACATAGCACTTGCTGCAAAAACAAGTTAGACGTCCTCTAATTGTTGTTGCAAGTTTTTACGTGGTTTGTAGGTTTCTAGCAAGAACGTTTTCTTACCTACGTATGACCACAATGTGATTTGCCAATTTCTATTTACCCTTCATAAGGACCCTTTTCATCGAATCCGTTCCGACTAAAGTAGGAGAGACAGACACCCGCTAACCACCTTATGCAACTAGTGCATGTCAGTCGGTGGAACCTGTCTCACGTAAGCGTACGTGTAAGGTCGGTCCGGGCCGCTTCATCCTACAATGCCGCCGAAACAAGAAAAGACTAGTAGCAGCAAGAAGAATTGGCAAACTCAACGCCCACAACTGCTTTGTGTTCTACTCGTGCATCGTAACTACGCATAGGCCTGGCTCATGATGCCACTGTTGGGAATCGTAGCATAATTTTAAAATTTTCCTACGCTCACCAAGATGCATCTATGGAGTATACTAGCAACAAGGGAAAGGAGTGCATCTACATACCCTTGTAGATCGCGAGCGGAAGCGTTCCAATGAACGTGGATGACGGAGTCGTACTCGCCGTGATCCAAATCACCGATGACCGAGTGCTGAACGGACGGCACCTCCGCGTTCAACACACGTACGGTGCAGCGACGTCTCCTCCTTCTTGATCCAGCAAGGGGGAAGGAGAGGTTGATGGAGATCCAGCAGCACGACGGCGTGGTGGTGGATGTAGCGGGTCTCGGCAGGGCTTCACCGAGCTTCTGCGAGACAGAGAGGTGTAGCAGGGGAGGAGGGAGGCGCCCAAGGCTGTCGGTTGCTGCCCTCCCTCCCCCCCTTTATATAGGCCCCCTGGGAGGGGGGGGGGCGCCGGCCAGATCCCATCTAGGGTGGGGGGCGGCGGCCAAAGGGGGGGAAGGGGTGCCTTGCCCCCCAAGGCAAGTGGGAAACCCCCCCACCCTAGGGTTCCCAACCCTAGGCGCATGGGGGAGGCCCATGGGGGGGCGCCCAGCCCACTAGGGGCTGGTTCCCTTCCCACTTCAGCCCATGGGGCCCTCTGGGATAGGTGGCCCCACCCGGTGGACCCCCGGGACCCTTCCGGTGGTCCCGGTACAATACCGGTAACCCCCGAAACTTTCCCGGTGGCCGAAACTTGACTTCCTATATATAATTCTTCACCTCCGGACCATTCCGGAACCTCTCGTGATGTCCGGGATCTCATCCGGGACTCCGAACAACTTTTGGGTTTCCGCATACATATATCTCTACAACCCTAGCGTCACCGAACCTTAAGTGTGTAGACCCTACGGGTTCGGGAGACATGTAGACATGACCGAGACGCCTCTCCGGTCAATAACCAACAGCGGGATCTGGATACCCATGTTGGCTCCCACATGTTCCACGATGATCTCATCGGATGAACCACGGTGTCGAGGATTCAATCAATCCCGTATGCAATTCCCTTTGTCAATCGGTATGTTACTTGCCCGAGATTCGATCGTCGGTATCCCAATACCTTGTTCAATCTCGTTACCGGCAAGTCTCTTTACTCGTACCGCAATGCATGATCCCGTGACTAACGCCTTAGTCACATAGAGCTCATTATGATGATGCATTACCGAGTGGGCCCAGAGATACCTCTCCGTCACACGGAGTGACAAATCCCAGTCTCGATCCGTGCCAACCCAACAGACAGTTTCGGAGATACCCGTAGTGCACCTTTATAGTCACCCAGTTACGTTGTGACGTTTGGCACACCCAAAGCACTCCTACGGTATCCGGGAGTTGCATGATCTCATGGTCTAAGGAAAAGATACTTGACATTGGAAAAAGCTCTAGCAAACGAAACTACACGATCTTTTATGCTATGCTTAGGATTGGCTCTTGTCCATCACATCATTCTCCTAATGATGTGATCCCGTTATCAATGACATCCAATGTCCATAGTCAGGAAACCATGACTATCTGTTGATCAACGAGCTAGTCAACTAGAGGCTTACTAGGGACACGTTGTGGTCTATGCATTCACACATGTATTACGATTTCTGGACAATACAATTATAGCATGAACAATAGACGATTATCATGAACAAAGAAATATAATAATAACCATTTATTATTGCCTCTAGGGCATATTTCCAACAAGACCATCTTCATCCTACACCTCTCGCGGATTGATAAACCTTAGGTCATCCACTTGAGGGAAAATTGCTACTGTCCTACAAAACTCTGCGCTTGGAGGCCCAGCACCTGTCTACAAGAATAAAGTTGCGTAGTAGACATCAAGCTATTTTCTGGCGCCGTTGCCGGGGAGGTGAGTGCTTTGAAGGTATATATTTAGATCTTGCAATTGAATCTTTTAGTATCTTGTTTATCACTAGTTTGGTTTATAAAAAGAAAACTACATAAAAAATGGAATTGAGGTTGCATCATATTATTGATCATCTTTATAATATCTTTCTTGAAAATGATGGATCGCAAAATTGTGCTCAATTGTTAGAAGAAGAAGTCAATAAGATGTTTGGCACAAAATATTTGAATGATAAGCATGATTGCAATGTTGTTAGTATGAATTCTTTGAATATCCATGATGCTAATGATATGCAAAACCATAAGCTTGGGGATGCTATATTTGATGAATATGATATTTTTAGTCCCCCAAGTTTTGATTATAATATTTATTATGATGTTTGTATGCCTCCTATTTATGATGATTATAATGATGAAAGTGGATTTGGAGAGGTCATGACTTTATTTAGTGATGAATCCACCATTTTGGATGAGGCTTCAATTGACTATGATAACAAAGTTCCTATATATGATGATTATGGTGATGACATGTATGCTATAAATAATAATGATAACCATGAAACTTGCCATCATGATTTTAATTTTCAATCAATGATAGTTATTTTGTTGAATTTTCTCCCACTACTATTCATGAGAATAAATTTGCTTATGTGGAGAGTAAGAAAATTTCTATGCTTGTAGATCATGAAAAGAATGATTTATGTGATGGTTATATTGTTGAATTTCTTCATGATGCTACTAAAAATTATTATGAGGGAGGAACTTATGCTTGTAGGACTTGCAATAATATCAAGTTTCCTCTCTATGTGTTGAAAGTTTTGAAGTTATGCTTGTTTTGCCTTCCTATGGTAGTTGATTCTTGATCCCATGAATTGTTTGCTCACAAAATCCCTATGCATAGGAAGTGTGTTAGGCTTAAAGTGCTTGCCATGTGTTTCATGATGCTCTTGTTATGTTTCAATTCTTATCTTTTATGCGAGCATCATTGAAATCATCATGCCTAGCTAAAAAGGCATAAAAGAGAAGTGCTTGTTGGGAGACAACCCAACACTTTTACCTACTGTTTTTGAGTGTTCACATGATTATGCTACTGTATTGATCATGTTTTATTGCTTTTGTTTCAATAAAGTGCCAAGTAAAGCCTTTGGGATCATGTTGGGTGATAGTTGATTTGATCTTGCTGAAAAACAGAAACTTTTGCGCTCACGAAAATACTTATCATTTTAACAGAAGAGTGATTTTGAGTTGATTATTTTTGAAGAAGTTTAATATACAAATTTCTCACGTGGTCGTATTTTTTCAGAATTTTTGGAGTAGCAGAAGTATGGTTTGAGTACAGATTACTACAGACTATTCTGTTTTTTTGACAGATTCTGTTTTCAATGCATAGTTTGCTTGTTTTCTAGTTTCTATGGCTTATATTGCTCAATATAAATTGTGGAAATGATATGCTACATTATAAATTGTGTGGAAACAATTATGAATCTTGTCTTTGACATTAGCAAAGTGAAACGGTTTGCTCTTTATCATACTAACCTATCTCATGAGGTTCCGTTAAGTTTTGTGTGATTGAAGTTTTCATGTTTTGGGTGAGATGTCGATATGAGGAGAATAAGGAGTGACAAGACCCTAAGCTTGGGGATGCCCAAGTCAGACCAAGGTGATATTCAAGGAAGATCCAAGCAACTAAGCTTGGGGATGCCCCGGAAGGCATCCCCTCTTTCGTCTCCAACATTATCGGCAACCTCACTTGGAGCTATGTTTTGATTCGTCACATGATATGTGTTTTGCTTGGAGCGTCAATTTATTTTGTTAAGATTTGCTTGCTGTTATTTAGAATAATGTTTTTCATCTTTTATTTCAATAAAAGTGGCATTGATAGCCTTTCTATGCTTATTTTACTAGTCTACATGTTGCTTTTTGAAAACAGAAAGTTTACCGTTGTCGCAAAAAATTCCCTAGAAAAGTCAGAGTGTGATAAAATGTTGAAACTTTTTGCATAATAAGCTCTGATAATTTTTCTACAGTGTGGTAGAATTTCATAATGTTTAGAGTTTAATAAGTATTGATACTCTTGCATTCTTTACAGACTGTACTGTTTTGGCAGATTGGTGTTATGTTTGCATTGTTTGCATATGTTTGCTTGTTTATTGATCCTATTTCAGGATAGGTATATTAAATATGCAGAGGCATTTAGTATGCAATGTTGAATAATAATTTTAGTGATTTGCTACAGTAGAGAATGACAAGGTTTTTGCATTGGTTTATACTAACTTATCTCACGAGTTCTTGTTGAGTTTTGTGTGGATGAAGCTTTTGAGATTTAGGAAAACTGTGATATGAGAAGAATTAAGGAGACACAAAAGCTCAAGCTTGGGGATGCCCAAGGCATCCCAAGATAATATTTCAAGAAATCTCAAGCATATGAGCTTGGGGATGCCCCAGTAGGCATCCCACCTTTTCTCTTCAACAATTATTGGTTAGTATCGGTTGAGCCTAAGTTTTTACTTCACCACATGAGTTGTGCTATTCTTAGAATGTCATTTTATTTTGTTTTTGCTTGATGTTTTAATAAAATACTTAGATCTGAAAGTTTTTGAATAAGAGAGAGTCCTCAAATAGCTACCTATTTACTTAACTACTCACTTGATCTTCACTTATATCTTTTTGGAGTAGCTTGTCATTTACTCTTGTGCTTCACTTATATCCTATGAGTAAATTGTTGAATAAATTGAATTCATGAAGTTGAAATCATATCATGCCTAGTGGTAGCTTCACATTGGGTTTAGAAAGTGAAATCTTTTGAGGCTTGACAATCACAATATTGGTCATACAAGCAATTCATGAATAATTAGTAGAAGGAAGAGAACTTCCACATGCAAATATACTATCCTGGAAATCTTTTGTGATTGTGAGCCCCCATCAAAATATTATATGCCAAAAAATTTGACGTTGGACAAGGAAGTCAACGTAATGGTTTATGTTTGTTCATATTCACATAGAAATTATATTGTCATAGATCCTTCAACATGTGGTGCTTGCCCCCCCATTTTTGCTAGCCAAAAATTCCGCACCAAGTAGAGATACTACTTGTGCATCCAATAACCCTTAAACCCAAATCTTATTTTCAAGAGTCCACCATACCTACCTAAGGATTGAATAAGATCCTTCGAGTAAGTTGTCATCGGTGCAATAAGGCAATAAAAATTGCTTCTAAAAGAGTTAGATTATTTAGTCTAAGAGAAAATTGAGCGTTGTACGAACTTGTGATGGCAAAGAATAAAAGCGACAGACTGCATAATAAAGGTTGCTATCATAAGGGGCAATATAACGTGACATTCTTTTGCACTAAGGGGTTGAGCATACAAACAAATAAGCACATGGCAACATCTGCTTCCCTCTGCGAAGGGCCTATCTTTTACTTTTCAGTATTTTATTTTATGCAAAGAGTCAAAGTTTTTCTCTCTATTCCTTTTTATTTTTCTCTTTTGGCAAGCATCACCTCGCCCTTAACTAGTCTCTATTTATGCTGCAACTCCTGTTTCGAGTTACTAATATAAGCAAGTGAACCGGTATCAAATACCCAGGGGCTACTATGAGCACTAGTAAAATACACATCAATAACATGTATATCAAATATACCTTTGTTCACTTTGCCATCCTTCTTATCCGCCAAGTATTTGGGGCAGTTCCATTTCCAGTGAGCATTTCCGTTGCAGTAGAAGCACTCAGTTTCAGGCTTGGGTCTAGCTTTGGGCTTTTTCATGGGAGCGACAACTTGCTTGATGTCTTTCTTGAAGTTCCCTTTCTTTCCCTTTTCCCTTTTTCTTGAAACTAGTGGTCTTGTTAACCTTCAACAATTGATGTTCTTTCTTGATCTCTAACTTCGCTGATTTCAGCATCATGAAGACCTCGGGAATCATTTTCGTCATCCCTTGCATATTATATTTCATCATGAAGTTCTAATAGCTTAGTGATAGTGACTAGATGTAGCGACCAGACCTCAAATGGCCTGTGCTGCTGTGCACCAGTGTCATCCCTGGATCAGTAATGTTGACACACACAGTACAAATGGAGGATTTATAATAGAGTAGCAATCACACACTTATTACATCGAATATCTCCGAAGAGATTAAGTATGATAGGCATGGCTTAAGGCCATCTAGTAACGATAACAGCGGAAGACTTGGAAGATAAGTGAGTCCATCAACTCCAGCGGCATCACTGAGTATAAGACCACGACCTAAGGCACCTTACTCGTCGTCTGAAAAGTCTGCAACATGAAACGTTGCAGCCCGAAACGGGTCAGCACATAGAATATGCTGGCAATGTAACACATAGAGAGCAATGAACAATAGTAATGCTATACTATATGCATATATGGCTGGTGGAAAGGCTCTATGGTTACAGTTTTTGCGAAAAGCCAATTTTATCCTACTGCAAAGGAATAAATTTTATTTAACTATCATGGTGGTTGAAACATTGAGAAGGTACCTCCAACTCAATCCCAATTAAGTGTCATCATTAACCCAACAAAATTAATTATAAGTATCACGGTTATGAGATTCAAATGATAATCCAGATACTAGATACTCAAGTTGTCCATAACCGGGGACACGGCTAATCATGATCAGTTTGTACACTCTGCAGAGGTTTGTGCACTTTTCCCCACAAGACTCGATCGCCTCCGCTTGATTCTCGCACTACATGATGTTTGAGAAACGGATGACCGAGACACAGTCTTTCAGAAACAATCACTCTTTACTCTGGATGGACCGGTACACCTTCTTTCCCCTACATCTGCTAGTCCACCTCTTCAAGAGATCCTGTAACCTACTCAGCTATGCTAGAGCCCATAATAGCTTGTGGCTGCACACGGAAGTTTCTAGCATGAATAATCTTATGATCCCTTTGAGCCTGGGTGGCGGACCTTATACAAACAGACAACACTGGGTTCTCCAGATGCCTCAATCCACCCAGATGTGAGTTTTAGTTGCCACCTTAAGTTGAACCATTATTAACAATCTCACATCTGTCATGAATATCTCTCAAACCCAATCCACGTCTACGAGCATAGCATGGCGATAATAAAAGCAACGTAGAAGTAACTCCCAAGGGTTTGATAAAGAACAGGTAATAGGTACTACCTCAACTACTTCCCAATACCCACAGTTTAATTAGATCCTAATCATGCAATGTTTGAGGGAAAAGATCTAATGCAATAAAACTGGGTATGAACGGGGTATGATCAAAGTGTTACTTGCCTTGCTGATGATCCGCAAAACCTAACGAGTCGAAGTAACAAGCGGCACACTCCGGGTACTCTATCGCAAACAAACAAGCATACAATCAGTACTCAACTAATGCACAGGTAAAACTCGAATGAAAGATCCAACCAGAAAGTTCAACTTAAGAACTCCGGTTTGCAAAAAGAATCAACTCGAAAGAAACAACGAAAGTCAAACGGCGAAAGAAAGAAACTTCGTTTGCTAATCTGGATCTAGGTCAAATTTTACTGTAGCAAAAACTTGTTTGAGTAGGTTAAACGGAAAGAGAATTTCGAGATGAAACTCTAGGCGCTTGAATCGCCTGATTCCGATAAACGAGCGAAAAGTTAAACAGATTCGAAAATTCGATCAGAAATCGAATCCGAGAAAATAACGAGAAAATCCGACGAAAAAGAAAAACGGACGAACGGTTAAATAATGGACGTTCGTTAACAGAGAAAAAACCGATGAACGCGTTCGTTAAAACGAACGGTTCGGTGAACGCTCGCGAAATAAGAAAACCAAAAAAAACCGATCTAGGGTTTTTTTTTTAAAACAAAAGGTTTTTTTTTCTTCAGAAAACCGGTCACAACGAAGACGGCCGGTGGCAGTACCTCGACGGCGGCTCGACGAGGGGCTCCGGCGGGCGGGGCTCGGGCGCGAGGGGTGCGGGGCTCGGGGAGCGGGCTCCGGCGGCGAGGGGGCAGCGGCTCCGGCGACTCCCGGCAGCGGCGGCGAGGCAAAAGGCGGCGGCGGCGGCGGGCTAGATGCGGGCGGTGGCGGCGGGCTCCTCCGGCGGCGGTGGTGAGGAAAATGGAGGGGGGGCTATTTATGGAAGGGGGGGCTAGGGAGGCTTGGGGAAGGGGCATCCGAGGCGGCGGCGGCTACCGTGGCGATGGCGGACTCCGGCGGCGGCGAGGCGTGCGGGAAGAGGAGAGGGGCGACGGGGCGGGCCGTCGGCTGGGCTCGGCCCAGTCGGCGCGGCGCGTTTGTTTTTTTAAATAAGTTCCGCGAAAAATATTGCGTAGAAAAATAAGTAAAAATCAGAAAAATATGAAATAAATTTTCCCTGTCTAGTTAGAAAATCTAGAATAGGGTGAACATTTTCAAAATCAAAAATAAATATTTTGAAAACATGCATATTTTTAAATGCAATAAAAATTGCAAATAAAATCCAAATAAATTCCAAATAATGATTTTAACATTTTTCCTCCAGTATTTCAATTGTTTTGGAGAAGTCATATTTTCTCCTCTCGTTTATTTAAAATTGAAATATTTTTCCGGAGAGAAAAATAATTAAAACCAAAATCCTCGTTTGAAAAATCAAATTGAAAATACGAGAAAAATCCCCAACTCTCTCCGAGGGTCCTTGAGTTGCTTAGGATTTATCGAGGATTTGTCAAAATGCAACAAAACATGATATGCAATGATGATCTATGTATAACATTCCAAATTGAAAATTTGGGATGTTACAAACCTACCCCCCTTAAGATGAATCTCACCCTCGAGATTCGGGTTGGCTAGAAAACAGGTGGGAGTGGTTTTTCCGTAGATCTTCCTCTCGCTCCCAGGTGGCCTCATCTTCTGTGTGGTGACTCCACTGAACTTTGCAAAACTTGATAACCTTGCTGCGGGTAACTCGGCTGGCATACTCGAGAATCTTAACTGGCTTCTCCTCATAGGTCAAATCACTTTCCAGCTGAATCGCTTCCAGTGGCACAGTATCTCTCAGTGGTATCTCAGCCATCTCTGCGTGGCACTTCTTCAACTGCGGAACATGAAATACATCATGTACTCCAGACAATCCTTCGAGCAATTCCAGCTTGTAGGCAACTTCTCCCATACGTTCCAAAATTCTGTATGGTCCGATAAAACGGGGCGCTAACTTTCCCTTAACTCCAAAGCGCTTCACTCCTCGAAGTGGCGATACTCGAAGATACACTCTGTCTCCGACTTCGTGAACTGTCTCCTTGCGTTTAGAATCAGCATAACTCTTCTGCCTGGACTGGGCTACCTTGAGCCTATCGTGAATCAACCTTACTTTCTGTTCAGACTCCTTAATCAAATCTGGTCCAAACAACTGACGATCTCCAACTTCGTCCCATAACAACGGTGTTCTACACCTTCTTTCGTTCAAAGCTTCGAAAGGGGCCATCTTCAAACTGGTTTGATAACTGTTGTTATATGAAAACTCCGCATATGGCAAATTGTCGTCCCAACTAGATCCATAATCTAGCGCACATGCTCTCAACATGTCCTCCAAAATCTGGTTGACTCTCTCGGTCTGTCCATCTGTCTGTGGGTGAAATGCTGTACTGAATTCCAGCCTGGTTCCAAATGTTTCATGTAACTGCTTCCAAAACTTCGAGGTAAATTGGGTTCCTCTGTCTGATACAATGGTCCTTGGAACTCCATGCAAACATACTATCTGGTCATGTATATCTTTGCCAACTTAGCACTGGTGTAGGTGGTCTTTATTGGAATGAAATGAGCCACTTTCGTCAAACGGTCGACTACAACCCATATCGAGTCATAGCCTGAACGAGTCCTGGGTAATCCTGTGATAAAATCCATGCCTATTTTATCCCACTTCCATTCGGGTATCGGCAATGGCTATAGCAATCCTGCTGGCTTCTGATGCTCTGCCTTCACTCTCTGACATACATCACAAACTGCTACAAACTCCGCAATATCCTTCTTCATTCCGGTCCACCAGAAAGTATTCTTCAGATCCAAATACATCTTGGTATTCCCTGGGTGAATCGAGTACGGTGAATCATGGGCTTCTTGCAAAATCAACTTCCTGATCTCCGGATCATTTGGCACATATACGCGGTCCTCGAACCATAAGGTATCGTGCTCATCCTCACGAAATCCCTTGGCTTTTCCTTTGCTCATCTTCTCCTTGGAAAAGATTAAAATATCATCAATGAACACCACGACGAACTTATCCAGAAACTCCATAAATACTTTGTTCATCAGGTTCATGAAATAGGCAGGTGCGTTAGTCAGTCCAAATGACATAACGGTATACTCATACAATCCATATCTGGTGGTAAATGCCGTCTTAGGTATATCCTGCTCTTGAATCTTTAACTGATGGTATCCTGATCGTAGGTCGATCTTGGAAAATACTTTAGCTCCTTGTAGGCGATCAAACAAATCATTGATCATCGGCACTGGGTACTTGTTTTTGATGGTCACTTCATTCAATCCTCGGTAATCAACAACCATCCTTAGTGATCCATCTTTCTTCTCTACTAGAAGTACTGGTGATCCCCAAGGTGACGAACTTGGGCGAATATAGCCTTTATCTAGTAACTCCTTGATCTGCTTCTTAATTTCCTCCAAATCATTTGCGGGCATCCTGTACGGTCTCTTAGATATTGGCCCTGTGCCTGGCAAAAGTTCAATCAAAAACTCAATGTCTCTATCTGGTGGCATGCCTGGCAACTCCTCTGGAAATACATCTGGATAATCCTTCACCACTGGTACTTCCTCCTGTACAACTCCTGATAAGGAATTCACTTGAGTCCTCTTCGGCATATGCCGGGATACATACTTGATCCTTTTTCCTTCCGGGGTGGTAAGCAAAATCGTCTTGCTGGCACAATCGATGTTTCCTCCATACAACGATAGCCAATCCATTCCCAAAATCACATCCAAACCTTGTGATTCCAAAACAATGAGGTCTGAGGGGAAAACATGCCTTCCAATGGCCAACGGTATCTGAAAACATCCTTGGGTGGCCATATACTCTGCTCCTGGCGAGGTTACTAACATAGGGGTTTTGAGAACTTGGGTGGACATCTTAAACTTGTTTACGAATCCCCTTGATATGTATGAATGCGTTGCACCAGTATCGAAAAGAATAGTTGCAGTAAATGACTTAACCAAAAACTTACCTATTACTGCATCCGGCTGAGTTTCAATCTCCTCCACGCTCACGTGGTTCACATGTCCTTTGTTGAACGGGTTCGGCTTCTTCCCAGAGCTTCCATTGCCATTTCCATTTTGGGCTTCGGGACAATCAGTAGCGTAATGTCCCGTCTTCTGGCACTTAAAACAGGTAATGTGACTTAGATCTCTCTTGGTTGGGGTAGATGGGTTGGTGCGGTTCTGTCCGTTTCCTCCTCCATTCCCATTACCATTCTTGGAGCCATTATGGTTGTGAGAACTACCTCCTCCATGGGTATGCTGAAACCGTCCTCCCGGCTTCGGGGTAAATCGTGGATTCTGCTGGGCTCCAGAATTGTACTTCCCCTGTCCATACTTCCTCTTGCGGTTTTCAATCTGCTGTTGCTTCCCTTCAATCATGAGAGCTCTATCTACCAGCTCCTGGTAGTTGTTGAAAGTTGCTACCATCAACTGCATACTCAGCTCATCATTCAATCCTTCCAGAAACTTCTCCTGCTTGGCAGCATCCGTAGCAACGTCATCTGGTGCATAACGTGCTAACTTACTGAAATCCTCCACATACTGGCCTACGGTGCGTCCTCCTTGGCGTAGGTTGCGAAACTCACGCTTCTTCATAGCCATAGCTCCTGCTGAAACATGAGCTGTACGGAAAGCTTGCTGAAACTGGTCCCATGTGACAGTGTCAATAGGGTGCGTGGCTATATAATTCTCCCACCATGATGCTGCGGGTCCGTCAAGCTGATGTGCGGCAAAACACACTCTTTCCGCATCTGTGCATCCTGCAGTGGTCAACTCCCTTCCAACTTTGCGGAGCCAATCATCTGCAACTATCGGCTCGGTGCTACTGGAAAACACCGGCGGGTTTAGCCTTAAGAAACGGGCTAAGTGATCAACAGGTGGTGGCGGTGGGTTGTTGTTGTTGTTGTTGTTGCCTTGGTTCTGCACTAACACTTGCATTAGGGCATTCTGTTGCTGAATCAACTGGGTGATCTCTGGCGGGAAAACAAATCCGGGGTCGCGTCTCGGAGGCATCTGATAGGTTTAGAAAAGATGAGAATTAAGAATAGAATGAGGTCTAGAGAGAAAACACTACCCATATGCTCATGAGACAAATACAATCAATATCACTCAATCAATCCAAACAAGGCAAAACAATCGATCTAACTAGCGTTACAAAGTGCTTGAGCTATACTACTAAATGGGGGAAAACTACTACTGATATGGTGGTCTACTAGAAATTCTGATCCGTTGAAGACTCCATGATGTCCGCTCCAGCTTCATCAATCCATTCGTCTTCACTTGGTTCCGAGTCGGTGTCGTCGATGATGATGTAGTTATCCGGACAAGTGCATTCGTCGACTTCTGCTTTTGGCACTGGATTTCCCACGAATGCTCCAATCTTATTCTCTAGGTCGTCAATCTTCCCGACTAGTGCGTTGATTTCCTCCAAATAATCTTCGCGCGTAGCCTTGAGTTCTTCTTGGAGTTCCTTGATCTTCGTGAATGCCTTCTTCAGTTCTTCCTTGTCCGTGCACATCTCATTCTCCTGGCGTCGAATATGTTGGTTCTGCTCCTGGATGAAAGCTGCAATTGTTCCATCCTTCTTGGTCTTGATCATCTCCCATTGCGCGTCTCGATGTCCACAAATTTGATAAATTGTATCCTTAAGCTCCTGGTGATAGACTTCTCCAATGCGTCCCATGGCGATGTGTGCGGCCATGCTCTTCCCTAAACTCCAAGTTGGTGCTTCGAAAACCAATCTCATGGCACTAAACATCCTTCCTGGAATGATAACTTGAATCTTCCAGCTCTCCTCTTCAGGTAAGGTGGCGTTGTAGGTTCCGGTGACGCTTGGTATTCCTATGTTCAAGTACTTGGTGACTTCCTTCAAATGTCGTCCAAACGGCGTGTCTTCATCTGGTTGCATGAACTTGCTCCTTGCATTCGCCATTCCTAAAAGAGTAGAAAGTGGAGAGGGGTCAGAAATGAGAAGAGAGAAGTTTTCTAGGGCTTAAGCTTAGTGGTCGTGTCCTACAGTCAGCGTGTGCTCTGATACCAACTTTGTAGCGACCAGACCTCAAATGGCCTGTGCTGCTGTGCACCAGTGTCATCCCTGGATCAGTAATGCTGACACGCACAGTACAAATGGAGGATTTATAACAGAGTAGCAATCACACACTTATTACATCGAATATCTCCGAAGAGATTAAGTATGATAGGCATGGCTTAAGGCCATCTAATAACGATAACAGCGGAAGACTTGGAAGATAAGTGAGTCCATCAACTCCAGCGGCATCACTGAGTTTAAGACCACGACCTAAGGCACCTTACTCGTCGTCTGAAAAGTCTGCAACATGAAACGTTGCAGCCCGAAACGGGTCAGCACATAGAATATGTTGGCAATGTAACACATAGAGAGCAATGAACAATAGTAATGCTATACTATATGCATATATGGCTGGTGGAAAGGCTCTATGGTTACAGTTTTTGCGAAAAGCCAATTTTATCCTACTGCAAAGGAATAAATTTTATTTAACTATCATGGTGGTTGAAACATTGAGAAGGTACCTCCAACTCAATCCCAATTAAGTGTCATCATTAACCCAACAAAATTAATTATAAGTATCACGCTGATGAGATTCAAATGATAATCCAGATACTAGATACTCAAGTTGTCCATAACCGGGGACATGGCTAATCATGATCAGTTTGTACACTCTGCAGAGGTTTGTGCACTTTTCCCCACAAGACTCGATCACCTCCGCTTGATTCTCGCACTACATGATGTTTGAGAAACGGATGACCGAGATACAGTCTTTCAGAAACAATCACTCTTTACTCTGGATGGACCGGTACACCTACTTTCCCCTACATCTGCTAGTCCACCTCTTCAAGAGATCCTGTAACCTACTCAGCTATGCTAGAGCCCATAATAGCTTGTGGCTGCACACGGAAGTTTCTAGCATGATAATCTTATGATCCCTTTGAGCCTGGGTGGCGGACCTTATACAAACAGACAACACTGGGTTCTCCAGGTGCCTCAATCCACCCAGATGTGAGTTTTAGTTGCCACCTTAAGTTGAACCATTATTAACAATCTCACATCTGTCATGAATATCTCTCAAACCCAATCCACGTCTACGAGCATAGCATGGCGATAATAAAAGCAACGTAGAAGTAACTCCCAAGGGTTTGATAAAGAACAGGTAATAGGTACTACCTCAACTACTTCCCAATACTCACAGTTTAATTAGATCCTAATCATGCAATGTTTGAGGGAAAAGATCTAATGCAATAAAACTGGGTATGAACGGGGTATGGTCAAAGTGTTACTTGCCTTGCTGATGATCCGCAAAACCTAACGAGTCGAAGTAACAAGCGGCACACTCCGGGTACTCTATCGCAAACAAACAAGCATACAATCAGTACTCAACTAATGCACAGGTAAAACTCGAATGAAAGATCCAACCAGAAAGTTCAACTTAAGAACTCCGGTTTGCAAAAAGAATCAACTCGAAAGAAACAACGAAAGTCAAACGGCGAAAGAAAGAAACTTCGTTTGCTAATCTGGATCTAGGTTAAATTTTACTGTAGCAAAAACTTGTTTGAGTAGGTTAAACGGAAAGAGAATTTCGAGATGAAACTCTAGGCGCTTGAATCGCCTGATTCCGATAAACGAGCGAAAAGTTAAACAGATTCGAAAATTCGATCAGAAATCGAATCCAAGAAAATAACGAGAAAATCCGACGAAAAAGAAAAACGGACGAACGGTTAAATAACGGACGTTCGTTAACAGAGAAAAAACCGATGAACGCGTTCGTTAAAACGAACGGTTCGGTGAACGCTCGCGAAATAAGAAAACCAAAAAAAAACCGATCTAGGGTTTTTTTTAAAACAAAAGGTTTTTTTTCAGAAAACCGGTCACAACGAAGACGGCCGGCGGCAGTACCTCAACGGCGGCTTGACGAGGGGCTCCGGCGGGCGGGGCTCGGGCGCGAGGGGTGCGGGGCTCGGGGAGGGGGCTCCGGCGGCGAGGGGGCGGCGGCTCCGGCGACTCCCGGCGGCGGCGGCGAGGCAAAAGGCGGCGGCGGCGGCGGGCTAGATGCGGGCGGCGGCGGCGGGCTCCTCCGGCGGCGGTGGTGAGGAAAACGGAGGGGGGGCTATTTATGGAAGGGGGGGCTAGGGAGGCTTGGGGAAGGGGCATCCAAGGCGGCGGCGGCTACCGTGGCGATGGCGGACTCCGGCGGCGGTGAGGCGTGCGGGAAGAGGAGAGGGGCGACGGGGCGGGCCGTCGGCTGGGCTCGGCCCAGTCGGCACGGTGCGTTTGTTTTTTTTTAATAAGTTCCGCGAAAAATATTGCGTAGGAAAATAAGTAAAAATCAGAAAAATATGAAATAAAATTTCCCCGTCTAGTTAGAAAATCTAGAATAGGGTGAACATTTTTAAAATAAAAAATAAAGACTTTGAAAACATGCATATTTTTAAATGCAATAAAAATTGCAAATAAAATCCAAATAAATTCCAAATAATGATTTTAACATTTTTCCTCCAGTATTTCAATTGTTTTGGAGAAGTCATATTTTCTCCTCTCGTTTATTTAAAATTGAAATATTTTTCCGGTGAGAAAAATAATTAAAACCAAAATCCTCGTTTGAAAAATCAAATTGAAAATACGAGAAAAATCCCCAACTCTCTCCGAGGGTCCTTGAGTTGCTTAGGATTTATCGAGGATTTGTCAAAATGCAACAAAACATGATATGCAATGATGATCTATGTATAACATTCCAAATTGAAAATTTGGGATGTTACACTAGAGAACTCTGTCAATCACTATCCACTATAAAAAATACACTTGCGTGATGATACGTGTTTGTCACAGTAGGTCACGTTTTCTGTCATGCATGTACATCCATGACGATTTTATGACAGAATCAAGATAGTCATACCTGTGTTGTCGTAGAAGTGTTCCATGACATTACCAAAATTATCATCACAGAAGTGTCCACTTCCATGACGATAAATCGCGCGTCATAGAAGTGCTTTCGTCAAGGGTGACCGACACGTGGAAGCCACCATAATGGGTCGCTGTTAAGCTATCGGGTTCCAGTTTGGATCCGATAACCCATTAATAGCCCGGACCAATGGGGATTTTCCATGTGTAAAATTCTCATTCGCCGGCAGATCCATGTGCCGGCCCGGCGTTCAGACAGTTGTCATCCAGCGAATGGACGGAACGCGCCTATGATACGTCGACACGTGTCTCGACCCAACAATGGCCCATTCAGGTTAAAAGGCCGGGCCTGTCAAAATAAGCGGGCCGTCCCATTAGTGGCCTACTTGAGTCAGTCCCATTCACAAGCACGGCCCATACAAGTTACACACAATCGGCCCATCAAAGGCCCATTCTAGATTTGAAAATTTCCAGCCCATCGCCAGTTTTAGCCCGTTAATGGCCCGCTACGTCTTTGGGCCCAATTACGGCCCGAGCTTCTTTCAGCCCGTTAGCAGCCCATCGTCAGTTCCAGCCCGGAACGTCTTTCGGCCTTTTCTCGGCCCATTTTGCAGTTGGGCCAATTCTGGCCTGTTGTGACTTTAGGCATGTCCTCGGCCCATTCGGTAAATGGTCCAATTCCTAGCCCATTTTGTCTTTCGGCCTGTTAACGACCCGCACAACAGTTGGGCTTTTGACTTTGAGTCCATTAGGGGCCCACGTTCTGCAGGGCAAAATTTCAGCCCGACGCGACTTTCGGCCTGTTAAAAGCCTAGTTCGCAAATTGGGCCTCCTCTGGCCCATAACACTTTTGGCCTCTTAATGGCCCGTAAAGGAAAAGGGCAGAGACAAAATTGACATTTATTTCGGCCTGTTAGAGGCCCGCGGGCCATTTCCATTTATACGGCCCTATCGAGCTTTTGGCCTGTTAACGGCCTGCTAAGAGCCGTTGTTACGGTAGGCCACATCATTTGGGATCCACTAAATATTATTTTGACCAACCCATTTAAGGGAGAAAATCGGCTATTTGCTACTTTCGATATTGGGCTTCTCAAAACTGCCACTCTCAAGATTGTCTTCGCAAAAATGCCATCCAGCCCATGTGCACTTTGATTATCATGCCATTTCCTCTTTTCCATTGCTTTTCTTTTTTCCTTTCCCATTTTCTGCCACCTGAAGAGACCAAAATACCCCTAGGCTGTTTCAACCTTATCTGATGTGTGTGTGGTTGGGTCGGCTTGCTCTGACCTCTGAGGCGCTCGTCCTTGTCTCCGCCATAGCCTGCCGCCGTAGCTTACCGATGCCAGTGCGAGCCACAGCAGCTCACCGCCCTAGCTCCCCCACGCCTGCGCCAACAACTGCAGCTCGCCGCCGCCCGCCGTTGCTAGCCCAAGCCTGCGCGCGCCGACGGAGCTCGCCGTCGCCTCGCTTATGCCTGCTCGAGCTCTCGTAGCTCGTCGCCTTTGCTCGTCCAAGTCTGCACGAGCGGGTATAGCTCGCCCTCGCCTCTCTGATGCCTACGCGAGTCGCCGCAACTCACTGCCCAGGTCCTGCGCGAGCAACCGCAACTCTCCCTCGCCTGCGTGCTGGCAGAGCTCGCCGTGCGGCATGCTAGAGAGGTGCGCCAGCGACTTCGTGTCCCTGAACACCACCAGCACCATGGCGGCATCAACTGGAGGCCCTTTTGATGGTCCGTGAGGAGGAGACGAACGCGTGTGCAGGTGCTGAAAATGTAGAATGCAAGCAACTTGTAAGTCATGTTTTATGTAAGCATTTACTTGTTCTTGGATTGCAATTTGGAAATTACATTAAGAATAGCATGTCACGTTTAGTTTCATGGCCTCGATCAACTGAGCAATACAAGAAAGAAATGCCACAAATTTCAGCCTATAAGCTACTTGCTGCAACCCGTTCTGCTGCACTTGTTGTAGCTTGTTCAAGGAAAAAAATGCCACAAATGGAATTGTAGCGTGTAGTGGCAAAAACATGTAGACCTCAAATTTTAGTATATTGGCAAAGGAGATACACGTAAACACTACAACCATGATTCATAGATTAATGCACGGGAGAAGTTAGTAGATCAGAAAATCAAGAGGCACACGAACAAATCATAAGGAGAAGCAGTGCGTCCTCGCTCCTTTGTTCTAGAGAGGAAGCCAGATAAGTATGCCACACAGATCCACTAGATGTTTCAAAGAGTAAGTGAGTGAGTGCACACGGTTGAAAAAACAAGAAAAGAAGAAATAAAACAGAAGCTCACTAACTTTGACCATCCTTGGCGACGTATCAGTTTACTAACTTACTGATGGCCTTTGCCTACATCATAGATTAATCTGAACCGAGTTCACATCTCACAAAATAAAACGATGGTTCATAGATAAAACTGAAATGAGTTCACAGCTCAAAAAATATAGCTCACGGCTCACGGAAATTGGAGAAACTAAGTTCACATAGAAGAAAACTACTTGTGAGTTCACATCTCAAATAACTGTAACATCAATTGCATAGAGATCATTCATCCAATCTGTAGCTTCCTCTTTGGAGTCAACTTCTTTGCTGGAGCTGCAGTGGACATCCTCTCTGGAGTAGTTGTTGTGCCTTGTGAAGAAGTACCCTCTCCCAGCAAGAAAGCAAGGCGGCTGCACATATATGTGTTATCACAATGAGATGAATATTTTGCTTCTCATTTTTATATTATTCAACACAGAGATATTTGTCATTGTTGATTACCTTCTAGTGACCATGCCTGGGCTGTCTTGTAGTATTTGTTCTCTAGTTGGCCTTTGCGGAGTGCTAGGTTCAGCTGGCCTAGCTTTTGTAACGTTCTTTCTAGGCTTCCTCTTCCTGCAAATTAGACAAAACAATATCTTACCATGAGGTGATAATTTAATCTTTGATATATAGAAATAAAAAACACTTGCCTCTTTTTGGTTCCATTCAGTGGGCACTTGTAACTAGCTTGCCTATGACCCTTTTCACCACATTTCTTGCAAGTCACTGGGCCTCTAATCATTTTCTTCCCCTTAGAATTCGTTAGAGCAGTGCTACCATCATTGGAGCCGTCATTGACACCATCATTGGCGCCTTTCTTCTTGTGGCCACCTTCAAGACACCCTTTGATCCTCAATTTTCTGTTCCTTCCTTTATTTCTTTTTGCAAGTGGTGCCCCCACGGCAAATGGCAGCTCCACTCGTGGCCACTGTGATTTATCTGTCATTGGCTGAATCTCTCTCTCCGTAAGCCGCATTGAATCTGTCCACAGAGTAGTACTCATGCACAAACTGCTCAAGGTCTACTCTCTTTTGTGAGGTCACAAATGCCAAGACATGTTGACAAGGCTTACCAATGTGCTGCCATTCAAGACAAGTACATGTTTGCTGATTTAGCTTCACAATATGCCTTTCACAATTGTTGCTATTGTCCCACACCTCTGCACTCCAATTGGCAGATTCCACAACTTTCAGATGCCCCAAACCTCTTGTATTTGCCCTCAGCTGAACCATAATTGTCGGCAGTATCCGTCCGGATAGAAGTCTTTCTCCAATCCTTCTCCTCTTCCTCCACAAAAGCATGATCATCTCTCTAATCTTGTCAGCTAGTTCAGCAATAGGTAAGTCCTTAATGTCCCGGATCCAATTGTTAAAAACTTCTGCTACGTTATTAGTGATGTAGTCACACTTGATATCTAGATTGAAGACACACCTCATCCACTTGAGAGTATGGTATTGACTTAGCCAGTTCCATACCTCATTTGATTCTTTAATAATTTTTGCCATATGTTCTGTGAACACCTCTTCCCTATAAGCCCTTGCTGCCGGATACATCCTTCCAAACCCATGGAACCTTTTCACAAAATTCTTCATAAGATGGTAAAAACATTCCCTTTGTTCAGCATTCGGAAACACATTCTTCACCGCATTCTCCAAGCCTTTGCACGCATCTGTGCACACTGCAAGAAGTGGAGGGTCTCCTATTGCCTTCTTAAGTTGATTCATAAACCAAGTCCAATTGCCTTCATTCTCAGATGCTATGAACCCAAAAGCAAGTGGATACATCCAATTGTGACCATCAACTGCTGTAGCTGCGGCTAAATGGCCATTCCATCTTCCATTCAATGCAGTAGAATCTATACTTAGATGTGGCCTACATCCTTCTAGAAAACCATCAATGCATGGTTTAAGTGCACAAAAACCGATGAAAATACACATTACCATCTGTTTCTAGTACTTCAATCTCCACAACACTTCTAGGTGACCTCTTCAGTACCTCAGCCTTCCATCTGTATAACATCTCAAAACTCTCTTCCCGTTTACCATAAACCTCCGTGAGAGCTTTTTCTCTCCCCTCCAAACTGTGTCATATGAAATTGTGGTAGAGTATTGTTCATGCAACTTTTTCTACAATTCTTTAGTCCCCATATTGGGTGAATCCCTAAGGATACTCACGGACTTGCTAGCTACCCAATTTTGAGATGGTGTTATGGTCTTCACCCGGCTGCTTGAAATACAATCATGTTGATCAACTAAAACTGTGACCTGTAGATTTAGAATTTTAAAATGAATGGAAGTTGTATAGTACAATAGGACATAGAAATAGACACATACATAATTTCAATAATAAATGGAGGTTAGATGGTTAGCCATATTTCACCTTTATAGTGCATTTATCATCTTGTAGGCTGCCAACAATTCTCTAAGGGCAATCTTCACTTGACTTGCAGAACCCTGTAAATCTCTTCTTATCTGACTTTTCCGTGCCTAGATCAAACTCCTCATTAATGGAAAATTGCCTCACTGCTAACCTAAATTCCTTCATTGATGGGTACATAGTGCCAAGTTCCATTTTTGGGTGGTCCTTATCATATGTAATCACTATTTCATTTGGTATGGCATCACTAACAGGAATGGCAGCACCTTCATTATCACCTGCCTGCTCAACCATTCTACGACCCTTTGGTTCAGTCGTCTTTGATCTCTCTTCCTCATCCTTCAAGCCCAAAATCTCACATAGTTGATCTTCACTCACCAGTTCAATTCTACCTTCATCATCATGCGTCTCTACTATTTGTAAGTTATCCCAATCGACTTCTGGGATAGTTGTTGTTGTTTGTACAGTTGAAGAAGCATCAGTGAATAACAATGGAATATCAGTACCACTTGCCAATGCGGCCTCGGAATCACGTCTAGTTGACACAATTATAAAAACATGAACACAAGATTGAGTTAGCGGTCGTAAACAAGTCAAAAATCATGATTTGATAACGCATATATGTAGTGACTGGTTAAATGCATGTTAACCACCATCCTGAACTAGTACTGTGAAAGGATCGATATAGTTGACTAGAGGGGGGGGGGTGAATAGGCAACTACCAATTTTTAGCTTTTCTTTACCAATTTAAACTTTGCATCAAAGTAGGTTGTCTAGATATGCAACTAAGTGAGCAACCTATATGATGCAATGACAACAAGCACACAAGTAAGCTTGCGAAAGTAAAGGGACGAGATAACCAAGAGTGGAGCCGGTGAAGACGAGGATGTGTTACCGAAGTTCCTTCCTTTTGAGGGGAAGTACGTCTCCATTGGAGCGGTGTGGAGGCACAATGCTCCCCAAGAAGCCACTAGGGCCACCGTATTCTCCTCATGCCCTCACACAATGCGAGATGCCGTGATTCCACTATTGGTGCCCTTGAAGGCGGCGACTGGACCTTTACAAACAAGGTTGGGGCAATCTCCACAACTTAATTGGAGGCTCCCAACGACACCACAAAGCTTCACCACAATGGACTATGGCTCCGCGGTGACCTCAACTGTCTAGGGTGCTCAAACACCCAAGAGTAACAAGATCCGCTAGGGATAAGTGGGGGGAATCAAATTTCTCTTGGTGGAAGTGTAGATCGGGGCCTTCTCAACCAATCCCGAGCAAATCAACAAGTTTGATTGGCTAGGGAGAGAGATCGGGCGAAAATGCAGCTTGGAGCAACAATGGAGCTTTTGGGGGAAGAGGTCAGTCAACTTTGGGGAAGAAGACCTCCTTATATAGTGGGGGAACAATCCAACCGTTACCCCCCAAAACAGCTCCGCAGAGGGCGGTACTACCGCAGGAGGCAGCGGCACTACCGCTGAGCACAGCGGTACTACCGCCCCCGGGCGGTACTACCGTGAAGTTTGGAGGGCAGGAGAGAGACGGATCCGAGCGGTACTGCTGCGGTGGTAGGGCAGTACTACCGCTCATGAGCGGCACTGCCGCTCTACTGCCGCTGCAAAGTATCGCACAATTCGACACGAGAAATGACCCCTCGAGTCGACGCGGTAGGGGCCTGGTACCGCAGCGGTACTACTGCTGAGGACCCACCGGTGGTACTACCGCTGCGGAGCGGTACTGCCACCTGTGACCCCTAAGCGGTACTACCGCTGGGTACCGCGGTACTACCGCTGAGATCAGACACAGCCCAAAGAAGGGGAAGGAGATCTCCATTGAAGCGGAAAGGCTCAGAGGGTGCAAAAAGGACGTGTACGTGTTGATTCCACCCTAGCCTTACCAAAGCGGACCCCCTCTTGATAGTACGGTGACTCCTACGAAACTAGTCCACCAAAAAGAAGCGAAAGAGCTACACCGTCTTGATTGACACTCCGAGGGGAAAGAAATCGTCACGTGCTAAAGGATGAATCTCTGAAATGCTCAAAGCACATGATTAGTCCGCAAACATGTTGTCATCAATCACCAAAACTACATCTAGAGAGATATGCCTTAACAATCTCCCCCTTTTTGGTGGATTGATGACAACCAGGGATTTGCACAAAGATATATCATGAAAGTAAAGATACTTAGAACTACAAAATATAGACGGGCTCCCCCTGAATGTGTGCACCTAGTTAGTAGTGCCTTTGGAATGTAAGACACACACATTCGGATCAACACTCCCCCTATATTTTATAGTCCAACAGCCTAAGCAAAGGATACTTGAGAGCAGGTAATATAACAGGATAGACAAGCCACTCATAAGATACCAAAGTACTAGAAAGACATGGATAAAGATAAGGTAGCATATGTCTTACACCATATGTCTGGAACTTAGGTCTCACTGGCACAAAACCAAACAAAGCAAATGGCGAGAAAACACAACGACAAACGACGACACCAGAAAGCACAAATCCCTAAGCTCTCTCCCCCTTTGGCATCGAGACACCAAAAGGGCAAAGAGCGACGCTACGGCTCCAGGTGAAAGCAAACTGAGGAGCTCTCTCATCACATCCTGGCAGGGTCATCTGCACTGCCATCCTCAGTCGGAAACTGCTCGGTGTCGGAATCGGTCCACGGACAGTGCTGCTGAATCCACTCCTCTTCCTCAGTGATCTGGCCCTCAGACCCACTGACAACGGTCGCACCCAGCTGACGCATGAGCTCCTTGTGACGCCCCCTGGCCTTCTTCTCAGCCACATGAGTCATGTACTGACCATGAGACTCCATGCAGAAGAGCTTCTTCATCTTGTGCTTGAGCTTCTTTGCCCAAGAGGGCTCTGTCCCAGAAGGCTCATAGTCCTCATCGTCATCATTGGCCTCAGCCCCGTCCTCGGTCTCCATGTCAGCAGCAGTAGATGGACCCCCGGATTTAGGGGCTGGGGTGCCCCAATTGTCCTTCTTCCTCAGACGCTTGATCTCATGAGAAACCAATTCTCCAGTTTCCAGCATCACCTGGGGATAGACACGTGCCCAGGCCTTCTCAATGAGCAACATGATGAACGGACCATAGATCGGGCACTTGCGCTCAGAAATGGCAGTAAGAAGTTTAGACCACATAACATGAGAAATGTCCAGGGACTCGCCAGTGTTTGCTTCCTTCTCATGCTGGTAGAAGAGAAGCATATCCACGAGATAGGAGTGGACCATATCCAGATTCCCGATGCGAGGGAAGAGGGTCTCTCGAAAGACACGATGAAGGATTTCCAGGAAGGTAGACAGCTCATAGGTTTCCTTCTTAGTCACAGGGTGAACCTTCACAGTGCAGTAGGGCCAGAGGGCTTGCTTGTGAGTGGAGTTGACATTGCGGTGAGGGCGAAAGCCGACAGGAGTCTCAAGCCCGTGATCTTCCACCTCAAGTAACTCCATGAAGGCCTTCCACTTGACAGGCAGTAACTTGCCATTTGTCATCCAGGTCAGAGTCCTTTCTTCATCAGTGCCAAGATGGACAGTAGCATAGAATTGAGCCACCAAATCTGCATCAAAGTCCTTGTTGAACTTCATGATTCTGAGAATGTTTAGCTGAGCACACATCTGAAGAGCTTCACCAAAGTACTCAGGATCCTTTTCCATGGCATCCGTGTCGATGGAGCGAACATCAACATAGAGATTCTTCTTGGCCTTGATCACATCAAAGTAGATGGCAAACTGAAAGCGGTTCCAGAATGGGCGGTTGACCAAATTGGGTTCTTGGTCTTCCGCATAGGGGTTGCGGCGACGCCTTTCCCAGAACTCCTTGGCAGAAAACTCAGTCACAGTCTTGCCCCTTGGCTTCGGCCTGTTGGCAGGTTTCTTGTGGAGTTGAGGCGGAGGTGCCGCACTTGAGGAAGCACCTGCTGACTCAGAGGTGCGGTAGCGCTTTGATGTTGCACGTCCGGGGTTGACACAGCGAACTTGCCAACAGGCCGAAGCCAAGGGGTAGCGCTTTGATGTTCATCACTTGGAACCAAACACACGAACAGAAGAGCCAACACGAAAGAAAGAGCATAAGCCTCCAAACAAAACAACATGGATCAAACAGTGGTAGGAAAATGATGGAATCGGGCAAGCAGCGGTAGTACCGATGGCCATAGGCGGCAGTACCGCTCCAGTGGGAGCGGTAGTACCGCTCAAGACTGGGAAACGGCGGTTCCTACTGCCGTGGTCAGATCCGGCACTACCGGACTGCCAAATTCAAAAATACTCCTACCAAAACTTAATCCACATAGTCTAGACGCCTTCTCCAAACTACTCAAGCCGGGATTTAGCCAAAAACGAGAGATGCAACCACTATTGCCCCAAAAACGCTAGATCTGAGAACTAGACAAAAAGAGAGAAGGAACAAGGCAATACCGGCATCCATGGCAAGAGGACGAGGTGGGGATCGACTCCACCAAAGGGAATGGAGAGGGATGGCCCGGAGACGGCGGCCCGCCGGAGCCCTCCCGCGACGAGGCGACGCTGGAGAGAGGAAGAGGAACGAGGGGGCGGTGCGAATGGGTATGGGAGAGGAGAAACCTCCCCTGCCCCGACATAACCCCCTGGTCCCGCCCCCCAACGGTAGTACCGCTCGGGTGGGCGGTAGTACCGCTTGTCAACATAAGCGGTAGTACCGCGCACCACCAGCGGTAGTACCGCCCAGCGAGATGCAACTACTAGACAGGAAGGCTTGGCTCAAAAGGAACGGAAAAACAAACGGCACGAAGAGGAGACTAGGACAAGGCAGAGAGAAAGAAAGGCAAGAGACAACAAGGACCAACCACACGACACAACCTCTCCAAGGAGAGGGCGGTGGCCGGAGCCACCTATGTTTGAGTCAATTGGTATGGCACCACGAAGAATTATCCTTGGGCCCATGACCAAAACTCGTCTTTGAAGCACAAGTACCATAAAAAATGGCTAATGTGAAAGAGTTGATCAATTTATGCATAATAAGGGGAGGGAGAGTTCATTAAGAGAACAACACTCCCCCTATGTCCATGCCTACACCTAAACAAGATAACAAGTTGAGTATGGTGGGGAGTGCAAGTGCTCAAGCAACATTGCTCGAATCAATGATATTTAGCTCATGCCTTAACTCGCGAAATCTTGCTTCATCCAACGGCTTCGTGAAAATATCTGCAAGGTTATCATGAGTGTTGACATAGTTGAGCTCGATCTCCCCTCGCCTAATATGATCCTGGATGAAGTGATACCGAATCTCAATATGCTTCGTCTTGAAGTGTTGCACCGGGTTGAGAGAAATCTTGATGGCACTTTCATTGTCAGACCAAAGAGGCACTTTGTCACAAATGACACCGTAATCCTTTAAAGTTTGCCTCATCCATAAGAGTTGTGCACAACAACTACCGGCCGCCACATACTCCGCTTCGGTGGACGAGAGAGACACACAACTTTGCTTTTTAGATGACCAACTTACCAAAGAGCAACCAAGGAATTGGCACCCTCCAGAAGTGGACTTCCTATCCACTTTGTCTCCCACCCAATCGGAGTCCGAATACCCTTCAAGCTTGAAGTTTTCTCCTCTTGGGTACCATAAGCCAAAGTTTGGGGTATGAGCCAAATATCGAAAGATTCGCTTGACCACCACAAAGTGGCTTTCCTTAGGTGTGGCTTGAAAACGTGCACAAATTCCCACACTCAACATGATATCCAGTCTAGATGCACAAAGGTAAAGCAGGGAACCAATCATGGAGCGATATACATTTTGATCCACCGCTTTACCATTGGGATCGATGTCAAGTTGGCACTTGGTGAGCATTGCAGTGGACGCCGGCTTGACATCACTTAGCTTGAATCTCTTGAGCATGTCCTGAGTGTATTTGGCTTGGTTGATGAAGGTTCCTTCTCTTCTTTGCTTTACTTCGAAACCGAGAAAGAACTTCAACTCTCCCATGGAAGACATCTTGAACTTTGAGGTCATGAGTGCGGCAAATTCCTCATTGAAAGCTTTGTTAGGGGAACCAAAGATAATGTCATCAACATATAGTTGGCACACAAACAACTCCCCTTTGACCTTCTTAGTAAAAAGAGTGGGGTCGATTAGCCCAACTTCAAACCCACGATCTTGTAACAACTCGGTAAGGTGGTCATACCACGCACGTGGGGCTTGTTTAAGGCCATAGAGTGCCATATCGAGTTGATACACATGATCGGGAAAGTAGGGATCCTCAAACCCCGGGGGTTGCTTGACATAAACCAACTCATTAATAGGACCATTAAGAAAAGCACTCTTCACATCCATTTGTTGCAACTTAAAGTTGTGATGAGAAGCATAAGCAATCAACAAACGAATAGATTCAAGGCGAGCAACGGGAGCAAAGGTTTCACCGTAGTCGATACCCTCGACTTGGGAGTAGCCTTGTGCCACCAATCGTGCCTTGTTGCGGATGATGGTTCCATGAGCATCTTGCTTGTTCTTGAATATCCACTTGGTTCCAATGACATTGTGGTTCCCCGTTGGCCTTGTCACTAATCTCCACACCTTGTTGTACTCGAAGTTGTTGAGTTCTTCATGCATGGCATTAAGCCAATCCGGATCTTCGAGTGCTTCATATACCTTTTGGGGTTCCACACAAGAGACAAACGCGTGATGTTCACAATAGTTTGCCAATTGTCTACGAGTGCTTACCCCCTTTTGAATGCTTCCAAGCACATTCTTCATGAGATGACCCTTGGTGGAGAGCTTGGAAGCAATCTTGGCGGCACGACGCTCCAATTCCTCCTCGGTGGTGAGTTGAGGAGCGGCCACTTGATCATCTTGAGCGCTGTCTTGAGCTTGTTCTTGATCTTGAACTTGCTCGGAGGAGAGAACTTGACCTTGGGCATCACTTGGTGTGTCACCACCGTCTTGAGCATGATCTTGCCCTTGGTCTTGTTCATGAGGTTGAGGACCTTCACTTTGTCTTCGGAAGCGTGTGGGCCTTGGGTTGGTGATGGCTCCACTTGAGTGGAGCATTGTCCTTCTCCTTCGGCCACAATAGGTTCCTAAATGGGTAGGATAAAACCAACACCATTGTTCTTATGGCTTGAGGAGGAATTTCATCACCTACATCACAAGTGCCACTTTGCTCCACTTGGGAGCCGTTATTCTCATCAAACTCCACGTTACACGTCTCCTCAATAAGTCCCGTGGATTTATTGAGGACACGGTAAGCATGAGAGTTTGTAGCATAACCAACAAATATGCCCTCATAAGCTCTAGCCTCAAATTTAGACAACCGAACACCTTTCTTGAGAATGAAACACTTACACCCGAACACCCGAAAGTACTTGAGGTTGGGCTTGTTACCGGTGAGTATCTCATATGGAGTCTTGTTCAAGCCCTTGCCGAGGTAGAGCCGATTGGATGCATGACATGCGGTGTTGATGGCTTCGGCCCAAAAGTTGTATGGAGACTTGAACTCCGCCATCATGGTCCTTGCGGCATCCATCAACGTCCGGTTCTTCCTCTCCGCAACACCATTTTGTTGAGGGGTGTAAGGTGCGGAATATTGATGCTTGATCCCCTCGTCACTAAGAAACTCATCCAAGGTGTAGTTCTTGAACTCGGTGCCATTGTCACTTCTTATTGTCAAGATCTTTGCATTGTGTTGACGTTGGGCTTCATTTGCAAAGTCAATGACGGTTTGTTGGGTCTCACTCTTCCTCTTGAAGAAATACACCCAAGTGTATCTTGAATAGTCATCCACAATCACCAAGCAATACTTCCTACCCCCAAGACTATCAAAGGATGGAGGCCCAAAGAGATCCAAATGAAGGAGCTCCAAAGGCCTCTTCGAGTAAATGAGAGTCGTGGGAGGGTGAGCCTTCTCATGAAGCTTTCCTTTGATACAAACACTGCAAGCACGATCTTTAGCAAAACTAACGTTCGTTAGTCCACGGACATGGTCCCCCTTGAGAAGACTTTGCAAAGATCTCATATTGACATGGGCTAAACGGCGATGCCAAAGCCATCCCACGTCAACTTTAGCCATTAGGCATGTCGCGGTCTTAGTGGGTCGCTCCGAAAAGTTAATCACATAGAGACCGTTCTTGACATGCCCAACAAAGGCTACTTTAAGAGTCTTGCTCCACAAGAGGGCCACGGTATCAATATCAAAGAAAGTGGCAAAACCCATGATTGCAAGTTGACAAATGGAAAGTAAATTGTATGCAAGGGACTCAACAAGCATGACCTTCTCGATCGTGATATCATGAGAAATGACAACTTTGCCGAGTCCCAATACCTTAGAAGACGAGGCATCACCCCACTCGACATTGGTGGGCATAGATGGAATCTTGTGCACGTCCACCACCAAGTCCTTGCTTCCGGTCATATGATTTGTAGCTCCACTAACGAGCAACCATGATCCCCCACCGGAAGCAAACACCTACAAGAGATCAATGCTTGGTTTTAGGTACCCATTTTGTAATGGGTCCTTTGATGTTAGTAACAAGGGTCTTAGGAACCCAAATAAACCATTCAATATACTCATGAGGAGAACCAACAAATTTGGCATAAACATGCCCATCACTAGCACGGCATAACACATAAGAAGGATTAAAGTCGCCGGCTTTGTTGGAAGGGGTGGCATTGCCCTTCTTGACACCGCCACCCTTCGCATTGTTCTTCTTCTCCTTCGAAGCACCCTCTCCCTCCTTCACAAAAGTTTGCTTGAGAGGAGGAGGTCATTTGGTCTTGTCATTCTTCTTCTTGTTCTTGGGATTGGGTGCGAACCCAATACCCTCCTTGGCCACAACTTCCTTTTGATTGCTCAAAAGGTCGTTGAGGTTCTTCTCACCTTGTATGCATGACACAAGGCCTTTCTCAAGTTGCTCCTTCAACTTAGCATTCTCCTCAAAAAGATGCACATGCTCACAACAAGGGTTAGTAGCATTTGCATTATCAATTAACACCATTTGAGGAAAGGTGGCTTTCTCCTTAGTTAGCTTCACTTGGAGTTGATCATGAGACTCCTTGAGGCGAGCATGAACACCCTTCAAGACTTTGTGAGCCTTGTCGAGAATGTCAAACTCCTCTTTGAGTCTAGCAAGATCAACCCCAAGCTTTGCCTTCTCGGAGTTTAGCACACGAGACACAACAAGAGCATGATCAAGATCTTTCTTTAACTTAGCATGATCATCGTTGTGTGACTCCTCAACAGCCAAACGAAGACCACGCTCTTCGTCAAGAGCATTGGAAAGATCCGAAATCTCATCGGCATAGTCACGACTATGCCCCTCCATCTTAGAGATGGTATCTTCGTGAGCCTCGATCATGTCATTGGCTTCACCAAGTTGTTCCAAGAGAGCAACGAAGTGCTTCTTGGATTTACCCTTGAGTTTACCCATAAAGGTCTCAAACTCATTCTCCTCCACATTTGTCCCCTCATATTCATCAATGCTATCCGTCGAAGAAGGATGATTAATGATGGTAGTTTTGATGTTGGGGGTTACCTTGTTGGTGGCTTTAGCCATGAGGCACTTGGCGGTGATGTTCTCATTGGGTGAGTCGAAGAGAGACATCCGTGGAGTCATCGCAATGGCAACGGAGGCCATGGAAACCGACTCACCATCTTCATCATCGTCATCATCCTCATTGTAATCTTCTTGTACCACCAATGCCTTGGGAGGAGTCTTCTTGGTGAAGTTGCTCTTGTTGGGGAACGACTTGGCCTTGTCCTTTCGGATGAGCTTGCCACCATTGTCTTTCCTCTTCTCGTAAGGGCACTCCGCAACAAAGTGGCTCACATTGCCACAATTGAAGCAAGTCCTCTCTCATTGCTTGCCCTTTGCACCACTTGAATTGTTCTTGTTGAAGTTTGGCCTTGAGTTCTTCTTGCTCCAAAATTGCCTTGAAGCAATAGCCATGTGTTCATGATAGGCATACTTCGTATCTTCGAGGTTGCTCTCCTCTTCTTCCTCTTCATCCTCTTCCCCCATACTCACCTTGGCCTTTAGCGCAAGGTTGGGCTTCTTTACTCTTTGAGAGCGAAGAACCACATTGTCGGCGGTCTTGTCCAAGATGCTCATAGCAACGAACTCATCCAACACTTCACTTGAGGACAAGGTGTGGAAGTCCGGCCTTTGACAAATGACGGAGGACATGGCTTTGTGGTAGGGCATCATTGCCTTGAGGAATTTGCGCTTGATCCAATTGTCATCCGTGTCATTACTTCCATGATGTCGGGGAGAGACCGCGAGTTTGGTTACTCTCCGATAAAGCTCACGAGGTTCTTCATCTTCTTTCATTGCAAACTCATCGGCTTCATCTTGCACCACTTCATAGTTGGAGCGTTGAATGCTTGCGCTTCCCCGATAGAGGGAAATCACTTGTTGCCAAGCATCTTTGGCAATGGTGTAGGGCCGGAGATGAGGAAGATCTTCAGGTGGGATTGCTTCTTGGATGATGAAGAGAGCATTCTCATTGAATTGATGGTCCACGACTTCTCTAGGAGTGAAGTTGCTTTGGTCATGCGGATAGAAACCTTCTTCAATGATTCTCCAAAGGTTAGTGTTCACATGATTTAAATGACGCTTAAAACGATAGACCCAAGAATCAAATTCTACATTCTTCTTAATCTTAGGGGCCGGGCCGGCATGATTCAAATGAGTGGAAGGAAGAGGTCCACCATAGACAAGTGGAGGTTCCACATGGGCAAAGATGCCGGTGCCATTTTTACCACTAGAAGAAGGAGCTTTCTCGCTAGTATCTTCCCCCTTGTCGGAGGTAGCATCTGTCACCTTGTTAGCGGGATCACCCACTTTCAACGGTGTGGTGGAAAGTTTAAGCCCTTCTAAGAATTTATTAAACATGCTTTCGACCTCGGTCGTCATGGAGGTTTTCAATGTGTCCAACGCCACATTGAATTCCTCACGAGAGACCGCGGTTCCCCCATCTCCCATAGACGAGACCGGATTCACACCGGAGTGCTCCTCCACACCGTCTATGACGTCAACCATACTCTTCGGACGGTAAAGTCCTTAATAAAGAGACGAGGCTCTGATGCCAATTGAAAGGATCGATATAGTGAGGGGGGGTGAATAGGCAACTACCAATTTTTAGCTTTTCTTTACCAATTTAAACTTTGCATCAAAGTAGGTTGTCTAGATATGCAACTAAGTGAGCAACCTATATGATGCAATGACAACAAGCACACAAGAAGGCAAGGGATTTAACACAAGTAAGCTTGCGAAAGTAAAGGGACGAGATAACCAAGAGTGGAGCCAGTGAAGACGAGGATGTGTTACCGAAGTTCCTTCCTTTTGAGGGGAAGTACGTCTCCGTTGGAGCGGTGTGGAGGCACAATGCTCCCCAAGAAGCCACTAGGGCCACCGTATTCTCCTCACGCCCTCACACAATGCGAGATGCCGTGATTCCACTATTGGTGCCCTTGAAGGCGGCGACTGGACCTTTACAAACAAGGTTGGGGCAATCTCCACAACTTAATTGGAGGCTCCCAACGACACCACAAAGCTTCACCACAATGGACTATGGCTCCGCGGTGACCTCAACCGTCTAGGGTGCTCAAACACCCAAGAGTAACAAGATCCTCTAGGGATAAGTGGGGGAATCTAATTTCTCTGGGTGGAAGTGTAGATCGGGGCCTTCTCAACCAATCCCGAGCAAATCAACAAGTTTGATTGGCTAGGGAGAGAAATCGGGCGAAAATGGAGCTTGGAGCAACAATGGAGCTTTTGGGGGAAGAGGTCAGTCAACTTTGGGGAAGAAGACCTCCTTATATAGTGGGGGAACAATCCAACCGTTACCCCTCAAAACAGCCCCGCAGAGGGCGGCACTACCGCAGGAGGCAGCGGCACTACCGCTGAGCACAGCGGTACTACCGCCCCCCGGGCGGTACTACCGTGAAGTTTGGAGGGCAGGAGAGACGGACCCGAGCGGTACTGCCGCAGTGGTAGGGCAGTACTACCGCTCATGAGCGGCACTGCCGCTCTACTGTCGCTGCAAAGTACCGCACAATCCGACACGAGAAATGACCCCTCGAGTCGACGTGGTAGGGGCCTGGTACCGCAGCGGTACTACTGCTGAGGACCCACCGGCGGTACTACCGCTGCGGAGTGGTACTGCCGCCTATGACCCCTAAGCGGTACTACCGCTGGGTACCGCGGTACTACCGCTGAGACCAGACACAGCCCAAAGAAGGGGAAGGAGATCTCCATTGAAGCGGAAAGGCTCAGAGGGTGCAAAAAGGACGTGTACATGTTGATTCCACCCTAGCCTTACCAAAGCGGACCCCCTCTTGATAGTACGGTGACTCCTACGAAACTAGTCCACCAAAAAGAAGCGAAAGAGCTACACCGTCTTGATTGACACTCCGAGGGGAAAGAAATCATCACGTGCCAAAGGATGAATCTCTGAAATGCTCAAAGCACATGATTAGTCCGCAAACATGTTGTCATCAATCACCAAAACTACATCTAGAGAGATATGCATTAACATACTGTAGCATCTAGAAATTAAGAGATTCAAAAAATTGGCTTGTACACTCTGCCTGAATCTAATGTGGTTCCAGTGGCATGTACATAACACCAGCGAGGGAGAACAAATCATAAACTTGTAGGATAACATGACATCATGCTAACTGAACCATGTAGAATATAATTTACATATTCTAAATTTTCCCTAGTATACTTCGACTAACTGTAAGTTGTCTCTATGTGCAGGTTAACACAAGTAATGACATAACCAAAGGTACAGGTAGAACAATACTGTGCAGAAGGATTGAATTCCATTCCGCCGCTGCAGAACCCAGCGATCTGAAGATCAATGCGAAGAGCGGAAATCGACGGCATGCGACGTCTGGGCGATCGGCGGCATGCGACGCCCGGACAAATCGGCAAGCAAGAGCAGCCCCACAATGCGCAGGTAGAAGCCTCGGTGGATCTTGGGGAGGAGGGGCTTGGCGAACTCGTGAGTGATGATCTCGGCGGGCGGCGGGCGCTGAATAGCCTTGTTTCAAGTCAGATGCAAAAGAAACTAGTACGTGCGCACAGCCTAGGGTTTTTTAAGGTGCCTAGGGGTATTTTGGTCTCTTCAGGTGGCAGAAAATGGGAAAAGAAAAAGAAAAGCAATGGAAAAGAGGAAATGGCATGGTAATCAAAGTGCACACGGGCTGGATGGCATTTTTGTGAAGCCAATCTTGAGAGTGGCAGTTTTGAGAAGCCCAATATTGAAAGTGGCAAATAGCCGATTTTCTCCCATTTAAGGCCCGCTTTGACTGCACATGTTTGTTCGTTTGTATGGCGTCCAGGAAATGTTTGGGTTTGTTGGCCCCCGTTTCAACAATATAGCATATTCAAATAATTATCCTACTCTATACTATCACCTCTAAAAAACATACACTATACAATAAAAAGACTAAGGCATAGAAACGTAGTATAATCCTACACAATACAATAAAAACTAGGCATACCTTCGAACTGGATCTCCAGGTACTCTTGGAGAGCCTACTTTAGTGTACATCCAAACCTTTATGTCACCTATGAGTTAGACAAGCCCCCACTACAGCAGCCCTTAGTGCTTAAATTGTTGACCAGCTTTGCTAGAGTGTTAGTTCAAGAACAACAAGTAATCAAAGCAAACGGTCCTAGTATGGCTGGCTGATACAAACAAGCAATTGAACAGATGTGTGAGCAAATTTTACATATCAAGAAAAGAAGCAAAGAAGGAGGCTTAAAGACCATCACTTGACTGACCAGATTTAAGGGGCATTTAAACATCATGTGCAACGTATGAACTAACATAAACATTGCATATTCCAGATTCTACAATGAAATGCACATGTATTAGGTTATGCCATGTATGATGATGCCTAAATGTACACTATAGTAGGCAGGAGTGATTCATCATTGCACGCACAATTGAATTGCAGGTTAAGGGCCAGTTCTATTCTGCCTTTTCAGAGCTTATTGTCAAAATAAGCCATAAAAGATGTAAACAAGTCATTTTTGAGTTATGGGCTTGGGCTTATCTTATTTCGCTTTGGAGGGGGGTGTTTCAGGTAGAAGCTCACTAAAAATTGAAGGGAAGGGGAATAGTGAAATGACTCTGTTGTCTACCTATATTACACTCAAAATGCCACTGCGCACGCCCACGTCACACCTCACCCTCAAGTAAAAACAAACACGCAAGCGTTCATTGCCCTGCCCGCTTGCATCTCCTCTCCCCTTTCCCTCTACCTCGATCCCCTGCCTGCAGTGCTAGGGCTCCTCCTGCGAGCCGTTGCCGCTGGTCCCATCTGGCCTGGTCCTTGACGATGCTCTGTCCAGCTAGGCTACATGGCCGGCGGGTAGGGCCAAATCTCCCTGGCTGCTCCTCCCTCTGGCGCCGCCCCTCATTCTCATGGTCTCCAGCTACTGCTCCACTGTGGTCCGTCCAACGCACTACCCGGGCGGGCGCCACACAACTACGGCCGATGCCACACTGCGGCAGAAGGCACCTCATTCCCCTCCCCTCCTCCCAGGCCATGGCCTTGAGGTGCTGTTGAAGGATGAGTTCATCCAACAAGGTGAGGATCTCCTTTGATTTTTTTGCCAAATTTTCATTCTGATCCGTTATACGATGAATTGCTATGAGCTGCTTCTACTGCTGCTATATGATGCATTGCTATGAGCTGCTCCTGCTGCTGCTATAAGCTGGTGCTGCTATATGACGAATTGCTATGAGCCGCTACTGCTATATGATGAGTTGCTATAAGCTGCTCCTGCTGCTGCTATATGATGAATTGCTACGAGCTGCTGCTGCTGCTATATGATGAATTGCTATGAGTTGCTCCTGCTGCTGCTATATGATGAATTGTTATGAGACGCTGTTGGTATATGATGAATTGCACACTGCTACTGCTGTTGCTGTATGATGAGTTGCTATGAGCTGCTATTGTTGTTGTTGCTGCTGCTATATGATGCTTTTAGGTGGTGCTTCTATATGGTAATAACCAGCAACTTGGACCATCTGTCGGTGGGAAACGACACCTATGGGATCACAAGAATCCCTACTATGGTTGCCGGGGCGCAGGGTTGCAAGAAGAGCAGGATTAGTAATCAGCACAAGGATTGTTTACCCAGGTTCGGGCCATGAGGATGCGTAAAACCCTAGTCCTGCTTTGGTGGATGTATTGAGTGTTCTTGAGCCCTCGAACTAGCTACGGTGGCTGAGTTGTTCCAAAGAGCCGAATCCCTCTCCAGTACGCCATGGGCCTCCTTTTATAGTCAAAAGGGGCTGCCACAGTGGCACACAAGAGGTGGAAAGGCATACAGTACTGCGAGCTTATCGCTCGTATTACAGGACAAGACACATTTAATGCGTCGCTTAGGTGTCCCCTAGCTTTATCGGGGACGGGAGCGAGGCCCGTCCCGTCCGTCGCCGCCCCCTTGCTTCAACACGCGCCCTGGTCAGCGATGCATGCGGCGCCATGTAGGCATGCATGCAGCCGAGGTGGCGCGGTGGTAGGGTCTTCACGAAGATCTGCATGCCGCCACGCAGGCACTTGTTGATCTGGCCTGGGAGCTGCATGTTGCCACGCAGGTGCCAGCCCAGCTGGTTGGGCTGGCAGCTGCATGCGAATGGCGGTGGAAGCTTGGCTGGTGCGGCCCTGCTGGCATTCTTGGCAAGGGTCTTGCCGGGTGGCCCGGCAAGGGTCTTGCCGCGGTGCACAGTCGTCCCCGGCAAGGATCTTGCCGGGGATCTTGTGGCTTTCCTCGGCAAGGATCCCGCCGAGGGTTGCCGTCTTCTGGTCCTCATCTTGATCTCATATATCTATGGTCTTGACAAAGATCTGCATGCCACCACAGAGGTGCCTCCCGAGCCCTGGCCGAATCGTAGCCGGTTGGGTTGGAACCTGTGGCTCAAGGGCGGCTCACTCTGTTGGCGTTTGGGCGTGCTGCCCCGGCAAGGGTCTTGTTGGGGCTGCTGAGGCTGCCCCCGGCAAGGGTCTTGCCGGCGGAAACTGCTCCGTCCCTCTGCTTCTTTGTGTTCTTGGCCTTGGCGTTGCCTTGACCGTCTTGTGTTGGGCTTCGGCTTCTCTCCGGCTTCCCTCCTTTGCCCTGCTATGTGTGGCCGTGGCGTGTGGTTCTGACTGCCCGTGCACAAGTAAAGGGGTACAAAGGTGCACCCCTACTTTTGTACACCGACAGGAGCCCCCGGGCCTGGGCCACACATACACGCGACACGTTATTGGGCCAGGCCCAGAACGGTGCATGGGCAGGAGGAGCGGATTTTACCATGGTAACTCTTCGTCCGCTGCGCTTCCCCACGACCCGCGTTGAATGCGCGACATGGAGTGGTGCGCGTGACGTGGGCGGCATGCGTGGGGCGGTTTCCGCACGCATGCGTCGCATCGTGGTAAAGAGGCGGCTCGCGCCTTCCCCATAAATAGGGAGGCGTGGAGGCGCAGCTCATTTACTGGATGGACTCGGGTCGCAGTCTTCAAGGCGCCCATGCCCCTTGATCACGGGGGGGGGGGGGGGGAACGGTCGCCTCACCCGTCCTTTGGACCCTGCATGTTCGCCACGCGTCCTTCATGCAAGTGGTGGGCTGTGGAGGCGGGAAACCGGGCCATCGCTGATTGGGGCGGCGGGTCGGTCCTGATTCCCTGCGCCTCCGCCGGCTGGATTGGCTGAGTGGGGCGGCTGGGTCTCGACCCCGCTCCTTTATAAAGAGGGGGAGAGTGGGCGCCACCCCACATTCTTCAGTATCCATCCTCCTTCATCTTTGCTTCTTTCTTCCACCTGCCATGCGAGAGGAGGTGCTGGGCCTTCGACGGTGGCAGCGAGGGTCGCTGCTCGTCAGCGTGTCCCTCCTTCCCTCGAGCCTGTGGCGGCGGAGCCAGCAACAAGAGGAAGGGGGAGGGGGTGTGGCCGAGGTCGCCGCGGCGGTCCGGGGAGAGGGGCACGAGGTGGCGCGGCGGCCGTGCCTCTGCCAGCGGTGCCTCCCGCGATGGAGGGTCACGTCGGGGACCGGCCCCGAGAGTTCTTCATCAGGCTGCGCCAGCCACCGCGTCGTCGTCTCCGTCTCCCCACCCCCTTCGCAGCGGAGATGGAGCTCAATCTGCCCAGACCCTCAGGTTGCACATGAGGGGCTGCGGGACCGGCGGCGCGCGAGTCGACGTCGACTTCCCCGCTCCTCATGTCATGTATCTCCGTCGTGGGTGGAAGACGTTTGCCCGCATCCATAGCTTGATGGTGGGGCTCGTCCTCTACTTCAAGTTAATGGAGGGCGGCCTGCTCTCCGTCAAGGTCTTCGGAGATCTTGGAACTCACCTGAAGTGCTGCGTGGAGAGCTCCTCCGACGATGAAGACTCTTCCTCGAGTGGGAGTGATGAGGAGGACAGCGACAACGACGACGAGAGGGCCGGGCGGCAGGACGCTGACTCCGACTCCGACTGACTGCGCCGCCCCTCCCCCGGTCTCGTGCCCTGCCGAGGGCCTTCCTCGTCAAGCTCTCCATCGGGGTGCTCCCCACCGTCTCCTTGGGCGGCTAGCGTAGGAGGGCCGGAGAAGGCGAAGAAGGCGGGTGGCGGCCATCAACTCGGAGTACGCGGGCACCGACGCCTTCGTCGCGTATTGGCGAGCCGCTGCCTCATCTTCCAGCTTTTTGCTCCTCGCACCTGGCCTAGGCGCTCTTTTTGCCCTGCCGCTGTCCTGTTCCATCTTCTGAGGAGAGGGACAAGAAAGGGATTACGGGCATTTTGTCTCTTTTTAGTTTGTAAGCCTGCGGGCACTTGTTAGATTTAAAGCTTGTAATCCCCCTTGCTCTTGTTTTTCTTTCCGTACGAACTGTACCTGTATGGGACATTTTTAATGAAAAAGGGTGCTTGCTGGGTTCTTCGTGCGTGAGCGAGGCCCATGCCAAGGATGAATCCTTGTTATTTTTATAATAAACGTTATCGCCTGGCAATAGGCCTTGCCGTTTCTGTTCTTCAGCCGACCGTTCTCGCGCTTTTGGCGGAGGCAGGGGCGAAGTAGAGTTAGGCTCCTCGTTCATCTCTTCGCCACCGCAACTACTACCAAATTCCGACCCAGGAAGTAACTCTCGGGTATAGGAAAAAGGGAGCACGGTGGTTTTAAGACATAAACGAGGCTTCACATGTCCCAGTTCCATATGGAAACGCATAGCAGGGGGATGAAAGACTTATCTGAATCTGCAGCCCCCGGCAACCTTGGCTCGCCGTGGTTGGACCCTTACATCTTCAGCCCCCGGCAACCTTGCCTTGCTGGGGCCGGAGCGCCAGTTCGTTCTCCTTTTCCCAAGTGGCTCAGCAGAAGTGCCATGCGAACCAAAGAAAACAGAAAGATGCACACTCGACCTCTAGGCTAGGGGTTAGTCGCTGCTAAGCACTATCAACCCTAACCGAGGAAGAGACTCAACCTAGCATGCATGCTATAACTTAGAGTGCCAGCGCTTCATTTATTTATGCTCAGGGTCTGCTCCTGGCTTTGTACAGAGGGTTACATGCCCTGCCGACAAAGCTTGTACGGTGGCTTGCCAGGAGGCCCGGCAAGCCGTGCCTTATGGGTAAAACTCGCGAAGATGCTCGATGTTCCAGGAGTTGCTCACTGGGACAGCATCTTCGGTCTCCAGGCGGACTGCGCCAGGCCTGGTGACTCGTATTACCCGATAAGGGCCTTCCCACTTTGGCGTCAACTTGTTGGAATTCTTGGCCGACTGAACGCGCCGAAGAACAAGGTCGCCTTCCTCAAAGCTTCGGGCATGGACCTTGCGGCTATGGTAGCGGCGCAAGGCCTGCTGGTAGCGTGCAGCTCTCACAGCCGCCCGAAGACGATCTTCCTCAAGGAGCGTTGCGTCATCTTGCCGCAACTGCTCTTGATCAAGCTCATCATAAGCGAGCACTCGAGGTGACCCGTATATGAGTTCCGTGGGTAGAACTGCCTCTGCCCCATATACTAGGGCAAAGGGTGTCTGGCTGGTGGCTCGATTTGGTGTCGTCCTGATCGACCAAAGAACTGCCGGCAACTCATCAATCCAGCGCCTCCCGCTCTTGTGCAGCTTGTCAAAAGTCTTCGTTCTCAAGCCTCGCAACACTTCAGCGTTTGCCCTCTCCGCCTGGCCGTTGCTCCGTGGATGTGCCACGGAAGCAAAACAGACCTTGCTGCCGAGGTCTTGAATGCATTGCATGAAGGTGTTGCTCATGAAATGCGTGCCGTTGTCGGTGATGACTCTGTTTGGCACACCAAAACGGCAGACTAGTCCCTTGAAGAACTTGACGGCTGACTGTGCTGTCACCTTCATCACCGGTTCCACCTCCGACCACTTTGTGAACTTGTCGATTGCAACGTACAAGTACTCAAAGCCCCCGACAGCACGGGGGAAGGGCCCCAGTATGTCGAGCCCCCAGACCGAAAATGGCCAGGAGAGAGGGATTGTTTGGAGGGCTTGAGCTGGTTGATGAAGCTTCTTTGAATGGAACTGACACGCTTCACACTTGGTTACTAGTGCTGTTGCATCCTGGAGGGCGGTGGGCCAGAAGAAACCCTGCCGGAATGCCTTGCCGGCAAGGGCCCTTGACCCTATGTGGGATCCACATATGCCTCCATGTATCTCTGCCAACAGCTCCAGTCCTTCCTCCCGGGGGATGCACTTCAATTTCACACCGTTCGGCCTTCTTCTGTACAGGACGTCATCGACGAACTGGTACAGGGCAGACCGATGGGCTACTCTTTCCGCTTCTTCCTGCTCCTCAGGAAGTTCCCCTGTTTGGAGGAATCGGACGGTATGCTGCGCCCATGCCGGAGCCTGGGGCTCGACGGCAAGGACCAAAGGCATCTCTTTTGCCATGGGAGCGGCTGTCTCCATGGCCAGGGCTTGACGCCCTGCCGGAGCCAGTTGCTCTTTGGCAGGCTCAGTGTGCACGGCAACATCCTTGCTGGCAGCCCCAGCGGGCTCGGCGGGAAAGTACTTGCCGGGACCTGATTTCCTCCGCTTGTTCTGCCCCGTTGCGGTTTGACGGATGGCTGAGTTAACCGGAGCAAAAAGGTATGCAGCATGCTTCGACAGGTAATCGGCGATGTCGTTCTCCGCTCGGGGAACGTGCTCTGCTTGGATACCGTCAAAGAGCTCCTCAAGCTTCCTCACTTCATCTACGTTGGCCTCCATCAATGGGCTCTGGTAATCCTTGTTGACTTGTCTAACAACAAGCTGGGAGTCACCTCTGATGATGAGCTTCTTCACCCCGAGGTCTGCCGCGATCCTGGGACCGGCAAGCAGCCCCTCGTACTCAGCAGTGTTGTTTGTGGACATCTCCCTGGGAAAGTGCATCTGGATCACATACTTGAGGTGCGCTCTGGTGGGTGCGACAAGCAGCACACCGGCACCGGCGCCTTGCAGCGAGAAAGCCCCATCAAAGTACATGATCCAGTCGCTGTCTGCTTCCTCGCCGGGGAGAGCGGTCTCCTGGATTTCTTCGTCGGGCGTTGAGGTCCATTCTGCAATGAACTCCGCCAAGACTCTGCTTTGGATTGACGAGGTACTTTCAAACTTCAACCCAAAGCTCAACAACTCCAGAGCCCATTCCACAATCCTTCCAGTCGCATCTGGGTTATGCAGTATCCGTTGCAACGGGAGGCGGGTGACGACAGTGATCTCGTGGGCTTGGAAGTAATGACGCAGCTTCCTCGAGGCCATAAGGAGGCCGAAGAGCAATTTCTGCACACCGGAGTACTTCGACCTAGCCCCCTGCAAGAGGAAGCTGACAAAGTAAATCGGGTGCTGCATCATCTTCTTCTTCTGCACCACCTCACTCGACCACGCGGGCCCTGCCCTGGTGGCATCAGACTCTGCCGGGGGCCTCACCTTGCCGGCACCAGGCCCTGCCGGGGGAATCTTTGGCTTGCCATCCGCTGGTTCTGCCGTCACCACTGCCTCCTCGTCGACCTTCCCCTGCGCCACCAGTGCAGTGCCAACCACTTGATTCGTCGCCGCCAGATACAGCAGCAACGACTCTTGTGGTTTAGGTGCAACCAGTATTGGCGTGGAGGAAAGGTATTTCTTCAGATCCTGCAACGCTACCTCGGCTTCTGGGGTCCACTCCATTGGGCCTGCCTTCTTCAAGATTTTGAAAAAAGGAAGGGCGCGCTCGGCGGACTTGGAGATGAATCGGCTCATGGCGGCGATGCAGCCGGTGAGCCAACGCAGATCCTTGATCCGCTTGGGCGCCTCAATCTATTCAATAGCCTTGATTTTGTCTGGGTTTGCCTTGATCCCGTACTACGACACAAAGAATCCGAGAAGCTTGCCAGATGGAACGCCGAAGACACACTTCTCAGGGTTCAGCTTAAGGTTGATCTTGCGCAGGTTGGCAAATGTCTCTTCTAGATCTTGCACATGAGTTGCCCCGTCCTTGGTTTTGACCACTATGTCATCCATGTAAGCTTCCATATTTCTATGGAGCTGGGGTTCAAAACCAATTTGGACTGCTCTTGCAAACGCCGAGCCAGCACTCTTCAACCCGAAAGGCATCCGTAAAAAGCAATACATACCACATGGGGTGGTGAATGCTGTCTTCTCTTCATCTTCTCTTGTCATGAAGATTTGGTGGTAGCCCGAGTAGGCGTCGAGGAATGACAGCAGATCACACCCGGCCGTGGAATCGACAATCTGGTTGATGTGCGGCAACGGGAAGGGGTCCTTAGGACAAGCCTTATTGATACCTGTGTAGTCAATACACAGCCTCCACTTCCCATTTGCCTTGCGCACCACTACCGGATTGGCCAACCATGTCGGATGGAGCACTCCTCTCACCAAACCTGCCACTTCCAACTTCCTGATCTCCTCTGTGATGAACTCCTGCCTCTCCAGAGCCTGCTTTTTGACCTTCTGCTTGACGGGCCGCGCATGAGGACAGACAGCTAGGTGGTGCTCAATCACCTCCCTGGGAACACCGGGGAAGTCGGATGCTTGCCACGCGAACACGTCGACATTCGCCCGCAGGAAGGTGACGAGCACGCCTTCCTATTTGCTGTCGAGGGTGGAGCCTATGGTGAAAGCCCCCCCGTGCCATCCTCCCTGACGGACACCTTTTTGGTCTGCGGTGGCTCAGCTCTGGATTTGTTGCTCTTGCCGGTAGAGCTCTCTGGCACGTCCTCGACGGTAGCACAACACTCCGAGGAGGTGCGCTTGCCGGAGTGGGCGCGAGAGGTCTTGCCGGGCTTCTTCTTCCCTCCCGGGCCTTCAGCGGCAGGAGCAAGTGCCTTGACGGCAGCTGCTGTAACTGCTTCCCGGTAGAGTTGGTCGGCGCAAATCAGCGCGTCCTTCTTGTCGGAGGGGACGGAGATGATGGTCAACGGCCCGGGCATCTTTAGCATGTTGTAGGCGTAGTGCGACGCCGCCATGAACTTGGCTAGTGCCGGGCGGCCGAGGATCCCATTGTAGGGCAAGGGGATCTCGGCCACGTCGAAGACGATCCTCTCCATCCTGTAGTTCAACTCTCCTCCAAACGTCACGGCCAGTGTGACCTTCCCCTTCAGCTGGCTCCTCCCCGGATTGACCCCTTGAAATGTGCCCATTTCCTCGAGGTCTCCATCAGGAATTTGCAGCCTTTTGATCACGACGGGCGAGATCAAGTTGAGGCCGGCCCCGCCGTCGACCAACATCTTGTTCACCTTGAGGTTGCGTATCGTTGGTGAGACCAACAACGACAAACACCCGACCGCGGTTGTGCGGTCAGGGTGGTCCTCGGCGTCAAAGATGAGGGGCGTGCTGGACCACTTCAGCGGCTTCTGAGCGTCGAACGACGGCTCCGCTGCTGTAATCTCACGCGCCCACTGCTTGAGCTGGCAGTGAGAAGTATACAGCGAGGCGCCACCATCGACGCACATGGCCTCTGTAGCCTTCTGGAACTCTTGCTCGCCGGACTCGTCGTCCTCGTCATGATCATCATCTTCTTGCTTCTTATCACGGCCCCGGGCGGGCCTCTCTTGCTGGCTCTCCTTGCCGCGGCGGCCTCCTTGGCCGCCACGCTTCTTGCCGGATCCCTCGGCACCGTCCTGGCCCTTCTCCTTGTCCCTCCTTTCATACTCGGCCTTTTGCTTCTCAGCAAGCAGCTCGACATGCCGGCAGTTCTGGAGGTCGTGGCCCTTGGTGCGGTGGATCTTGCAGTACTTTTTGCCGGAGCCCCCTGGCTTGTCAGCAGCTGCTAAGGCCCGGTAGGCGGCGCACCCGGCGATCTCCTTGCCGGGGTCGTCTACCTTGACCTTCTTGCCAGCGCCGGTGTCGTTAGATCCTTCAACGGCAAGCACAGCCTTGCCCTTGCGTTTCCTGTTGTGACGCCGGCCCTTCTTCGTTGGGACGGTGGTGTCTTCATCAGTAGAGTCGGTTTCCGTGCCAGCGTCGTCGCCGGGGTACTTCCTTCCCTCTTCATCCTGGTCGCACCTATCGGCCAGAACATAGAGTTCGGCCACATCCTTAACCTTGGTCATCGCTAGCTCTTTGCGCATCTTGCGGTTTCACACGTTCTGATGGAACGCGCTGATCACGACGGTGAGATGGACGTCGGGGATGTTGTACGGCACTCGGCTGAATCTCTGGATGTACTTGCGCATGGTTTCCCCTTCCTTCTGGGGAATGATATGCAGATCACTGGCCTGGCCATGAGCTTGGTGGCCTCCTATGAAGGCGCCAGCGAACTCGTGGCACAGATCCGACCAAGAAGAAATGGAATCCGCCGACAAGTGCATCAACCAAGACATAACATTGGGCTTCAGTGCCAATGGGAAGTAATTGGCAAGCACCTTGTCGTCGCGAGCTTCGGCAGCCTGCATCGTGATGGTGTAGATGCCGAGGAACTCGGACGGATGGGTCTTGCCAGTGTACTTCTCGCCGACGTCGGGCTTGAACGTGCGGTGGGACGGCCACTGGAACTGCCGCAGCTCATGGGTAAAGGCTGGGCAGCCCACCTCGTAAGGTAGGCCGCTAGAGCCCCCCGGTGCTGGGCGGTCCATAGCGGGTCCCGCTCGCTTGTCCGACTGGTGGCATGTATCACGCCGGCGCTCGATAGTGGTTCGAGCATCTTTGTGAGGTCGTTCTCGAAGAACTTGGCGCTGGTCGCGGTAGGTCCGCGGGTAGGACGACGCTATAGAGATGTTATCACAAGCATCGTCACGACGGGCCGACGCCCGCGGCGGCTGGCGAGAAGGTGGAGAGTGCACCGTGACCGCAGCACCCCCGGTCCTCCCAGCGCTGGCATGTGGTGGCTCGGTGGAGCGCCGGCCCGAGGGTCCCGCCGGTCGCGGATCATCTTTGTTGGCGACGGCGACGAGGCTCCGGATGGTGGCCCTCCACTCGTCGAGCTTCTCTGCAACAGGAGGGAAGTCGAGGAGCAGCTGTGCACGCGCCAAAGCTTCTGCTGGCGTGGGCGGTGGTGACAGCTGCGTGGACCGTGGCGCGCTTCGACTTCTAACTATGTTAGAAGGAGCTCTACCATGGCCCAGCGGCTGCGTGCCGTTTCCGCCAGCACTTTGGTGAGCATGCTGGACTCCTTCGTCCCGAGGACGATGCACAGGGCTCTTCCCACGGCGATGTCTGGAGTCTCCAGCGTGGTGGCGCTGCTCGTCGCGTGCGCCCTGGGAAGAGCGTGCTGTGGGCGCTGGTGTGGGCGTCTTGGAGGTTGCTGCGCCGCCCGTGGGTGGCACAACGACACTCCTAGAGGGCCCCGCGCCGCCTGCGGGGGCCCCAGCTCCGTCCTTGGATTTGGTGGCGTGCGTCCCGTCGCCTGGCGCACGAACGGCGCCGCTCGCCAGGCTCTGACTGCCAGGGCAATGCTGGTGCTCTCGGGCTGCGGTCCGGGTCCTGTCCGCGACCGGGCCGCTGCTTGCACGTACTGGCACGGGCCGTTCGGCCCCCGACGAGCCGATCGCCGTGGCCGTCTTCTTCTTGAGCCATGGCGATGAAGAACCGCTAGGCTAACTACTAGACCAGATTCTCACAATTGCGCCCCCTACCTGGCGCGCCAAAGATGTCGGTGGGAAACGACACCTGTGGGATCACAAGAATCCCTACTACGGTTGCAGGGGCGCAGGGTTGCAAGAAGAGCAGGATTAGTAATCAGCACAAGGATCGTTTACCCAGGTTCGGGCCGCGAGGATGCGTAAAACCCTAGTCCTGCTTTGGTGGATGTATTGAGTGTTCTTGAGCCCTCGAACTAGCTACGGTTGCTGAGTAGTTCCAAAGAGCCGAATCCCCCTCCAGTACGCCATGGGCCTCCTTTTATAGTCGAAAGGGGCTGCCACAGTGGCACACAGGACGTGGAAAGGCATACAGTACTGCGAGCTTATCGCTCGTATTACAGGACAAGATGCATTTAATGCGTCGCTTAGGTGTCCCCTAGCTTTATCGGGGACGGGAGCGAGGCCCGCCCCGTCCGTCGCCGCCCCCCTCGCTTCGACACGCGCCCTGGTCAGCAATGCATGCGGCACCATGTAGGCAGGCGTGCAGCTGAGCTGGCGCGGTGGTAGGGTCTTCACGAAGATCTGCATGCCGCCACACAGGCGCTTGCTGATCTGGCCTGGGAGCTGCATGTTGCCACGCAGGTGCCAACCCAGCTGGTTGGGCTGGCAGCTGCATGCGAACGGCGGTGGAAGCTTGGCTGGTGCGGCCCTGGCGGTGGAAGCTTGGCTGGTGCGGCCCTGGCGGTGGCCCTGCTGGCGTTCTCGGCAAGGGTCTTGTCGGGTGGCCCGGCAAGGGTCTTGCCGCGGTGCATAGTCGTCCCCGGCAAGGATCTTGCCGGGGATCTTGTGGCTTTCCTCGGCAAGGATCCTGCCAAGGGTTGCCTTCTTCTGGTCCTCATCTTGATCTCATATATCTATGGTCTTGACAAAGATCTGCATGCCACCACAGAGGTGCCTCCCGAGCCCTGGCCGAATCGTAGCCAGTTGGGTTGGAACCTGTGGCCCAAGGGCGGCTCGCTCTGTTGGCGTTTGGGCATGCTGCCACGGCAAGGGTCTTGCCGGGGGAAACTACTCCGTCCCTCTGCTTCTTTGTGTTCTTGGCCTTGGCGTTTCCTTGACCGTCTTGTGTTGGGCTTCGGCTTCTCTCCGGCTTCCCTCCTTTGCCCTGCTACGTGTGGCCGTGGTGCGCGGCTCTGACTGCCCGTGCACAAGTAAAGGGGCACAAAGGTGCGCCCCTACTTTTGCACACCGACACCATCGAATTTTGATAAATAATTGTTCTTTATTTAAATTTGGGTCATGCATTATTCGCTTAAATTAGGCAATGGGATCTCTATATATGGAAGACATTGACCAAAGTATATTGTGCCAAGTAGATGGTATCTTTGTATTTGCATTTTGAACAAATATTGATGGTCTGTTTTCCTATCATATTAATTACTGCATTGGGTTCAATTTGTGATGTTTGCAAGTCAAATTAATTTTCACATGGACAGCAAAATGACAAAATATAATGCAATCTAGACTTTTCACTGATCATACCAAAGATAAGCTGAAAAGGAAGTCAATGAAAAGAACTGGTTGGCTTATTACCCGGAGCTTATATTCACATGTGCTTATTTTCTTAGGATAACTCGTAATAACTGTCCCTAAGAAACTTGGCCAATAGAATGACATAAAAATAACATGTCATGATTGTCGGATGTGGGGTTCTGGCAAACCCTTAAGGTTCGAACACTGGGGTGCGCACGAAGTCTTTCCCTCCTACCGATCTACGCCCTAGCTCGCTAAGATCTCGCGGACGAACTCGACGAACTCACGACACAGAAAGACACGAGATTTATACTGGTTCGGGCCACCGTTGCGGTGTAATACCCTACTCTAGTGTGGTGGTGGTGGATTGCCTCTTGGGCTGATGATGAACAGTACAGAGGGAAGAACAGCCTCCTGAGGTTGAGGTGTTCTTGTGCTTGGTGTCTTAGCGGGTGAGAGCTGGATGAACTGCTCGATCCCCTCTACTGTGGTGGCTAGCTCTACTTATATAGGCCCTGGTCCTCTTCCCAAATATTGAGCTGGAAGGGAGCCAACAACGGTGGGCAAATTTGAAGGGGGACAACTAGTACAAGCTATCCTGACAAAAGTGGTCTTCGCCTGCGAAAGCCTCTGGTGGTGACGCCGTCTTGGGCTCCACGATGACCTCCGTCTTGCCGTCCTTCTGGTCTTGGTCTCGTTGCACCGATATAGCAACCTTTGCATGATGCCTCGGTACTCCTCGCCTGCGCTGGCTTCCTTAGCACCAAAGAGGAAACAAGGACGCTGCGCGCTCTGGTGTCCGCCTGGCGCCCGCCTGGCGTCGATCGTCATGGCTCACGTCACGAGAGCCTCGTGAGGTTCTCCGCGCCTTGATATCTCCGCTCCTCCTGAGCCTGCCTGACTAGGCCACTCCTGAGGAGGTCTTGCGTCGTCCGCCTCACGAGGCTTGGCCCCTCGCGAGGGTCTTGGATGCCTCGTTGATGAAGATGGGCCGTACGGCCTGCTGACTTGGCCACGCCGTGGGCCGCAGGTAGGCAAGTCTGGGGACCCCTGTTCCCAGAACGCCGACAGTAGCCCCCGGGCCCAAGGTGCGCTTTGGCTTGGCTTCGCGGCGAAGCCAAGGTCAAGTACGGAGCACCGCGGGCCCCAAAAGCCTGCGGCCTCGGTTGACGCGTGGCGGTTGATTGGACGTGGGCGTCTTCACTTCCTCACGCTACCTCGGCACTTGCCTTCATTACTTCTTCGTCGCCTCGCTCCAGGTCCCCTTCCTCGCTCCTTCCCGCCGCTACCTCCAGATCCGTTCCAATCTCATCCTGCATCTGCGATCTATGGAGCCGCGCAAAGTCAGGACTTCCTCAGCACCGGCTTGGTATGAGCCGGCCCTTGAGGCGCCCACCGTCACGGAGAAGATCCTCGCCTCCGTGCGCCTGCTGACGGCGGGTGAGAGCAATGAGTGGGGAGAGACCGAGCTCCGGCTTGCCTCCGACATGCCAGAGCCTGAGGAAAGCGCCTTCTTTCCCTTCTTCTCGAGCAGTGTTGCCGTCGGGTTGGTTCCTCCCTTCTCCGATTTCTTTTATGAAGTCCTCGACCACTACGGGCTGCAGGCGTTGCATCTCCATCCCAACTCTGTCCTCCTCCTGTCCATCTTCGCCTACTACTGTGAGGCGTACCTGGGCGTGATGCCATCCGTGGTGCTCCTGCGCCATTTCTTCTTCCTCCGTGTCAGCGAGGGGCACATCTCCGGATGCGCTAATTTCGTCGCATCCGGCAAGGCCAACTCGATCTCGGGCACCGGGAAGAGGGCCAACAACATTCGATCCAAGTGGGTCATGATGGACGCCAAGCGCGCAAATCCGCGTCTGGTGTTACCAACGGTGGCGCCCTCTTCCAACAGGGGGTGGCCCAAGGCGGAGCTTGCTAATGATCGGGCATCGTTAGTGTTGGGGCAGATGATGACCGACTTGAAGCTGGGCAACGCGAAGGCGACCAAGGTGACGGGGGTCATGCTCTTGAGGGAGTTCTTGACACTGCGAGTTGCCCCGCTCCAGGCGCGCGCACGCCCCCTATGGGAGCTTGAAGAAGAGGGAAACAAGACCCGCCTGAGGCCGGGGGCCCTGCCTGACGATGAATTGGTCGCTGTTCTGCGCCTCATAGTTGGGGACAACCAGGAGTACCCACCAAGCGCCTTCGTTCCCCTGTTCCAACGCAAGGACCGGGAGGAATTTGTCGCCTCCAGGCCGACCTTTGACGCGCGCGGGCTGGTGCTGCCGGCGCTCCCGGGAGCTCCTGCGGCACCGAAGCCGGTGGAGGTGCTCGAGGAAGTCGTTGATGGCGTCGGTCCTATGGCGGAGGCAGAGGCTCGCATCCTGTCTTCGGCTGCACTGACCCGCGTTTTCAGCCACTTGTACCTTCGCGACCCCAACGCTTGCCTTGAGGAGCTGCTGGAGCCTGTGGCTGAGGATGACTGCGAAGCCGCCGCCGCAGCTGTGCAAGGTCAGGTGGAGGCCCTGCTGGGGAAGTTCTGCGGTTTTGCCTCCTCGCCATTGTCTGGCGATGCCTCCGACCCTGCGGCTGGCGGTGCAGGTGAGGGCGTCGCTACCCGGGATGGAGCACCTTCTGCAGGTGACGACGGTGTTCAGGGGTGAACTGCAGCTAGTTTCCTGTTTTGTTCCTGCACCATGCATCAGGCCTCGTGGAGGCGTTTAAACTTTTCATTTGATACTGTGAGGACAGTATGTTTGTAATATTTGCTTCGAGATTTTGCGATTTCCTTCCTATTTGCTTTGCGTTCTACGTCGGCAGAGCCCGGCCCCGCGCATACCTCAACCGCCATTGGGCCGACCGGAGACCAGGACGGACCAAGGAGTGAGGGGCTACGTGACCAGTTAGGCTCCTGAGTCGCGATGCTCAGGAGTCCCCCTTGACGCGCAAACAGCTTATAGGGAGAGTTCGCGAGGATAGATTAATGTTCTATGTCGGCAGAGCCCGGCCCCGCGCATACCTCAACCGCCATTGGGCCGACCGGAGACTAGGACGGACCAAGGAGTGAGGGGCTACGTGACCAGTTAGGCTCCTGAGTCGCGATGCTCAAGAGCCCCCCTTGACGTGCAAACCATTTCCATACCTGCCCTCGCCGAGGCCTCGGGAGGGGCGCGCGACGCCTAGGTCCGGGAGACCTGGTTGGGTGGTGTGCGCTTGGGTGTGACCCGAGCGCAGCCCCCGTGCCCAGCCCCCTCGCGCGGTTCTCCAGAGGGGAGGCGTTGCGGTGAGGCTGGACGCTGAGCTCTGGGCTCCCTGAGGTTGGTACGACCGTGGGGCCGCCCTCAGTTGTTTATCACCAGCGCGGAGCATAGTGCTTCCGCTTGTGCACGGGCATAGTCGCTCCTCGGCAGTGTCGACGGCCAGCGCGGAGCATGGTGCTTCCACTTGTGCGTGGGATGGGGGCCCCCTCCGGGAGGAGCCCCCGGGGCGTGTACAACCCCGCCCTGACACGTGGCTTGCACGGCCGGGCTGCGAGGTATATCTGGGCACTCGTGAGCCAGCGCGGGACTCACGAGGCCCTACCTCAAGGCGGGTTGCACCTGGTCTTGAGTCTTGGTGACTGTGTGTTCCTGCAAGGCGGTTAGGTGCAAGCACTCTACGTCCTCAGGTCCCAGCCCTCGAGCGAGCTCAGCCGCCGCTGGTATGCCAGGTCGCGATGCCGTGGTCAAGGCCAGGGGGTGAGGGCTGGAGAGCCAGTAAGAGCTCCTGAGTCGCGATGCTCAGGAGCCCCCCTTTTAACGCGCAAGCGAATTGCACAGGATGAACGGACCCGTGGCGGGTGGCGATTGAGCAGGCGATGACCGTAGGCAGGTTAAGCATGGAGAGCAGATCAACTTGGGTAAATGCAGGAAGACACATGCCACTGGGTCCGGCCCGAACGGCTTGGGGATGATGCAGCCCGAGGGGCGCCCCCAGCAAGGTAAGCTAAAGACATAAGCAAAAGGGATACATGCCACAGGGACGGACCCATGTGGGCTGGGAAAGAGGCAGCCCGAGGGGCGCTCCCAGCTAAACGAGCTTGGAAGATGTCACCTACTTCTGTAGACGAGGTAGAGTTGGTGCAGCTGAAGGCGTGCGTCGAAGGAATGACTCTTCACGAGCCACCGGGGCCCCGAGCCTCGGGAGGCTCTGGGGGCTCGGGAGGTTCCCTAAAGACCGTCTCCATCTCTTCCAGGACGACATGGTACCTGGCCTCCTGAGCCGCCAGGACACGCCGCATGTTGCGCTGATAGGCTGACGCCATGCTCGGCAAGCCGAAGGGCATGCGGACGTAGCTGTGTGGCGGGCCCTCGCAGCGGCCCACACGCGAAGGCCAGTAGCGCTCCTGAGATGGGCCCTGTTGAGCCCTGGGATGTCGATGCAGACACGCAACCCAGCTTCCTCGCCTGGATGGGGAGCTGCGCCTCGTGAGCGGCTGTTGCCGCGCATGGCTCTTGCGTCTTGCAGCTCCTGAGTGGTCTTGGTGATGAACTCCTGAGTGGTGGGCACTCCTCTCCTGTGCTCTCCTGAGGGACACGTGCCGCGAAGCACGCCTCCAAGTGGTGCCCAAGCGCCTCCCTCGTGAGGTTGGCAAGGTCTGAGGCCCTCCAGAAGAGAGCCCCCGAGCCCTGCCCGAGGAGGGCGCTGGGCGCGCCTTCCTATGCGATGGAGGGAGGCGCCCCTGGGACGGACGCTGATCCTGATGAGGCTCCTGCCGCGATGCCATCCTCCTGAGGTCCTGCGCGGCGCAGCTTCTTCTTCTTGGGGATGGCCTCCGAAGGGCCCTCACTTCTGCTGTCGGGATCATTGATTGCTGTAGCTTGGAAGGCGTGCTCGAGGGAGCACACTGTGTCTCTCTCTTAACATGGGACCGTGATGATTCCTCCGCTTCCTGGCATCTTGAGGACGTTGTAGCCGTGATGGGTGACTGCCATGAACTTGGCCAGGGCCGGATACCCGAGGATGACGTTATACGGCAGGCGGATGTGCGCGACGTCGAAGTCGATGAGCTCGGTGTGGTAGTTCTTGCGCTCTCCGAAGGTGACAGGCAGGCGGACCTGCCCTATCGGTGTGGTGGAACCGTCGGTCGCCCCTGAGAAAGGCTTGGTAGGCTGGAGCTGCTCATACGACACTTGGAGGTTGTCGAACGTGTCGACGGACAGGACGTTGAGCCCTGCGCCGCCGTCAATGAGGGTCTTGGTAACCTGCACATTGCGGATGACTGGGGAGGACAACATCGGGAGGGCGCCAGCGGTGGCCGCGCACTTGAGCTGATCTACCGGGTTGAAAGTGATGGCGCATTGGGACCACTTGAGCGGGCGCGTGGCCTCGAGCTTGGGGAGCACTGCGTTCACCTCGCGAGCGAACTGTTTGAAGATGCGCTGAGAGGCTGGGGCCTGGGCGCCGCCCAAGATGTAGGCGATTGCACGCGGTTCCTGGAAGCCCCCAGCCCCCTTGTCCTGATGGTGGTCGTCGCTCCTTCTTGGTGGCGGCAGTGGGGGAAGACCGGCGTTGCTTTGGGGGCGATCCTCATGAGGTTGGTCCCTCCAGGCCTCCTCGCAAGGATGGTCCTGCCAGCGGTCCTCACGAGGCCTGTCGCGCCACTCCTGGCGCGGGCCATGGTCGTCCCAGCGTCCGCCTCCACGTCCTCCTCCACGGCCGTAGCCCCGGTCCCTGCGCTCGGGGCGTCGACCGAAGCGTCCCTCATGAATGGCTCTGAGCTCTTGACAGTCACTGGTGTTATGAGTGTTCATGTTGTGGAAGGCGCAGAACGGTCGGCTATTCTTGGATGACTCGGGCTGATCTCTACCCCGCTTAGTGTCGGGCTCCGCTGCGAGCACTGCCGCTTCCTTGCGCTTCACGTCCTTGGCCTTGGCTTTCTTCTCCTCCGCTCCCGCAGCTGGCAGCTCGAGGAGGGAGAGGTGCCCCTCCTCAGCTCTTGCGCACTTGGTCGCCAGGTTGAACAGCTCCTGAGATGTGCAGAGCTCCTCGTGGATAGTGAGCTCTTCCTTGATCTTGACGTCATGGATGCCGTCGGAGAACGCGGAGATGATGGCCTCATCCGTGACCTTGGGGATCTTGAGGCGAGTGTTGTTGAAGCGCTGGATGTACTTCTGGAGGGTCTCTCCTGGTTGTTGCTTGATGCGGCGCAGGTCACCCGCGGCCGGCGGGTGGTCGCGAGTGCCCTGGAAGTTGGCGACGCAGCGGTCGCGCATCTCGTCCCAGGAGGAGATCGAGCCGTGCTGCAGGTTCAGGAGCCCGGAGCGGGCTCCATCCTTGAGAGCCATGGGAAACCAGTTCGCCATGACTTTCTCATCGCCGTTGGCTGCTTCGATGCTCAGCTCATAGAGCTGCAGGAACTCCGCGGGGTCGGCGGTGCCGTCATAGTGAGGAGGCAGATCCGGCTTGAACTTGCCTGGCCAAGCGACGCTACGCAGCTTGGGGGTGAAGGCGCGGCAGCCAGCCGTGGTTGCTGGGGCCCGCTTCCGAGGTGGAGCTTGGTCTTGATGAGGTCCACATGGCGCCGCTGCGGACGGTGTGCAGTCTTGACGAGGCGGCGCGGGAAGCGCGGGTGCAGCTTCTCGCGGCCGCGGGATTTCTTGGCAGCTTCTCTCTTCGCGCGCGGGCGCCGGGCATGGCGGATCACGCCGCGGGGCCGCGCGCCTTGGTGCCAAGGCACTGTCTTGGGGCAGAGGTGGTGGAGGCGCGCCATGAGCCTCGTCGCCCATGGCTGGCTGAGGGTGGGGTAGAGAGAGGGACGGCGCCGGGGAGCCCCCTGCAGCGCGGACGAGCTCGGCGACGCGGTCGAGCCACTCCTTGTAGAGGTCGTCGGCTGGGCGGTAGCGCAGGAGTTCGTTTGCGGCGAGGAGTGCGGCCCGCACCTCCATGGGAGCGCGGCGTGCGTGAGAGGAAGAACTGGCCGGGGTCAGCGACGGAGTGGCGGTGCGGCTGTCCTGCCGCACCGAAGGATGCACCGAAGATGCTTGCTGCTTGTTCCCCGCAGGGCCGATGGCAGCGTTGGTGGCAGGGGACGGAGAGCGACGAGGTGGCCCGCCGACGGGAGCTGTCTGAGCAACGCGGGTGGTGAGGGCAGCCCGGCGCTTAGCTCGAGCTCGGCGAGCATCCGCCATGGAGACGACGGAGCGACTGATCAACTAGAGGGAAGCTACGGCGCACCCCTACCTGGCGCGCCAAATGTCGGATGTGGGGTTCCGGCAAACCCTTAAGGTTCGAACCCTGGGGTGCGCGCGAAGTCTTTCCCTCCTACCGATCTACGCCCTAGCTCGCTAAGACCTCGCGGACAAACTCGACGAACTCACGGCACAGAAAGACACGAGATTTATACTGGTTCAAGCCACCGTTGTGGTGTAATACCCTACTCCAGTGTGGTGGTGGTGGATTGCCTCTTGGGCTGATGATGAACAGTACAGAGGGAAGAACAGCCTCCTGAGGTTGAGGTGTTCTTGTGCTTGGTGTCTTAGCGGGTGAGAGCTGGATGAACTACTCGATCCCCTCTACTGTGGTGGCTAGCTCTACTTATATAGGCCCTGGTCCTCTTCCCAAATATTGAGCGGGAAGGGAGCCAACAACGGCGGGCAAATTTGAAGGGGGACAGCTAGTACAAGATCTCCTGACAAAAGTGGTCTTCGCCTGCGAAAGCCTCTGGTGGTGACGCCGTCTTGGGCTCCACGATGACCTCCGTCTTGCCGTCCTTCTGGTCTTGGTCTTGTTGCACCGTTATAGCAAACTTTGCCTGATGCCTCGGTACTCCTTGCCTGCGCTGGCTTCCTTAGCACCAAAGAGGAAACAAGGACGCTGCGCGCTCTGGTGCCCGCCTGGCGCCTGGCTGGCGTCGATCGTCATGGCTCACGTCACGAGAGCCTCGTGAGGTTCGCCCCGCCTTGATATCTCCGCTCCTCGTGAGCCTGCCTGACTGCAGGGGAACGCGACAGAAAACGAAAATATTCGGTATAGCGAGCACGCCCAGGACCACTATGGAGACTGCATACAAGGTTTGATCTGATCCGTACCGACTCGAAGCGCAGCGGAAGAAGAGTCGGTGTAGATCGTCGGTGCAGATCCCCGCAGCTAGGATTTACAACCTCCCAACCGCGAGAATGCACTCCCTCTCCGGACAGCCCTTCGGGAGGCGGTCGGACAGTCCCCCGGACAATGTCGCGGACAGCCCTTCGGGAGGACCCTCGAAACTCGGACGGAGACTCGGACAGCCCTTCAGGAGGACACTCGAACAGCCCCTCGGGCAAAAGATCGAAACTACAATCTCTCTACGGGGTTGCACACATACGGTGTCAGCTATCCGGCAGGGCTTCGCCGTCCAGAACTAGTTCCTGCCGGAACCCAGACAGCCTTACGGATCTACGAAACTCTTTTCGTGGGAGGGAGAGAAGAAGCCAGATAATGCATGGCATGTGTATGAGAGCAAGGGATGAAGAGATGGCAGCCCTCACCTCCTCTATTTATAGGAAAACCAAGGGGTAGTGTGCCTCCACAAATTACCAAAAAACCCCATGCATTAGGTCACACATGAGGGTGTTAAGGACAAAATGGGATGCCATGTGGAGCTCGAAGGAGCTCCACCACCCATGGCCGGCCACCCCTAGGGGGCCCCCCCAAATGGGGTTCCTTCCCTTGTAAGCCACTTCCTTCTAGAACTTTGACCAAGTCAAAAAGGTGGCTCTCCAAAATAATCCCAAAAAGCACTTTCACTATTCACGATGACATTTTTCAGCGTCCGTTTGAACTGAAAATATTTATGTGGGCTTAGAACATTTCCAGTACCCACTAAAATAATTTTCAACGCGTTCCGAAACAATTCCAGTTTTAGTGATTTTCATCTGCGAAACGCATCTGAAGTGGCTCCGGCAGCTCCGGAACATTTCCGGTTTTTATCTCAGAAAATTCCAAAAAGCTTCCAGAATAATTCTGTCACCCTCCAAGAATTATCAGGCATTTGCCGAAACCAATCTGACTTAATGGTATATCCCGAAACAACTTTTCGGTACCATCGAAACTTATCCGATGACCTCTCTCTGCGGTACGATTCCGCTGTCCGAAACCTTTCCGGTGTCCGAAACTTTTTCGGTGATTTTCTCTCATACTCCCTGTCTAGTATTCAGCAGATAGACGGCCCTTAAGCGTGTGACCCTATAGGTTCGGTGAAGTATAGACATGACCCGGAACCCCTTCCGATCAATGATCAACATCGGAGCCGTGGACACCCATATTAACCCCTATACCCACACGAATAAATATTCGAGTGAACCTCCAGTTGCAGTGAGCTATTCCTTTTGCTTCGTGATATGTCACAAACACCCGAGGTGAGATTTATTGAATTCCTGTGGATCAACAATTTGTCCAGCATGCAAGTTACCTCGTTACCGGTTTTGTTCTCTTTTCTCGTTTCCGTGTTCCGGCATCCCAGTGATCAAATCACAATGTGTCTGGCCAGACGATGATGGATACCGTTACACCGAGAGGGCCCGAGTATATCTCTCCATCGTCGGAGGAGCAAATCCCAATCTTGAGCTATCTTGTTACTTCCTATACTTTTCCGTGAACCCGAAAGCTGCCGTAATAGCCACCCAGTTACGGATGACGTTTAACAAACCCCAAAGTTCATGAAGCAAGCACGAAGGAACTTGATACTCTCATGGTCTAAGGAATTATGCAAACATTAACTATCTCAATGATATTAACCATAAACTTGTGATGAAGGTATCTCATAGCATAACATCAATCCGGGTTGATTCAACACAAGCGTTCTACCAACATTGTGCCCTCAAAATTGCCGGCATAGTCATGCCCATGATCAGGAAAACAGGATCATCATGCAATACTTGAGCTAATCTTAGAGGCAAGACTAGGAATATATTTTACCGTTTATTATACCACACGTGCATATGAGTTCCCTTCGAGCCTCGTGGATATTGTAGACTCGAGAATCATTGTAGTTATAGCATGGATCATAAACATTCATTACAAACTTGGAGATACAAAATAACTGTTATTACTGCCTCTAGGGCATATCTCCTACACTGACTAGGCCACTCCTGAGGAGGTCTTGCGTCGTCCGCCTCGCGAGGCTTGGCCCCTCGCGAGGGTCTTGGATGCCTCGTTGATGAAGATGGGACGTACGGCCCGCTGACTTGGCCACGCCATGGGCCGCAGGCAGGCAAGTCTGGGGACCCCCATTCCCAGAACGCCGACAACGATGATTGCAATGGAGGCCCAGTTCTTTTGCCAGATTCTCCCAGAATCTGACCCTACCCAGATTCTCCCAGAATCTTTGAGCCCCATTTGTTTTACAATCCTATCTAGTTAGGGTCTAATTAGGTAGGATTGTAAAACAAAAGGGGGTCAAAGATTCTAGGAGAAGCTAGAGAGGGGCATATTCTGGGAGAATCCTGCAAAAGAACTGGGTCGGAGTGACCTACCATAGCACACTGTATAGGCTCACTGTTACCTCTCCTTTTTTGCGATGTTCCATGAAATTGCCACATACATCTTGTACTTTTCATTGCGTAACCCTATCTGCAAGTTGACACGGCTAATTTCAGACATGTTTACATGATAATACATTGCATATCCCTTGCGCATATTTAAACCACCAATTAACGATTGTGTGCGTAGCATAAACTAGCCATGACTCTGTGTGCTGGACTAGGAGCACTCTAAGGGAGCCTAATGTAGTGCACTGGAATTCCTGCATGCCACCTATGATTTTGTGTAAAGTACTACCTCTGTTCCTAAATATATGTCTTTGTAGAGATTCCAGTATGGACCACATACAAATGTATATAGATGCATTTTCGAGTGTAGATTCACTCATTTTGCTTTGTATGTAGCCTATAGTGGAATCTCTAGAAAGACTTATATTTAGGAACAGAGGTAGTATCATGTATGACATCTACATATCTAATTTAGCAGCCAGTAGTAGAAATCATTATCTGCACAAAGGGATTACTGGTCGAAAATCCTAGCAAAGCACTCTGGCAGGCACAGAACAATACAAGAGAGAGAGACACACTTACAAGATAATAGCAATGCCTCAGTCCAGGATCTTGGTTGGCCAAGTTGTTAGATCTAGAAGAAACATTGTCCTTGTAGTTTTTGCCAGCTGCATAATGTAACAACGACCTGTTAGTATATTTGAAGTACATCGGGTAGGTGATGCTGGACGGGTTTAAAGGTGACAAGTACCTAGGCCGTGGCGGGTGCTTGGCATCTTGCCAGACGGTGGGAATCAGGTTAGAAACGTCAAGGGTGATGACGCTGCGCTGGCTGTCAGGGTCTGGTAAGGAGATCCAGAATCGTCAAGTAGGGTGTCTGTGGAGCGGCTCCGGTAGGGTGGACTACGGTGTGGGCGAAGCGGATCTAAGGCCGTGGACGAGGGCGTCGGTGAAGCTGCTCCGGTGGTTGGGTTCAGGATGGTGTCGACGATGCGGATCTGCGGTCATGGACGGGGCGTCAGAAGCTGCTCCGGTAGGTTGGACGAGGGTGTGACGAAGCGGATCTGAGGCCATGGACTCGTGAGTTGGCAAAGCGGCCCCGGTAGGGTTGAGAATGGTATGGGCGAAGCTACTCCGGTAGGATTGACGATGGTGTTGGCGAAGCAGCTCCGGTAGGGTTGAGGAAGGTGTCGGCGAAGAGGATCAGAGGCCGTCGACGGGGACGTCGGTGGGGCGGCTCCGGGGGGTGTGGGCGAAGTGTCTCCGGCGGGGAGTACGAAGGAGCCGCTGCAGATGCGCTATGGTTGACGGGAGTACCGGTGAAGCAGATCCGGCGCCGTGGACAAGGCCGGTACTGAATGGGTTGTGGTACAGTGGTGGATGAGCAGTCTACTTGTTTCTAGGGGAGGTGGGAGGGGTAGATGCGGCCACAGAAGCAGATCTGGCGAGGTGGACGCCGCCGGCAGTGAATGGGCTCTGGGACGCCGGTGGATGAGCAGTCTAGGGTTTCGAGACGGGCGGGGTAGAAAGGCTGATGAAGTACGGACGACGTGATGTAAGATGCTCTGGTGCTGTGGAGTTAGTCGTTTTTTAGGAGGGGGAGAAGAAATGGGGGTGCCGTGTGGTGGGGGGAACCGGAAGTTACCAAAGCAGCCCCGACCTATTATGTAAATGAGGGCGGTATTGTAACTGTTGTTCTCCATGCACCAAGGACAAAAGGGAAATTTGGCATGCTAAAGACTAGGTGGCGGAAATTTTAGAAGGAGGCGGGAGATTTTGCCGCCCGCGGGATCGTTCGTATCCAGTTTCAACTAATTTTGGATAGTGCTAGCGGGAAGGTCATGCGAGACTGTGTACACGGGGCACGCGTCAGCAGTTAATAACTGGTGTGAAGTCCACCCCAGAAAAAAGACAATAACTTGGGATGATGCATCGGTAACTTGGACGTTCACATGGGCGCGGCCAATTGTATGGGTGTAGAGGCGCGTTCACAAAAAAGGGATCAAACACTCAGCCTATGTATTTCTCGTGTAAATAGATAATTTAGTGCCATTGGTTATTTACTTTAAACATAATTCATTGACGTGTTATTGTAGAGGCACACAAAAAGAAATGGATATTCTAGTCCCACAAAAGAAATGGATATTGTAGTCCGCTACTTAAAAGTGTTACCTCATATGATTACATAGCCTCCATTTCATAAATTGCGTACCGTTGAATTCATATATGAACATTACATGTATTACTTCATAATAGAACCTTAAATCATCCAAGACTAATGAATTTGAATGCAAGACTAATAATGGTGCATGTACATGATATCTACATTGGTTGTTTGAAGAAACATCAAGAGGACCATCCTGACCGCACCACCGCGGTAGGGTGTTTGCCGTTGTTGGTCTCTGCAACGATTAGCAACATCAAAGTCACAAAGATGTTGGTTGACGGCGGGGCCGGGTTGAATCTGATTTCCCCAAAGGTTATGAGCAAGCTTCAGATAGCAGAGGAAGAACTAAAGGCCATGGGCACGTTTCAAGGAGTCAATTCCAGCCGGAGTCATCGTAAGGGAAAGGTCATGTTGCCAGTGACATTTGGGGGAGAATTGAACTATCGGACTGAGAAGGTTGTGTTTTATGTGGTCTACCTCCCCTTGCCGTACAATGGGATCCTTGGACACCCAGCTCTGGTATAATTCATGGAGGCATCCCATTATGCCTACAACACTTTGAAGATGCCAGGGCCGGTAGGAGTGATTTCCATTCTGTCAGACGAGAAGGACACAATCATCTGTGTGGATAAGATGTACCGGGATGCATTCGCGGCAGAGGCCACGATAGCGGCAGCTCCCGCCAAGGAAAGCAGAGGAAAGAAGAGGGATAGCAGGGACACCAGCAAGGAGTCCGGGAAGCGCACCTCTTTGGAGTGTGCTGCGCCTGTTGATGACTTGCCGGGAGGTCCAACAACAAGAGATCCAAGGTCACTGCACCACATGTGAAGAAGGTCCCGACAGGGCTGGCTGGCGTTGATGGTACCTTCACTATCAGTGCCACCCTTGATGAAAAATAGGAAAGTGCGCTTGTTTCCTTACTGCGAGCGAATATCGATGTGTTTGCCTGGCAACCATCTGATATCCCCGGTGTTCCCAGGGAGGTAATCAAGCACCACCTTGTTGTCTGCCCACATGCCCGACCCGTCAAGCAGAAGGTTCAAAAGCAGGCCTTGGAGAGGCAGCAGTTCATTGCCGAAGAGATTAAGAAGCTTGAGGCAGCTGGTCTGGTCAGAGGACTACTACATCCAACATGGTTAGCAAACCCAGTGGTTGTACGCAAGGCTAATGGAAAATGGAGGCTTTGCATATATTTCACAGATCTCAACAAGGCTTGGCCGAAGGACCCATTTCCCTAGCCGCGCATCGACCAGATCGTGGACTCCACTTAAGGTTGTGCTTTGCTCTCCCTTCTAGATGCATACTCTGGGTATCATCAGATCTTCATGTCCAAGGAAGACGAAGAGAAGACCTCATTCATCACCCCATATGGTACGCACTACTTTGTACGCATGCCTTTCAGGTTAAAGAGTGTCGGGTCCACTTTTGCAAGAGCAGTCCAGATTGGTTTTGAACCATAGTTGCACAAAAACATTGAGGCTTATATGGATGATACTGTGGTCAAGACCAATGACAGATCAACCCTCATCCAGGATTTGGAGGAAACATTTGCTAATCTGCACAAGATCAACTTGAAGCTAAATCTGGAGAAGTGTGTGTTTGGCGTTCCCTCCGGCAAGCTACTTCGGTTCTTTGCATCCCATCGTGGGATCGAAGCCAACCCCGATAAGATCAAGGCTATCTAGTAGATACAGGCACCCGGGACAGTCAAAGATGTGAGGCGTCGGACAAGGTGCGTTGCCGCACTTAGGAGATTCATCTCCAAGTCTGCCGAGCGCGACCTGCCGTTCTTCAAAATTTTGAAGAAGGCAGGACCTATGAAGTGGACCCCGGAAGCAGACGCAACTCTGCAAGATTTGAAGGCCTACTTGTCCTCTGTGCCCACTTTGGTTGCCCCTAAACCACAAGAGCCGTTGCCACTGTACTTAGCGACAACTAATCAAGTGGTTAGTGCAGCCCTAGTGGCACAACGGGAAGTAGAGGAAACAGAGAGTGAGCAAAGCCTGGCAGGACCGGATGAGGATCAGGCAAAGAAGAGCACGACAGTAGGGGCAACCCCAAGGACGCGGCAAAGAAGAAAGTGGTGCAGCGCCCAGTGTACTTCGTTAGCTCCTTGTTATAGGGGCCTAGATCGAGGTACTCTGGTGTGCAAAAGTTGGTTTTTGGCCTCATCATGGCCTCAAGGAAACTATGCCACTACTTCCAAGCCCATGAGATCACGGTTGTCACCTGCTTTTCATTGCAAAGGATACTCCGAAACCCTGAGAATACCGGCAGAATAGTGGAGTGGGCTTTGGAGTTATCCCGCTTTGGCCTGAATTTTGAGAGCACATCAACAATTCAGAGTAGGCAATTGACAGAGTTTATTGTAGAATGGACGCCAACCCCTGATGAAGAAGTGCTGGAAACAGTTACCCCTGGCAAGGAAGCACCCAAAGAATGGATCATGTATTTCGATGGTGCCTTCTCCTTGCAAGGTGTAGGGGCTGGCGTGCTTCTCGTTGCTCCCATAGGGGAGCACTTGAAGTACGTCATCCAGATGCATTTTCCCCAGGAGGAGGCAACCAACAATACAACAGAGTATGAAGGGCTCCTTGCCGGGATCAGGATTGCCATAGAATTGGGAATCAAGAAGCTGATCATTCGAGGAGATTCACAACTTGTGGTGAGACAAGTCAACTAGGATTACCAAAGTCCATTACTGGAGGCATATGTTGAGGAGGTGAGAATATTGGAGGAGCACTTTGACGGATTGCAAACAGAGCACGTACCCCATGCAGAAAATAGCATAGCTGATCATCTGTCAAAGTGTGCTACGCAAAAACTTCCCGTGGAACCAGGAACTTTTGTTCTCCATCTTACTCAGTCCTCCGTATCCCCCGCAACAATGGCCTGAAAGAGGAGGAAGTTGGACTCAGGTAAGCCTATTCCGGTAGAGCCTCCCGGGGCTCCTGGTAGGGACCCTGCCGGAAACAACTCCCCATCGATTGCCGGGCTGCGCTCTCCTGCCGGGCCACTGGTCCCTGCAGTCGAGGAACGCGCTCCCGCAGATGGGGAGGTGCCGCTAGTCCTTGTTGTCGAGCCCCAGGCTCCAACTTGGGCAAGGCACATAGTCCATTTCCTCCAAACCGGAGAACTTGACGATGAGCAAGAGGAAGCTGAAAGAGTAGCCCGGAGGGCCAGTATGTATCGGTTTGTCGATGACACTCTATACAGAAGAAGGCCCAATGGTGTGAAATTGAAGTGCATCTGCCGGGAAGAAGGAAAGGAATTGCTGGCGGAAATACACAAAGGCATGTGCGGCTCCCACATTGGATCATGGGCATTAGTTGCGAAAGCATTCCGACAAGGATTCTATTGGCCCAGAACCCTCCAAAATGCGGTCGAGCTAGTAACCAAGTGTGAAGCCTACCAGTTCCATTCCAAGAACATCCATCTCCCTGCACAAGCTCTTCAGACAATCCCTTTGTCATGCCCGTTTTCTGTCTGGGGGCTCGATATCCTCGGCCCTTTCCCCTGAGTTGCTGGGGGCTTTGAATTCTTGTTTGTTGCCATCAACAAGTTTACAAAGTGGCCGGAAGTAGATGCCGTGAGAAAGGTGACTGCTCAATCAGCTATCAAGTTCTTGAAAGGATTGGTGTGACGTGATACGTCTCCAATGTATCTATAACTTTTGATTGTTCCATGCTATTATATTCTCTGTTTTGGATGTTTTATATGCATTAATATGCTATTTTATGTGATTTTTGGGACTAACCTATTAACCGAGAGCCCAGTGCTAGTTCCTGTTTTTTCCTTGTTTCAGAGTTTCGCAGAAAAGGAATACCAAAAGGAATGAAACTTTCGCAATCTTGGACCAGAAGACATCCAGAGGGCTTGGAGTGCACGTCAGGGAAGCCACGAGGCGGCCATAAGGTTGGGAGGCGCTCCCAAGGGGGTAGGGCGCGCCCCCCACCCTTGTGAGCCCCTCGTGACTCCATCGACCTATTTCTTCCGCCTATATATTCTTAAATATCCCAAAAACTTCCAGGGGAGCCACGAAACCACTTTTCCACTGCCACAACCTTCTGTACCCGTGAGATCCCATCTAGGGGCCTTTTTCGGCGTCTTGCGGGAGGGGGATTCGATCACGGAGGGCTTCTACATCAACACCATTGCCTCTCCGATAAAGCGTGAGTAATTTACCACAGACCTGCGGGTCCATAGCTAGTAGCTAGATGGCTTCTTCTCTCTCTTTGATTCTCAATACTAAGTTCTCCTCGATGTTCTTGGAGATCTATTCGATGTAATACTTTTATGCGGTGTGTTGCCGAGATCTGATGAATTGTGGATTTATGATCAACTTATCTATGAATATTATTTGAATCTCCTCTAAATTCTTATATGCATGATTTGATATCTTTGCAAGTCTCTTCGAACTATCGATTTGGTTTGGCCAACTAGATTGGTTTTTCTTGCAATGGGAGAAGTGCTTACCTTTGGGTTCAATCTTGTGGTGCTGGATCCTAGTGACTGAAGGGGAACTGACACGTATTGTATTGTTGCCATCGAGGATAAAAAGATGGGGTTTTCATCATATTGCTTGAGTTAATTCCTCTAGATCATGTCATCTTGCTTAAGGTGTTACTCCGTTCTTTATGAACTTAATACTCTAGATGCATGCTGGATAGGGGTCGATGTATGGAGTAATAGTGGTAGATGCAGAATCATTTCGGTCTACTTGACACGGACGTGATGCCTATATTCATGATTATTGCCTTAGATATCATCATAACTTTGCGCTTTTCTATCAATTGGTTGGCAGTAATTTGTTCACCCACCATAATATTTTCTATCTTGAGAGAAGCCTCTAGTGAAACATATGGCCCCCGGGTCTACTTTCCATCATATAAGTTTCCGATATACAATTTTAGTTTCCTATTTTTACTTTGTTTGTAATCTTTTACTTTCCGTTCCATAAACCAAAAATACAAAAAATATTACTTTACCGTTTATCCATCTCTATCAGATCTCACTTTGCAAATAACCGTGAAGGGATTGACAACCCCTTTATTGCATTGGGTGCAAGTTGGTGTTTCTTTGTGTAGGTATTCGATGGCTTGTTGTGTTATCTCCTACTGGAGTGATACCTTGGTTCTCAAAGCTGATAGAAATACTTACTCTACTTTGCTGCATCACCCTTTACTCTTCAAGGGAAAAACCAACGCAAGCTCAAGAGGTAGCATGCCGCTTCGGGGTCCCTTCCCGGATCATCACCGACAATGACACCCAGTTCACGAGTCGCGCCTTCATGCAATACGTTCATGCTGTCAGGACCCCAATTCCAAGTCACATCGATCTAGCCGATAGCACCTCATATCACTTTGCGGCCTCACGCACGGTATTCCCACGGGTGTCGCCTTACCATGGCCCGGGACCGTTTGCGTCTTTTGGCTCACGTATATGATAGTGTCGCTAGCATCCATATGACAGAGAACCCGGGCCGACATGACTAGTCGTGAACCCAAAGTGGCACTAACGTATGGGGACAGGCATACATGAATCAACATCGAACGTGTCGGTCAGCAGCGTGCGAATCCGGGCTGTAGCACTGGGCTAACAGGACTCCGGGAACCCGGGCTGTAGCAGGCTAGGCAGGACTCCGGATGTCACCGCGTGACATTTCCCCGAAGGGACAGACACAGAAACGATATGAAACACATGCCGGCCAGTCAAGTGTCCAGAGCAGTAGTGCTGGGCTAGCAGGACTCCGGTGAACCGGGCTGTAGCGGACTACTATGGCTCAAGGAGGCACTAGACTACATTTCCCCATAAGAGAGGCTGCTAAGGATAGACAACTAGATTGTCGGATCCCACACATACCAAGCATTTCAATCATACACACAATATGCTCGATATGTGCAAATACAACATGGCATCACAACAAGACTCTACGACTCAGAGTATTTATTCATTAGGCTCCGAAGAGCCAGATATTACAAACATGGGTCTCATGACCCAACATTCAGAGCATACAAGTCAAAGCACATGCGGAAGCTTAACATGTCTGAGTACAGACGTCTACAAATGAAAAAGGCTGAGAAGCCTGACTATCTACCAGATCCTGCCGAGGGCACAAGATCGTAGCTGAGGTATCAAGCTAAACGTCGAAGTCCACACGGAACTACTAGCGAGACTGACGTCTCTCTGCAAAACATAAAATAAGCAAACGTGAGTACAAATGTACCCAGCAAGACTTACATCAGGACTATCTACATATGCATCGGTATCTACAAAGGGGGTGGTGGAGTTTAACTGCAGCAAGCCAGCTTTGACTCAGTGGCTAACCTGAACTACGACTGCAAGCAACTATTTTGGGGTGGTGCACACGAGTCCACATATTCACCATATCAATACACCACTATGGATCCGCTCCCGTCTCCCTACGAGAACGCCATCTATAGCACTCACGCTTATCTTGCGCATTTTAGAGTATCCACTTTCACTTGTCTATGAACTGTACAGGCGACCCAGAAGTCCTTTTCCGCGGACACGGCTATTCGAATAGATCATATTAACCCTGCAGGGGTGTACTTCGTCACACACGCTCTCGCCACTTACCACCATGTACACGTCGTGTACCTCGGCAACCTTCAAGCGGAAGCCTGGCGAGGGAGTCGGCCACGACCTGACTAACCACACAAGTCTCTAGTCCAGGTTTATCGCCTATTCGGGTTCCATCCGCAAGGAGATCCGGCCGGGGTGTCGCTCACGGCCCCAAACGATGTGAACAGGGTTCCCAAGCCCACCTCGACGGATGGATCTACGCTTGGTACACCGTGCCACGGTGCCTAGTCTGTCCCAAGCCCACCTGTACCGGGTGCCACTTGGTAGACTACTAACACTACCTACAAACACCAGAAACTAGTTGCAACTCCTGGACAGAGATCAAGTTGATTAATAAGTCGAGAGGGGTCGAGTTACCGGAACCCAATGTGTGGTAGTAACTGTTCATGGATCACAAACACAGAACTCAGTTCCTGAGGACGGCTGCAATGAGACAACCCACCATGTACTCCTACATGGCCTCTCACCGCTACCTTTACCAAATCGTGTTCACACACTTAGCTCACACACAGTAGGACATGTTCACCACATTCCAATTCATCCCCGATGAATCAGACCTGACTCAACTCTAAGCAGTAGCAGGCATGACAAACAAGCATGAATGAGTAGGCACATCAGGGCTCAAACAACTCCTACTCATGCTAGTGGGTTTCATCTATTTACTGTGGCAATGACAGGTCATGCAGAGGAAAGGGGTTCAACTACCGCAGCATGTAACAGTTGAATCGTTGTTGTCCTAATGCAATAAAAGAGAGCAGGAGCGGGAGAGTGGGATTGTATCGGAATGAACAAGGGGGTTTTGCTTGCCTGGCACTTCTGAAGATAGCATTGAGTCTTCATTAGTGTCAACGATCACAACGCCGGAACATCGTCTACCGAGAGGGGACTAATACCGGCAACAGAGAAGAAATACAATCAATGCAATGCACAATATGATGCATGATCACGACATGGCAATATGAATGTGTTTTGGGCTAATGCAAGCTAGAACAGATTGGGATGAGTCCATTGAACCAAAGATTCAAATGCAAACCCATTTTATAGAGTCATATAAGTGCATTATCTTGTTTCATCTAAACGGCATGGTTAGGTTGCTCTAACATGCATGAAACCAGTACAGATGGGTAGATTGGATTTTTCTGATCATTTTTCATATATAACTTGTATGATTTGGAGCTACGGTTGAATTTCTATGAATTTTAGAAGTTTGCACTATTTTCTGGAATTTCCTGAATAAACTTAAATTCAGAAAGTGTTTTACTGCGTCAGCGTTGCGTCATGCTGACCTCAGCAGGTCAACGCGCAGTCCAGGTCAAACTGACAGTGGGGCCCGCATGTCATCTGGTCAGCTAATTGACAGGGTTAATTAACACTAATTTAATCCTAAACTAGAAATTAGTTAGGGGTTGGCCCCACATGTTAGTGACTCAGGGGGAAGTCAAACAGGGTCAACCCGGGTCAAACTCGCCGGAGTTGACCCGAGGCTCGTCGCCGGCAGGGCCAGAGACGTCGGAGGGGCTCGGGATTCCTCCTACGGCGACCAAATGGCCGGCGGAGGGCATCTACGCGACGGGGAGGCTCGTCCGCGTCGAGTGGTGCACGCAGCAGCGGCTCCAGTGGCCTAAGTCGACGGCGGCAGCGACTTGCGCGGCGGCCGGAGTTCGGGCGTCGGTGAGGACGACGCTGCGGTGCACGGGAGAGGGAGCTGGTGCGTGCGTTCGGCTCCTGAGAGCATGGTTAGCAGGCGGGTGCTCTGGGGCGAGCGGAGGAGCTCGGGAGCGCGGGGCTCGCTGGCCATGGCGATGGCCGGAGCTCGGTTTCGCGGGGGCCGCGGCTAACGGGCGAGAACGGAGGGGGTGAGAAAGGGGGGAGGAGCAGGAGCTCACAGCGGGTTCGAGGGGGCGGTCAGCAGGCTCGGGGACGCTCTGGAGGCGGCGAATCGTGCGACGGCGGCCGTCGGATGCAGAGGACGAGGACGATGGCGTAGTTGGCGTTGCAGCGCGTCCGGCGTCGCGTGTCTTGGGGCAGACGACGTAGAGGAAGAAAACTGAGCTCGGGAACACGTCCAAGGGGCTAGAGCTGGCTGGTGGCCGCGGTGGCAACGAGCGGCGCCGACGGGCTCATTCGGTCGAGCTCGAGATCAAGCAGGGGGAAGGGGAAGAGTGACCGGAGGAGGAGGGGATCGGTGCGGGGCTTCGTCCACGTCTCCTGGGCGTTGCGAGAAGGCCACGGGGGCGTGAGGCAGGCAGGGAGGAGGTGGCGGCCTCAGCGCGCGCCGTGCCCGCCTTCGCCTCTGCCTACTGGCAGAGGTTGATGACGACTGGCAAGTCGCCAGGTGGGCTGGGCCTCCAACAGTGCTGGGCCAACTGGGTGCCAGGTAAGCTACAGGTGAGGTTCTGCCTTTTTTTTTGTTTTGCTTCCTGTTTTCTATTTTATGTAATTGTTTTTGATTTAGTTTTGACACTAAACCATTTGTAAAATTCTGAACTTCTTATGGGCACTAACTGAATTATTTCAGAGACCCTCAGAAAGTTTCGAAACATTTGGAGCTGTAAAAATATTTATATAATTTTAAAGCTCCAATTCAAATACATATTGGATTAATTCAAAGCCCATTTATGTCCTGGAAAAGTGTCCACCATTTTTGGTTTAGGTTATCATCTTGTTCCATAAATTATGAACATTTTTGAAGGGCATTTTGGGTTCATTGAAAATATTTTTAAGTTGAACCTATTGCATTGTTATGGTGCTAGGGGTTTGAGCAATCCCCATTTCAACTTTCAAGTAAATTTAGACATGATGCAACAACCAAGCTAGTCCAAGTGCATAGCAAGGCTAGGGATGTGACACATGCCCTCGGAAGCAAGATATCATTTGCCTCTGTTGCACATCCCAGAAGCAATGGACAAGATGAGAGGGCGAACGCTGAAGTATTGCGAGGACTCAAGACAAGAACATTTGATATGCTACAGAAGTGCAGCAGGCAATGGATCAATGAGCTGCCGGTAGTCCTCTGGTCCCTCAGAATGACACCAGATCGAGCTACCAGGCAGACTCCCTTCTCCCTAGTCTATGGGGCAGAAGCAGTTATTCCCCACGGAACTCATTTACGGGTCACCTCGAGTGCTTGCCTACGATGAAGTGGCGCAGGATTAGCACTGGCATGCCGATGGTATGCTTCTCGAGGAGAACCATCTCCGGGCTGCTACGTGTGTTGCACGCTATCAGCAAGCCCTGTGTCGCTATCACAGCCACAGGGTTCATGCCTGGTGTTTTGAGGAAGGGGACCTTGTCCTTAGGCACGTTCAATCCGCCAAGGGTAAAAACAAGTTGACGCCAAAGTGGGAAGGCCCTTACCGGGTAGTTCGAGTCACCAGACCTGGTGCAGTCCGTCTGGAGACCGGAGATGGCATTTAATTGCAAAACTCATGGAATATTGAGCATCTCCGCAAGTTCTACCCATAAGGCGCGACTGTCGGGCCCTGCCCGGCATCCACCCTTTTGTATAGGCCTTGCCTCAATTGCATTTAAGCCCTTGTACAAAGCCAGGCGCAGACCTTGAGCAACAGAGAAATAAATGAAGCGCTGGGGCCCCCCCAACAAGTTGCATTTTCATGTAGATAAGATCGCATCTTGCATCATTTCCATCTGCATAAAACTGCAGGTTCCTGCTGAGAACTTGGCCTCTAAGGGAAGCTGGAAAAGATGAACCAGCACTGCGATCTCCGGCAAGCCAAATAGAGAAGTTCTATCTCTTGTCCATACGTGTTCTGTAAGCAAAGTCTTGTGCATAAGAGAACCTCACCGCTTTTTTGAAACTTAGGTGCTCCCATCCCTTGACACGATTGTTGCTTCGGTCAGGGTGGTCGCAGTGGCCTTTGATGAAAAAATATTGGCGAGGGCTGGTCCCTCATCACAATTTGTGCCCGGTAGGCTTAAGTCCCCGACAACAAAATAGAGGGTACCGGCAGGATGGCCTGCCGGGGGAAACTCGTTTATTTAAAATATAGAGGCATTCCACCACTTCATGAACATATATATGCACGAGTCCCCGGCAAGGTTCATCCTTTTCATTTATATGCTGATCAAACAAGTACAGACCTTACAGGACATAGACATGGATTCAAGAGATTACATTATTTGAACTAAAATTTGGCAAATGCCTATGGATTTAAGATTGAAAAAAGATAAGTGCGCCATAATCTCCTCTTTTTGTTTTCCCTCCGCCGGGTATTGTGGTGGGACGAGGAGAGGACTAAAGAAGCACCCAAGCAGGAGCCCATCCCGGTCCCGCCACGACCTGTCGGGTGCGGCCTGACAAGATCGGGAGTGGCGAGGCCGCGAAGGAGAGGCACGGAGAGCAGCGTGGCGGTGCCCTCGTCACCACCTCCAGGAGCAGCAAGAAGCCCCGGCTTGAGCACCGATGGAGTCATCTGAAGCAAATATGCCCTAGAGGCAATAATAAAGTTGTTATTTTATATTTCCTTATATCATGATAAATTTTTATTATTCATGCTAGAATTGTATTAACCGGAAACTTGATACATGTGTGGATACATAGACAAAACACGGTGTCCCTAGTAAGCCTCTACTAGACTAGCTCGTTAATCAAAGATGGTTAAGTTTCCTAACCATAGACATGCGTTGTAATTTGATGAATAGGATCACATCATTAGGAGAATGATGTGATGGCCAAGACCCATCCATTAGCTTAGCATATTGATCGTTCAGTTTTATTGCTATTGCTTTCTTCATGTCAAATACATATTCCTTCGACTATGAGATTATGTAACTCCCGGATACCGGAGGAATACCTTGTGTGCTATCAAATGTCACAACGTAACTGGGTGATTATAAATATGCTCTACAGGTATCTCTGAAGGTGTTTGTTGGGTTGGCATAGATCGAGATTAGGATTTGTCACTCCGAGTATCGGAGAGGTATCTCTGGGCCCTCTTGGTAATACACATCATAAGAAGTCTTGCAAGCAATGTGACTAATGAGTTAGTTGCGGGATGATGTATTATGGAACAAGTAAAGAGACTTGCCGGTAACGAGATTGAACTAGGTATGAAGATACCGACGATCGGATCTCGGGCAAGTAACATACCGATGACAAAGGGAATAACGTATGTTGTCATAACGGTTCAACCGATAAAGATCTTCGTAGAATATGTAGGAATCAATATGAGAATCTAGGTTCCTCTATTGGTTATTGACCGGAGAGGTGTCTCGGTCATGTCTACATAGTTCTCGAACCCATAGGGTCCGCATGCTTAACGTTCAATGATGATTTTGTATTATATGAGTTATGTGATTTGGTGACGGAATGTTGTTCGGAGTCACGGATGAAATCACGGACATGACGAGGAGTCTCGAAATGGTCGAGAGGTAAATATTTATATATAGGACGATAGTATTCGGACTCCGGAAGTGTTCTGGAGAGTATCGGGTACAGATCGGGTCACCGGAAGGGGTTTCGGGCACCCCCGGCAAAGATATGGGCCTAATGGGCCAAGAGGGGAAACGCAGCAGCCAGCAGGGGCTGCTGCGCCCCCCATATGGGCTACACATGAGGGAAAGGGAAAGAGGGGAAGAGAGAAGGAAGGGGAGGGATTCAGCCTCCCCCTTCCTTCCCTCCTCCCACCTCTTTCCTTCCCCCCTCCGGTGGATATGGTAAGGGAGGGCGAATTGGACAAGGCTCCCAAGTAGGATTCCTCCTACTTGGGGCACCCCTTGGCTGTCCCCCTCCCCCTCCCACCTATATATACGTGGGGAGGGGGCGCCTAGAACCAAAAATTGTTAGCCGTGTGCGGCGCCTCCCTCCAATGTTTACGCCTCCGGTCATATCTTCGTAGTGCTTAGGCGAAGCCCTGCGTGGATCACTTCACCATCACCGTCACAACGATGTCGTGCTGATGGAACTCTCCCTCGACTCTTTGCTGGATCAAGAGTTCGAGCAACGTCATCGAGCTGAACGTGTGCAGAACTCAGAGGTGCCGTACGTTCGGTGCTTGATTGGTCGGAACGAGAAGAAGTTCGACTACATCAACCGCGTTGTCAAACGTTTCCGCTTCCGGTCTACGAGGGTACGTGGACATACTCTCCCCCTCTTGTTGCTATGCATCTCCTAGGTAGATCTTGCGTGAGCGTAGGAATTTTTTTAAAATTGCATGCTACGTTTCCCAACAATGGCATCCGAGCCAGGTCTATGCGTAGATGATATGCACGAGTAGAACACAAAGAGTTGTGGGCGGTGAACGTCATACTGTTTACCACCAATGTCTTATTTTGATTCGACTGTATCTTTGGATGAAGCAGCCCGGACCAACCTTACATGACCACGACCACGTTCATGAGACTGGTTCCACCGACATACATGCAACTAGTTTTGCATAAAGGTGGCTGGCGGGTGTCTGTTTCTCCTACTTTAGTTGAATCAAATTTGACTGCGGCTGGCCCTTGTTGAAGGTTAAAACAACAAACTTGATAAATCACCATTGTGGTTTTGATGCGTAGGTAAGAACGGTTCTTGCAAGAAGCCCGGAGAAGCCACGTAAAACTTGCAACAACAAAGTGGAGGACGTCTAACTTGTTTTTGCAGGGCATGTTGTGATGTGATATGGTCAAGACATGATGTGATACACATTATTGTATGAGACAATCATGTTTTGTAAAAGTCACTCACCACCGGCAGGAGCCTTATGGTTGTCTCTTTATTGTATGAAATGCAAACGCCATGTAATTGCTTTACTTTATCACTATGCGTTAGCGATAGTTGTAGAAGAAATAGTTGGCGAGATGACCACGACGCTACGATGGAGATCAAGGTGTCACACCAGTGACGATGGAGATCATGACGATGCTTTGGAGATGGAGATCAAAAGCACACGATGATGATGGCCATATCATGTCACATATTTTGATTGCATTTGATGTTTATCTTTTATGCATCTTATTTTGCTTAGTATGGCTGTAGCATTATAAGATGATCCCTTAACTAAAATTTCAAGGTATAAGTGTTCTCCCTGAGTATGCACCATTGCGACAGTTCATAGTGCTGAGACACCACATGATGATTGGGTGTGATAGGCTGTACGTTCACATACAACGGGTGCAAGGCAGTTTTGCACATGCGGAATACTCGGGTTAAACTTGACGAGCCTTGCATGTATAGACATGGCCTTGGAACACTGGAGACCGAAAGGTCGAACGTGAATCATATGGTAGATATGATCAACATAGAGATGTTCACCATTGAGGACTACTCCATCTCACGTGATGATCAGACATGGTTTAGTTGATTTAGATCACGTATCATTTTGATGACTTGAGGGATGTCTATCTAAGTGGGAGTTCTTAAGTAATATGATTAATTGAACTTAATTTATCATGAACTTAGTCCTGATAGTTTTGCATATCTATGTTGTAGATCAATAGCTCGCGATATAGCTCCTATATATTTTTGATATGTTCCTAGAGAAAACTAAGTTGAAAGATGATAGTAGCAATGTGCGGACTGGGTCCGTGATCTGAGGATTATCCTCATTGCTGCATAGAAGAATTATGTCGTTGATGCACCGCTAGGTGACATATCTATTGTAGGAGCAGAAGCAGACGTTATGAACGTTTGACAAGCTCGGTATGATCAGTACTTGATTGTTTAGTGCACCATGCTTAACGGCTTAGAACCGAGACTTCAAAAACATTTTGAACGCCACAGAGCATATGAGATGTTCCAAGAGCTGAAACTGGTATTTCAGACTAATTCACGTGTCGAGAGGTATGAGTCCTCTGACAAGTACTTTGGCTACAAGATGGAGGAGAATAGCTCAGGCAATGAGCATGTGCTAGAATGTCTGGGTACTACAATCGCTTGAATTAAGTGGGAGTTAATCTTCCAAATAAGATAGTGATTGACAGAGTTCTCTAGTCACTATCACCAAGTTACTAGAACTTCGTGATGAACTATAATATGCAAGGGAAGACGAAAATGATTCCCAAGCTCTTTGCGATGCTGAAATAGACGAAGGTAGAAATCAAGAAATAGCATCAAGTGTTGATGGTTAACAAGACCACTAGTTTCAAGAAAAAAGGCAAGGGAAAGAAAGGGAACTTCAAGAAGAATGGCAAGCAAGTTGCCACTCCCGTGAAGAAGCCCAAAGCTAGACCTAAGCCTGAAACTGAGTGCTTCTACTGCAAAGGGAATGGTCACTGGAAGCGGAACTACCCCAAATACTTGGCAGATAAGAAGGATGACAAAGTGAACAAAGGTATATTTGATATACATGTTATTGATGTGTACTTTACTAGTGTTCATAGTAACCCCAGGGTATTTGATACTGGTTCAGTTGCTAAGATTAGTAACTCAAAACGGGAATTGCATAATGAATAGTGACTAGTTAAGGACGAGGTGACGATGTGTGTTGGAGGTAATTCCAAGGTTGATAGGATCACCATCGCACACTCTCTCTACCTTCGGGTTTGGTGTTGGACCTAGATAAATGTTATTTGGTGTTTGCATTGAGCATGAATATGATTGGATCATGTTTATTGCAATACGGTTATTCATTTAAGTCAGAGAATAATTGTTGTTCTGTTTACATGAATAAAACCTTCTATGGTCATACACCCAAGGTGAATGGTTTACTGAATCTCGATCGTAGTAATACACATATTCATAATATTGATGTGCAAAGTTGATAATGATAGTGCAACATAATTGTGGCACTGCTGTTTAGGTCATATTGGTGTAAAACGCATGAAGAAACTCCATGCAGATGGACTTTTGGAATCACTTGATTATGAATCATTTGATACTTGCGAACCATGCCTCATGGGAAAGATGGCTAAAACTCCGTTCTCCAAAACAATGGAGCGAGCTAATGACTTATTGGAAATAATACATACCGATGTATGCGGTCCGATGAGTGTTGAGGCTCATGGTGGGTATCGTTATTTTCTGACCTTCATAGATGATTTGAGAAGGTATGGGTATATCTACTTAATGAAACACAAGTCTGAAACATTTCAAAAGTTCAAAGAATTTCAGAGTGAAGTGGAGAATCATCATAACAAGAAAATAAAGTTTCTACGGTCTGATCGCAGAGGCGAATATTTGAGTTACGAGTTTGGCCTTCATCTAAAACAATGTGGAACAGTTTCACAACTCACGCCACCTGGAACACCACAGCGTAATGGTGTGTTCGAACATCATGACCGTACTTTATTAGATATGGTGCGATCTGTGATGTCTCTTACCAATTTACCACTATCATTTTGGGGTTATGCATTAGAGACAACTGCATTCACATTAAATAGGGCACCATCTAATTCCGTTGAGACGACACCATATGAACTGTGGTTTGGCAAGAAACCTAAGCTGTCGTTTCTTAAAGTTTGGGGTTGCGACACTTATGTCAAAAGGCTTCAACCTGATAAGCTCAAACCCAAATCGAAGAAGTGCGTCTTCATAGGATACCCAAAAGAAACTGTTGGGTACACCTTCTACCACAGATCCGAACGCAAGATCTTTGTTGCTAAGAATGGATCCTTTCTAGAGAAGGAGTTTCTCTCGAAAGAAGTGAGTGGGAGGAAAGTAGAACTTGATGAGGTAATTGTACCTTCTCTTGAATTGGAAAGTAGTACATCAGAGAAAGCCGTTCCTGTGATGCCTACACCAACTAGAGAGGAAGCTAATGATAATGATGATGAAACTTTAGATCTCAAGTTACTACCAAACCTCGTAGGTCAACCAGAGCACGTTCCGCACCAAAGTGGTACGATAATCGTATTCTGGAAGTCATCTCACTAGACCATGACGAACCTACGAATTATGAAGAAGCTATGATGAGCCCAGATTCCGACAAATGGCGTGAGGCCATGAAATCTGAGATAGGATCCATGCATGAGAACAAAGTGTGGACTTTGGGGGACTTGCCAAATGCCCGGCAAGCCATTGAGAATAAATGGATCTTCAAGAGGAAGACGGACGCTGATGGTAGTGTTACTATCTACAAAGCTCGACTTGTCACAAAAATGTTTTCGACAAGTTCAAGGTGTTGACTACGATGAGATTTTCTCACTCGTAGCGATGCTTAAGTCTGCCCGAATCATGTTAGCAATTGCCACATTTTATGAAATCTGGCAAATGGATATCAAAACTGCATTCCTTAATGGATTTCTTAAAGAAAAGTTGTATATGATGCAACCAAAAGGTTTTTTCGAACCTAAATGTGCTAAAAAAGTGTGCAAACTCCAGCGATCCATCTATGGACTGGTGCAAGCATCTCGGAGTAGAAATATACGCTTTGATAAGGTGATCAAAGCATATGGTTTTATACAGACTTATAGTGAAGCATGTATTTACAAGAAAGTGAGTGGGCGCTCTGTAGCATTTCTGACATTATATGTGGATGACATATTATTGATTGGAAATGATATATAATTTCTGGATAGCATAAAAGGATACTTGAATAAAGAATTTTTAAATGAAAGACCTCAGTGAAGCTACTTATATATTGGGCATCAAGATCTATAGGGATATATCGAGACGCTTAATAGGACTTTCACAAAGCACATACCTTGACAAGATTTTGAAGAAGTTCAATATGGATTAGTCAAAGGAGTTCTTGCCTGTATTGTAAGGTGTGAAGTTGAGTGAGACTCAAAGCTCGACCACGACATAAGATAGAGAGAGAATGAAATTCATTCCCTATGCCTTAGCCATAGGTTCTATAAAGTATGACATGCTGTGTACCAGGCCTATTGTGTACCTTGCCATGAGTTTGGCAAGGGCGTACAATAGTGATCCAGGAGTAGATCACTGACAGCGGTCAAAATTATCCTTAGAGGACTAAGGAAATATTTCTCGGTTCTGGAGGTAATAAAGAGTTTGTCATAAAGAGTTACGTCGATGTAAGCTTTGACACCGATCTGGATGACTCTAAGTCTCAATCTGGAAACATATTAGAAGTGGGAGCAATAAGCTAGAGTAGCTCCATGCAGAGCATTGTAAGCATGGAAATTGCAAAATACATACGGATCTGAATGTGGCAGACCCGTTGACTAAAACTTCTCTCACAAGGAAAACATGATCACACCTTAGTACTCTTTGGGTGTTAATCACATAGAAATGTGAACTAGATTATTGAACCTAGTAAACCCTTTGGGTGTTGGTCACATGGCGATGTGAACTATGGGTGTTAATCACATAAAGATGTGAACTATTGGTGTTAAATCACATGGCGATGTGAACTAGATTATTTACTCTAGTGCAAGTGGGAGACTCAAGGAAATATGCCCTAGAGGAAATAATAAAGTTGTTATTTTATATTTCCTTATATCATGATAAATGTTTATTATTCATGCTAGAATTGTATTAACCGGAAACTTGATGCATGTGTGGATACATAGACAAAACACCATGTCCCTAGTAAGCCTCTACTAGACTAGCTCGTTAATCAAAGATGGTTAAGTTTCGTAACCATAGACATGTGTTGTCATTTGATGAACGATATCACATCATTAGGAGAATGACATGATGGACAAGACCCATCTGTTAGCTTAGCATATCGGTCGTTCAGTTTTATTGCTATTGCTTTCTTCATGCCAAATACATATTCCTTCGACTATGAGATTAAGCAACTCCCGGATACCGGAGGAATACCTTGTGTGCTATCAAACGTCACAACGTAACTAGGTGATTATACAGATGCTCTATAGGTATCTCCGAAGGTGTTTGTTGGTTTGGCATAGATCAAGATTACGATTTGTCATCCGAGTATCGGAGAGGTATCTCTGGGCCCTCTCGGTAATACACATCATAAGAAGCCGTGCAAGCAATGTGACTAGTGAGTTAGTTGCAAGATGATGTATTACGAAACGAGTAAAGAGACTTGCCGGTAATGAGATTGAACTAGGTATGAAGATACCGACGATCAAATCCCGGGCAAGTAACATACCGATGACAAAGGGAAAACGTATGTTGTCATAACAGTTCGACCGATAAAGATCTTCGTAGAATATGTAGGAACCAATATGAGCATCCAGGTTCCGCTATTGGTTATTGACCGGAGAGGTGTCTCATTCATGTCTACATAGTTCTCGAACCCGTAGGGTCCGCACGCTTAACGTTCGATGATGATTTTGTATTATATGAATTATGTGATTTGGTGACCGAATGTTGTTCGGAGTCCCGGATGAGATCACAGACATGACGAGGAGTCTCAAAATGTTCGAGAAGTAAAGATTGATATATAGGACGATAGTATTCGGACACCGGAAGTGTTCTGGAGAGTACCAGGTACATATCGGGTCACCGGAAGGGGTTCCGGGCACCCCCGGCAAAGATATGGGCCTAATGGGCCAAGAGGGGAAACGCAGCAGCCAGCATGGGCTGCTGCACCTCCCATATGGGCCACACCTAAGGGAAAGAGAAAGAGGGGAAGAGAGAAGGAAGGGGAGGGATTCGGCCTCCCCCTTCCTTCCCTCCTCCCTCCTCTTTCCTTCCCCCTCCGGTGGATATGGTAAGGGGGGGGGCGAATTGGACAAGTCCCCCAAGTAGGACTCCTCCTGCTTGCGGCGCCCCTTGGATATCCCCCTCCCCCTCCCACCTATATATACGTGGGGAGGGGGCGCCTAGAACACACAACAACAATTGTTAGCCGTGTGCTGCGCCCCCCTCCACAGTTTACGACTCCGGTCATATCTTCGTAGTGCTTAGGCGAAGCCCTGCGCGGATCACTTCACCATCACCGTCACCATGCCGTCGTGCTGATGGAACCCTCCCTCGACACTTTGCTGGATCAAGAGTTCGAGGGACGCCATCGAGCTGAACGTGTGCAGAACTCGGAGGTGCCGTACGTTCGGTGCTTGATTGGTCGGAACAGAAGAAGTTCGACTACATCAACCGCGTTGTCCAACACTTCTGCTTTTGGTCTACGAGGGTACATGGACACACTCTCCCCCTCTCATTTCTATGCATCTCCTAGATAGATCTTGCGTGCGCGTAGGAATTTTTTTGAAATTGCATGCTACTTTTCCCAACATCATCCACCAAAGCTCATCTGGAAGACTGCTGGAGGGGAGGCGAAGGCACCAAGGGAACATCCCTCCCCAGCTATCACCCAAAGAGACTGGTGCTGATGGTGCCGGGGAGGGAGGGGAAGAGCAAAAAGATGAGGTGACAGGTTGCCAGTAGGAGACGAAGGCGTCAACGCCATCATACTCCGTCCCGACGCCCTGCCACCCGCCTTCTCTGTCTTCCCTCGTTTTCTCTCCATCACCACTGCTCCGGAAAAACGCCAGGCCCCAGCCCGACGACTTCCCCGGAGGAGCAGCCAAGAGCCAAGACGACCAGGGGGCTCGGGGCATGCCACTCCCCACCTTGGCAGGCAGGAAGGCGCGCCTCCCTTCAACATCAGCCCCAGATCCACCGGAAGGGGCAGTGCTGGGATTACCAACGACCCCCAGCCCTGCCTCCCGAGCGAGCATCGGAGGCGCCAAGAACCTGGTCGCCAAGCCTACAATCGGCAGCAGGCCAAGGCAGGATGCCGCATTACCTGACGGACTACCAACTGTGGCAGAAGAGACAAGGATTTCCCCGCAATGGGGAAGCTTGATATCTCCCACACGACGGACGACTTGTCCGCCGCGTCTTCTCCGGGCTTGGACCAGACTCACTCCCCAAGCATCAGCACGAGCATTGGGTGCCGCCAACCTCAAGCTACTGCCTGGGGCCTGGCCCCAGGCCCTTCTCTTCAGCATAACCAGCAGAAAGCAGAGGATGGAGGAGAAAGGATGCGAGGATGAATGCCTCCTGTCGGTGTCAAAACTGGTGGATCTCAGGTAGGGGGTCCCGAACTGTGCGTCTAAGGTCGATGGTAACAGGAGACGTGGGACACAATGTTTACCCAGGTTCGGGCCCTCTCTATGGAGGTAATACCCTACTTCCTGCTTAATTGATCTTGATGAATATGAGTATTACAAGAGTTGATCTACCCCGAGATCGTAATGGCTAAAACCCTAAAAGTCTAGCCTGTATGACTATGAGTATGATTCTCGTCCCTATGGAATAAGCCCTCTGGTTTATATAGACACTGGAGGGGACTAGGGTTATACAAAGTCAGTTACAGAGAAAGGAATCTTTTCATATCAGGACACCAAGCTTGCCTTCCATGCCAAGGAGAGTCCCATCCAGACATGGGAGATTGTCTTCGGTCTTGTATCTTTATAGCCCATCAGTCCGGCCCACGTACCATAGTCCGGACGCCCGAGGACCCCCTAATCCAGGACTCCCTCAGTAGCCCCTGAACCAGGCTTCAATGACGAGGTGTCCGGCGCGCAAATTGTCTTCGGCATTGCAAGGCGGGTTCCTTCTCCGAATACTCCAACACAGTCTTCGGACGCAACGAACATGTCCGGCTCTGCAAAACAAATTCCACACACAACCGCAGAGAGTATAATATTTCATGAGTCCAATCCGCTGACAACTTTTGGTAATGTGACACCACGTCATCAGCCGGTCATTATTTCGAACTGTTTTTCGGCCTGCCGCTTCGAGATGCGGTCTGATTGGCACGTCTTGTCAAAGCAAAGATCGTGTCCCCTTATTGCGGGATTCTCATCAATACGGGTGTGGGTAATCCAACCGTGCCGTTTGCACTGCCGTTGGGAATAGGCGAGTTTTAAGGCGAATTGGGAGGCGCTTGATATTCACTACCTTTATAAGGAGATAAGGATTCCCTTCTTTCACCCACACCTTCTCTCTCTCTCTGCCCTCCCATTCTCGAGCTCCAGCGCCGAAGTCCTCATCTTTTCCGCCTCAAGAAAGCACTCGACCATGTCCAGATCTGGAGCGCAAGGCAAGTGGATGGCCTCCTCCGTCAAGGAGAAGGACATCACCAAGCTTCGGGAGGCTGGGTACCTGGCGAAAGAAATCGCCCACCGGCTTCCGGCCAAGGGGCAAATCGTCCCCACCCCAAAGCCCAATGAGAGGGTGGTGTTCATCCCCCATTTCGTCACGGGTTAGGGTTTCCTCTCCACCCTTTCGTCTATGGACTCATGTTCTATTACGGGCTAGATTTCCATGATCTAGCCCCAAACTCCTTCCTCAACATCTCGGCATTCATTGTCGCGTGCGAGGCCTTCCTCCGCATTCCACTCCACTTCGGACTGTGGCTTAAGATCTTCAACATGAAGCCGAAGGTGGTGGACGGCCAACACGCAGATTGCGGAGGTGCCATGGTGAGCAAGATGCCCAATGTCACATGGCCCAAAGGTACTTTTGTGGAGACGGTCAAAGAGTGGCAGAAACTATGGCTCTATATCACAGAGCCCCGCGATGCCACCTGGGTCGCGGCTCCTGAATTCAAGTCCGGAGCTCCAATGTGGCTCACCTCCTAGCTAGAGAAGGGACTGAATTGGTCTTCATCGGACGAGCTGATAGCGCTGCAGACGCGCATCCAGAGCATGGTGGACAAGAACATTAAGCTCGTCAATGTGATCCAGGTGAGGCTAGTTCGCCGGATCCTTCCATGCCAGAGCCAGACTTGCCATTTATGGGAGTTCAATCCGGCCAAGCACCAGACCTTGCAACAGTTCTTCGGAACCACACACGAGGATATCTGGAAGTTGCTCTTCAAGGGCAACGAGACGCTGCCGGAGATAACCGAGGACCGTGGGCACGCCCTTGCCCGTTCCGCCAATGCGGTAAGTATTTCACGCTTCAAGGCACACACTTTACATGCTTAGCCGAGGAAGATATCTAAACCTCACTATTTATTTTTTCAGGTATGGATAGAGAAAGCAGAGCGGATTAAGTTTCCGGCTCCGCTACCCGAGGAACCAGCCATCCCGCTTCTGACGATGATGCTGGTCCCGGTGCCTTACCAGGTGAGGGAGTCCTGGACTAAGGGGTCCTTGGGCGTCCGGCCTGTTAGCCATGGGCCGGACTGATGGGCTGTGATGATACAAAGACCGAAGACTTTACCCTGTCCGGATGGGACTCTCCTTGGCGTGGAAGGCAAGCTTGGCGATCAAACATGTAGATTCCCTTCTTTGTAACCGACCCTGTGTAACCCTAGATCCTCCTGGTGTCTATATAAACCGGAGGACTTAGTCCGGAGGGGAGATATTCATTACCATAGTCATACAAGCTAGACCTCTAGGGTTTAGCCCTTACGATCTCGTGGTAGATGAACTCTTGTAATACTCATATTCATCAAGATCAATCAAGCAGGAAGTAGGGTATTACCTCCATAGAGAGGGCCCGAACCTGGGTAAACATCGTGACCCCTGTCTCCTGTTACCATCGACCTTAGACGCACAGTTCGGGACCCCCTACCCGAGATCCGCCGGTTTTGACACCGACATTGGTGCTTTCATTGAGAGTTCCACTGTCCCGTCCCCAAAAGGTTTGATGACCCCTTCAATCGACAACAATGACGCTGTCCAAGGAGACACTTTCCTCCCCGGACAGATCTTCGTGTTCGGTGGCTTCGCACTGCGGGCCAACTCGTTCGGCCATCTGGAGCAGATCGATAGATACGCCCCTGGCCATCAGGTCAGATTCGGGAGCTTGAACTACGTCGTGGACATACATGGAGATTTGATCTTCGCCGGATTCGGGACCACAGTGACCGCTCCTGGTCACCTCGATGAACATGACCTAAATCTGTCATCGGACCGCATGCAGGAGATAGCTCCTGTAATTGCTCTGGCCTTAGATCCGGAGCACACCGCGCCATCCAAGGACGGGAGGCTCAACCCCACCACGGAGGCCACAGATTCCCCGGCGTTGGAGCCGCACATAGACTTAACCTCAAACGATATTTGTGTCACCGGAACTCCGGACTCGTCTCTGGTTATAAGTTCCGAACCATGTGAGTCCGCGGATGCCAAACTTCATCGCTTGTCGATCTTTGAATTCAGCGACGTAGACATCTTCCAGCACTCGCCCTTGGGCGATGTGCTAAAGTCATTAAAGAACTTGTCCTTGGCGGGGGGCTCACAGCCGAACTATGTCCTGTTCGAACTAGGGGTTGACGATGGAGAATTTTGCTTCCCACCCGCCACCCACTTCATAGCCATGGTCGAGGATTTAACCGACACGCTTGATTACGGCTTCGAAGACATCGACGGTATGGACGACGATGCCGATGAGGAGCAAAAAAAAAATCCGCCATTTACTGGACGCTGGACGGCCACTTCTTTGTACGACGTGTACATGGTGGATACACCCAAAACAACCAACGACAATGACAAAGAAAATCTAGTTGAGAATAAACCTCCTGAGACACAGCAAAAACGCCGGTGTCCTTGGCGCCGCTCTAAGTCACGTCATTCAAAAGACAGCAATATTGGCACCAGAGAAAATAATACTCCGGACGATGCCGAAAAGAATGAAGACCCTGCTGAAGTAACATCCGAACAGGAGGAGCAAGAAAACGGGCAAGCTAGCCCCAACGAACAGGCTAGGCCCAACGACTCAGAGGATGGTAGTTATCGTCCGCTCTCCGAGGATGAGGAAAGCCTCAGCAACGAAGATTTCATCGTGCCTGAGGAACCTCTCGAGCAGGAGCGCTTCAAGCGACAGCTAATACCCACCGCAGGAGCCTGAAAAAGAAGGAGCAGCAGCTTCAAGCTGACCAAGATCTACTCGTCGACAGGTGGACTGATGTTCTGGCAGCCGAAGAATACGATCTCAGACGCCCAGCCAAGAGTTACCCGAAGCGAAGTTTGCTACCTCAGTTCGATGAAGAGGCGCCGGAGCCCATACCTCCCTCGCGTAATACGGCCGATCGACCACTACGTGGTCGGGACAGTGCGGCGGACCGACCACCATGTGGTCGGGATAGAGCGACAACTCAGGCCGAACAGCAGCCTGCCCCACCACCACATAAAAATAGAGACAAAATAGTTCGGGGTCATACATAAGACCTTCGGCAGACCCTGGATAGTAGAGCAGGATATACCCGATCGATTTACGGATCGCGAGGACGTTCCTCGACACGTGATGATGGCTACCTATTCGGACGTGACAAACCTAGTCACGCCCGGGCCGACAACCGCGGACGGACTCCATCGGAGCTATGTCGCGATGCGGCCAGGTATAGAGGCGCCGCACACCCTCTTTTCTTCACTGATGAAGTAATGGATAACGAATTCCCCGAAGGTTTCAAACCCGTGAATATTGAATCATACGACAGGACAACTGATCCCGCGGTATGGATTGAGGACTTTATCCTCCACATCCACATGGCCCGCGGAGATGACCTCCACGCTATCAAATACCTCCCACTAAAGCTTAAAGGACCAGCTCGGCACTAGTTAAACAACCTGCCTGAAAATTCGATCGGTAGCTGGGAGGACTTGGAAGAAGCCTTCCTCGACAACTTCCAAGGTACATATGTCCGGCCACCAGACGCCGATGACTTAAGCCACATAGTTCAACAACCTAGAGACTCAGCCAGGAAATTCTGGACTAGGTTCCTAACCAAAAAGAACCAAATCATCGACTGTCCGGATGCCGAAGCCCTAGCGGCGTTTAAACATAGCATCCGCGACGAATGGCTCCTCCGCCACCTCAGCCAAGAAAAGCCAAAATCTATGGCAGCCCTTACGGCACTCATGACCCGCTTTTGCGCGGGTGAGGATAGTTGGCTGGCTCGTAGTAAAAACACAGCCAGCGAGGCAGGCCCCTCCGAGGTCAAAAACTGCAACGGCAAGCGACGTAACAGACACAAACGCCGAAGCAATGGTGATAATAGCGACGACTCTACAGTCAACGCCGGATTCAGCGGCTCCAAGTCCAGCCAGCAGAAGAAACCGTACAAAAGAAACAATCAGGGACCATCGAGCCTGGACCGCATACTCGATCGCCCATGCCAGATACATGGCACTCCGGACAAACCATCCAATCATACCAACAGAGATTGTTGTGTTTTTAAATAGGCTGGCAAATTAAACGCCGAGAACAGAGAAAAGGGATCACAAAGCGAGGACGACGATGAGGAGCCCCGGCAACCGAACACAGGGGGACAAAAGAAGTTTCCCCCTCAAGTCAAAATAGTGAACATGATATATGCTACACACATCCCCAAAAGGGAGCGCAACCGTGCACTAAGGGACGTCTACGTGATAGAGCCAGTCGCCCCAAAATTCAATCCATGGTCGTCATTCCCGATCACCTTTGATCATCGGGATCATCCGGCGAGTATCCGTCATGGCGGTTCAGCCCACTTGTCCTCGACCCAATCATTGATGGATTTCACCTGACCCGTGTCCTTATGGACGGAGGTAGCAGCCTCAATCTGCTCTATCAGAATACATTGCGAAAAATGGGCATTAATCCATCACGGATCAAGCCCACAAAGACTACCTTCAAAGGAGTCATACCAGGTGTAGAGGCCCGCTGTACGGGCTCAATCACTCTAGAGGTTGTCTTCGGATCTCCGGACAATTTCCGAAGCGAGGAGTTAATCTTCGACATCGTCCCCTTTTGCAGCGGCTATCACGCACTGCTCGGACGGACCGCATTCGCTCGATTCAACGCAGTGCCACACTATGCTTATCTCAAGCTCAAGATGCCCGGTCCACGTGGCATCATAACGGTCAACGGAAATACGGAACGCTCCCTCCGTACAGAAGAGCACATAGCTGCCTTAGCAGCAGAAGCACAGAGCGGCCTTCTCAAGCAGAACCTTAATGTGGCTGCCGAGCCCACGGACACTATTAAAAGGGTTCGAACTACCCTGCAGCAGGATAGCTCGGCTCGTCAGGAGCTAGACTAGCAGTTTGGCCTCCGTCTCAGTCCTGTTCGAGTGGTGGCATTTGCACCGCACGTACATAACTACGCACTCAAAATTCCATGGGCATCGACGGAGGCATAGCTAGCTTGTGATCCACAGCACGGTACAACCGGCAACGAATACACACATACTTTCACTTTTATTTGTTTCCTTTTCAGGTTTCAATCCCACAGGCCCCATCTGACGGCCTGATCACTGGTCCTCTTGAAGGATAAACAAACCAAAACGGCAAGAAACACAGACGTATGGGCGATTTTCAAGGTGGTTCCGTTGACGATCACTCTACCTATTTTTCAGGACCCACATGCAGCTCTCCTTTTGGTTTTTGGCATGTTAAATAGCCTGTTGCTTATCGCACTACTTGTATCAATGCGCCTTGACGTAATAATCAAATTACAATGGAAAACGGTTCGCGGCCCGAGCTTTAGGGCCCCAACTTATCACCTCTGCACCCTTTCTATTTTCTTTTCTTCTTTTTTCTCTTTCTCTCTTGTGGGAAACCTTATCAGTTAGCACCCGTACACTTTGGTACGTTTCTTATTTGCCAGGGGCTTCATAGCACCCCGCACTACGGCAACAAAAGTCCGAACACTTTTTATAGTATAGTTCGGCACCCCGAATTTAGCACTATATGCATTGGCTCCGAATCATGCCTTTGGTCAATAGTTGGGTTGCCTGGCTCCTGTGATTGCTACCTTACGTTCTGCTATATCGGCTAAGGTAGTAAAGGGAGAACTACTGCGATTGTGCCTTGGTTTATCCAAAGGAGCACCTCAGTAGAGAAAGCCGAAAACTGACTGTCATGATGCGGCGAGAGCCGGTCCGCTCTTTGGAGGTTGCAAATTGTTGGAGATTTCTTCCGCATTATGAGAAGGATCGGTTCTTCCGAATCAGACGCTTATAGCACTCTAGTTCGGATACTAGGGGCTGCGCCAATATTTTTATAGTCAAACTCCTATGGCTAAGTGAGACGTTAAAGCCGCATAGTCTAATTGCCTGGTTCGTTGCGCTAAACAACTCCTTCAAGGACCATATAATTGGATCAAGATTGTTTAGATTCCATCCCGAACACCTCCGTACTACCTACGTGGGGGCAGAAGCCGACGACTGGCCAACCCTCAGATTTCATACAACACGGCCGCAGAGGAGGTAAAATTTAAAACATAACAAGCATTATATTACAAACCGACTTTGCTTTATCATACAAGGTAGAAGCAACTCGAATACATTCATTCAAAGATAATGTTCTACGAACACTGCGTCGCTACAGTACGAGACCCCTCCAGGACATCTCCAAAATACCGCTCGGGTATACGGTGCTCCTTGCCCGCGGGCGGCCGCTCGGTCATAAGCTTGATGGTGTCCATCTTCGCCCACCAGACCTTGACGCGGGCAAAGGCCATCCGCGCACCCTCGATGCAGACGGACCACTTGACGGCATCCAGCCGAGGACAGACATCCACCAGCCGCTTCACGAGGCCGAAGTAACTGTTGGGTATAGCTTTGGCTGGCCACAGCTAGATTATTAAATCCTTCATGGCCAGTTCAGCCACCCTATGCAGCTCGACCAGCTGTTTTGGCTGATCGCTGAAGGGCACCGGATGTTCTGGCGGAAGATATTGCGACCAGAACAACTTCTCCGAGGAGCTCCCTTCTTCGGCTCGGAAGAACTCTGTGGTGTCGGACACACTGCGTGGCAGATCAGCAAAAGCCCCTGGAGAACTCCGAATCCGGGTTAGTAAAAGATACTTCCTCTTCACATACTTGATTTGCATACTAAATGCCTTACCCTCCGCGATCTTCTTGGCCTCCTGGATCTCCCGGAGGGCTCCCTGGGCCTCATTCCGGGCCGTCTCCACGCTCTGACGAGCCTTGGCGAGTCCGGTCTCTCGAGCCGACGCATCGCGCTCCAAGGTCTCGCACTTCCTCATAGCGTCCTGGAGCTCTTGTTGGACCTCGTTGACCCGGTCCTTGAGCTTCTTAAGGGCGGCCTGCTCCTTGACAGCCTTCCCCTCGGCTTCGGCCATGACCTTTTTTCAGGGCCTCGACCTCGGTCGTAGCTTCTATACATATCATGACACTTCGGTCATTATACATCATTTTACTCTTTTCGAATATATAACGGGTTATTACATACCTTATTTTTCTTGGAGCTGCCTCCTCACCTGGCCGAGCTCCTCCTCGGCCTGCTCCAGTCTCTGCTTCAGTCTGGGGACTTTGGCAGTATGCGAGGCTGCGGCCAATAGCGACGCCTGTGTATTCATTTCAGACAAATTTAGTTAGTTTCCTGCAATAAGGGATTGATCCCCTGTCCGGCTTTTTCTTTCCGAATACCGGACAGTGTCTCAGGGGCTACTGTCTATATTGGGATTTTCTCTTTTCGCGTCACTTGCCTCAAAACCTATCAGCAGGCTGCTGCAGGCTTCGGTTAGTCCGCTCTTGGTGGACTGAACCCTTTCAATTACCGTGCCCATAAGAACACAATGCTCATCCACAATAGAAGCGCCTCGCAGCGCTTCCAGCAAATTATCCGGTGTTGGACAGGAGTCACCGGCGGAATAGGCATACCCGCTTCTTTCGAAGGAGGTTGCGCGCCGGATTCGGGAGCCGTGTCGGTCTCCGGAATCGAATCTGGCCGAGGGCCAAATTGAATACGGCCCTCATCACCATTCTCCATGGGGATCGGCTCCCCCTGGTCTCCGGCGACAGAGGCTTCGCCTTCTGGCACCTCCTGAGCCTCTCCCCGGCCTGGGAAGGTCCTTCGGGACAGCACCTCTGCGTCGTCCTTGACCTTGGGGGAGTGAGCGGTCGGCGGTGACTTGCTGGCCATCGCCTTTGAATCCAACGAACCTCGTGACGAGGATCGCTGGGAGCTGTCGTGGGCCGGACTACAACAACATAACTAATTATGTCAATACAACGAAGAGGAGAGGCTAGATTCATGGGTATGTATGAGTCTTAGCACTTACGATGCAGCCCGAGGCTTAGTGCAGGGGCGTCGCTCCGGACTGCTGTCGACGTCTCACGCGGGGTTATCCGCGAGGGAGCCCTTCCCCTTTTTGGACGTCTCCGCCTCCAGGTTTGTGGAGGCCGCCCTCTTCTTCTTTCCCTCATCAGGGGGAGGGTTGTTCTCCTCCTCCTCCTCCTCGTCGTTGTCCTCGGCGGCGGAGGAAAGGGTTACTTCGTCTTCGGACGTCACGTCCGAAGCACCCTTGCGACGGGGGCCACCTTTGGCCCCCTTGGCCTTCTTCTTGGCCTTCTTTTTCGGCGGCCTATAGGGCACCGGAACCAGCATCTTCGCCAGGAGTGGGATGACTGGCTCTTCGAGCAGCCGAGCCGTACTATGGATCTGATCCGCTCTCTCCGTCCACACTTGAAAAAATACAGCAAAGGTTAGGCATCCTCCTTGAACAAACAAGTAGAAGGTACGCCTTAAGAAAAGGAGAGCTTACCTCATTGGCGGGATGGGAGTGATCGTGCCCGCGGTCCGAATCTATGACCAGCGGCTTCTCGTTGCCCTTGAAGAGCAACTTCCAGGTATCTTCGTGAGTAGTTCCGAAGAGCCCTCCCAGGGTCTGGTGCTTCTCCGGATCAAATTCCCATAAAGGGAAGCTTCGGCTTTGGCAGGGGAGAATCCGGTGAACCAGCATCACCTGGATCACGTCAACAAGCTTGACGTTTTTATCCACCATACTTTGAATTCATGTTTGCAGCGCTATCAGCTCATCTGACGCCGACCAGTTGGGGCCCTTCTCCTTCCAGGAGGTGAGCCGCATTGGGGCTCCGGCCTTGAACTCGGGAGCCGCCGCCCAAGTGGCGTCGCGCGGCTCTGTGATGTAGAACCACTGCTTCTGCCACTCCTTGACAGTCTCCACAAAGGTTCCTGTAGGCCAAGTGACATTGGGCATCTTGCTCACCATGGCGCCTCCGCACTCCGCATGCTGACCATCCACCACCTTTGGCTTCACGTTGAAGACCTTGAGCCATAGGCCGAAGTGGAGATGCATGCGGAGGAAGGCCTCGCACACGATAATAAATGCCGGGATGTTGAGGAAGGAGTTCGGGGCTAGATCATGGAAATCTAGCCCGTAATAGTACATCAGTCCGCGGACGAAGGGGTGAACTGGAAACCCCAATCCACGGACGAAGTGAGGGAGGAAAACTACCCTCTCAGTAGGCTTCGGGGTAGGGATGACTTGCCCCTTGGAGGGCAGACGGTGGGCGATTCCTTTTGCCAGGTACCCGACCGCCCGAAGCTGGGTGATGTCCTTTTCCTTGACGTAGGAGACCATCCACTTGCCTTGGCCTCTGGATCCGGACATGATTTTGTGCTTCCTTGAGAAGGAGAAGATGGGAACTTGGGCGCTAGAGCTCGAGAATGGAAGGATAGATAGGAAGAGAAGGCGTGGGTGAAGAAAGGGGATTCTTATCTCCTTATAAAGGCAGTGAATATTGAACGCCTCCCCACTCGCCTCGAAACTCGCCTGTTCCCAAGGGCTGGGTAAACGGCACGGTTGGGTTACCCACGCCTGTATTGATGAGAATCCCGCAATAAGGGGACACGATGTCTGCTTCGACGAGACGTGCCAATGGCAACCGCGTCTCGAAACATGGAGTGGCAGACGAAAAACGGTTTGAAATTATGACCGGTCGGGCGTGATGTCATGTTGCAAAAAGTTGTCAGCGGATTGGACTCGTGGAATATTATATTCTCTGCGGTTGTGTGTGGTGCATGTGTTACAGGTCCGGACACGATCAATGCGTCCGAAGACTATCTTGGAGTCCGGAAGGAGGAACCCGCCTTGCAATGCCGAAGACAAATCTGCGCGCCGGATACCTCGTCATTGAAGCCAGGTTCAGGGGCTACTGAGGGAGTCCTGGACTAAGGGGTCCTCGGGCGTCCGACCTGTTAGTCATGGGCCGGACTGATGGGCTGTGAAGATACAAAGACCGAAGACTTTACCCGTGTCCGGATGGGACTCTCCTTGGCGTGGAAGGCAAGCTTGGCGATCAAACATGTAGATTCCCTTCTTTGTAACCGACCCTGTGTAACCTTAGATCCTCCCGGTGTCTATATAAACAGGAGGACTTAGTCCGGAGGGGAGATATTCATTACCATAGTCATACAAGCTAGACCTCTAGGGTTTAGCCCTTACGATCTCGTGGTAGATCAACTCTTGTAATACTCATATTAATCAAGATCAATCAAGCGGGAAGTAGGGTATTACCTCCATAGAGAGGGCCCGAACCTGGGTAAACATCATGCCCCCTGTCTCCTATTACCATCGACCTTAGACGCACAGTTCGGGACCCCCTACCCGAGATCCGCCGGTTTTGACACGACACCAGGCGCCAGAGAAGAAGGTCAAGACGAAGGCCAAGGGGGCCAGAAGTGGCCTCCCCCGCAAGGGATCTTTGGACGTGTCGTCCGAAGACAACAAGACTCACTCCTCTGCCGCTGAACACGACGACGAGGAGGAGGAAGAAAGCAACTCTCCCCCTGAGGGGGGAAGGAAGAAGAGGGCAGCCTCCACTAGTCTGGAGGCAGGAGCGTCCAAGAGGGGGAAGGGTTCCCTCGCGGGTAACTCCGCGTGGGATGTTGACAGCAGCCCAGAGCCGCGCCCCCGAAACAAGCCCCTGGCCGCATCGTAAGTACTAAAAACCCGGATGCGTCCATATGGCCTCTCTTCTTTACTGTTTTAACATGTTGAATTATGCAATTGCAGTCCGGCCCGCGACAGCTCCCTGCGGTCCTCATCGGGGGATTCGCTGGATTGAAAGGCCATGGCTAGCGAGTCACCACCGACGGCTCACTCTCCCAAGGCCAAGGGCGACGCCGAGGTGCTGTCCCGAAGGACCTTCCCCGGCTAGGGAGAGGTTCAGGAGGCCGTTAGGGCGGCGCCAGAGGATGACCCCTCGGCCGCCGGACACCTGGGGGAGAAAGCCCCCATGGAGACTCGCGATGGGGGCCATATCCAATTCGGCCCCCAGCCGGATACCATCCCGGAGACCTACATGGCTGTGGAATCAAGCGAGCAGCCTCCTCCGAAGGGTGGAGGTGTGCCTATTTCACCGGCGACCTCTGTCCATCCAGAGGCACCGGATAATCTGCTAGAAGCGCTACGAGGCGCTTCCATTGTGGAGGAACACTGTATCCTTATGGGTACGGTGGTTGAGAGGGTTCAGTCCGTCAAGAGCGGACTGACCGAAGCTTGCACCAGCCTGCTGACAGGCTTTGAGGTAAGCGACGCAAAAGAGAAAGTCATAGTATAGAAAGTAGCCCCTGAGACAATGTCCGGTGTTCGAAAAGAAAAGCCGGACAGAGGATCAAGTAATTTTCGCAGGAAACTAACTAAATATGTCTTATGTGAATAAGCAGGCATCGTTGCTGGCCGCAACCTCTCATGCTGCTGAGTTCTACGGACTAAAGCAGAGTCTGGAGTGGGCCAAAGAAGATCCCGGCCTTGTGAAAAGGCAGCTGGAGGACAAGCAAGGTATGTGGTAACTTGCTGTACATTCGGAAAGAATGAATGACTCGTATTGATCGTAGTGCCATGATATTTGTAGGAGCGGCGACCGAGGTCGAGGTCCTTAAAAAGGCGCTTGCCGAGGCCGAGGAGAAAGCTGCCAAGGAACAAGCCGCCCGTGAGAAGCACGAGGCCAGGCTTGATGAGATCCAACAAGAGCTCCAGGATGCCGTGAAGAAATGCGAGTCCTTGGAGCGTGATGTTTCGGCTCAAGAGACCAAACTCGCCAAGGCTCACCGAAGCGCAGAAGAGGCCCGGGTTGAAGCCCAGGGCGCCATCCAGGAGATCCAGGAGGCCAAGAAAATCATGGCGGGTAAGGCTTTTAGTATCCAAAGCAAGTATGTGAAGAAGAGGTATCTCTTACTAACCCGGATTTGGAGTTCCCCGGGGGCGTTTGTGGATCTGCCGTGCAGTGTTTCTGACGTTGCAGAATTCTTCTGAGCCGAAGAAGGGAGCTCGACGGAGAAGCTGTTCTGGTTGCAATACCTTGCGCCAGAACATCCGTGCCCTTTAGCGATCAGCTAAAACAGCTGGTCGAACTGCATAGGGTGTCCAAACTGGCCATGAAGGACTTAGTAAAAGGGCTGTGGCCTACTGAAGCCATACCCAGCAGCTACTTTGGTCTCGTGAAGCGGCTAGTCGATGCCTGCCCTCGGCTTGACGCCATCAAGCGGTCGGTCTGCATTGAAGGTGCGCGGATGGCCTTCTCCTGTGTCAAGATGCAGTGGGCGAAGATGAATGCCGTCACGGTCGCGACCGAGGGACCGCTCGCGGGCAAGGAGCACCGCACGCCCGAGCGATATTTTAGCGATGTCCTGGAGGGATCCCGCATTGTGGCAGAGCAATGTACGAAGGATGTAATCTTTGAATGAATACTTTCATATTGTCTCGCTCTGTATTTATGAAACAAGTTTGGCTATGTAATATAGTGCTTGTTTAATATTTTACCTCCTGTGCGACCGTGTTTATGAAATTTTGAGAGTTGGCCAGTCGTCGGCTTCAACCCCCACGTAGGTAGTACGGGGGTATTCGGGATGGAATCTAAACACTCTTGATCCAATTGTTTGGTCCTTGAAGGAGGTGTTTAGCGCAACGAACCAGGCAATCAGACTATGTGGCTTTATCACCCTCACTTAGCCATAGGAGTTTGACAATGAAAATTTAGGCGCAGCCCCTAGTATCCGAACTAGGGTACAGTAAACACCTGATCGGGTAAGAGCGATTCATCGCATGATGCGGAAAAATCACTAAAGATTTGGAACCTCCGACGAGCTGACCGGCTCTCGCCGCATCATGACAGTCAGTTTTCGGCTTTCTCTACTGAGGTGCTCATCCGGATAAACCATGACACAATCGCAGTAGTTCTCCCTTTACTACCCTAGCCGATATAGTGGAACGTAAGGTAGTAAGCACAGGAGCCGGGCAACCCAACTATTAACCTAAGACATGATTCGGAGCCAATGCATATAATGCTAAATTCGGGGTGCCGAACTATATTGTAAAAAGTGTTCGGACTTTGTTGCCGTATTATGGGTCGTGATGAAGCCCCTGGCAGATTTAAAGCATACCAAAGTGCACAGGTGCAACTTGAGAAGATTATCAAGAAGAAAGGAAAAAAGGGGGGTAGTAAGCTATTGCCGCATAAGCTGGGCCGCAGACTGTTTCCATTATAGTTTCATTAATACGTCAAAGCGTATTTGTACAAGTGGTGCAATAAGCAACCGGGCTATTTGACATGCCACAACCAAGGGAGAGCTGCGTGCGGGTCCTGAAAGCAGGTAGAGTGATAGTTAAAGAGACCACCTAGAAATTCCCTTATACGCCAGCGCTTCTTTCCATCTTGGTGTATCCATCCTGTCGAGAGGACCGATGATCAGGTTGTCAGAAGAAGCCTGCGGAAAAGAAACATGAAGAGGATAAAAAGAAAAAAATTGCAAGTATGTGTGTCCAGGAGCGGTCGAGCCGTATTATGGATCACAAACTAGTTATGCCTCCGTCTATGCCCATGGTATTTTGAGTGCGTTGTTATGTACGCGCGGTACGAATGCCGCCACTTGGTTGGGACTGGGACGGAGGCCAAATTGCTAATCGAGCTCTTGACGAGTTGGGCTGTCCTCCTGCAGAGTAGTCCGGACTCGTTTGACAGTGTCCAGGAGCTCGGCCGTTGAATTAAGGTTCTGCTTGAGAAGGCCGCTCTGTACTTCTGCTGCTAACGCAGCGGTGTGCTCCTCGGTACGGAGGGACCGTGTTTCTATTGACTATTATGACGCCGCGTGGTTCGGGCATCTTGAGCTTAAGATAAGCATAGTGTGGCACCGCATTGAAGCATCCAAATGCGGTTCGTTCGAGCAGTGCGTGATAGCCGCTGCGAAAGGAGACGATATCGAAGATCAGCTCTTTGCTTCGGAAGTTGTCCGGGGATCCGAAGACAACCTCTAGGGTGATTGAGCCCGTACAGCGGGCCTCTACACCTGGTATGACTCCTTTAAAGGTAGTCTTTGTGGGCTTAATTCTTGAGGGATTAATGCCCATTTTGCGCGCTGTATCCTAATAGAGCAGGTTCAGGCTGCTACCACCGTCCATGAGGACTCGCGTGAGGTGGAATCCATCAATGATTGGGTCGAGGACCAGTGCGGCTGAACCGCCATGACGGATACTGGTCGGATGGTCCCTGCGATCAAAAGTGATCGGACATGAAGACCATGGGTTGAACTTTGGGGCGACTGGCTCCATCGCATAGACGTCCCTGAGCGCGCGCTTGCGTTCCCTCTTGGGGATGTGGGTAGCGTATATCATGTTCACTATTTTAACTTGGGGGGAAACTTCTTCTGTCCACCTGTGTTCGGTGGACGGGGCTCCTCGTCATCGTCCTCACTTTGCGACCCATTTTGCTTGTTCTCGGCATTTAACTTGCCGTCCTGTTTGAAAACCCAACAGTCTCTGTTGGTGTGATTGGCTGGTTTGTCGGGGGTGCCGTGTATCTGGCATGGGCGATCGAGTATGCGGTCCAAGCTGGATGGGCCCGAATTGTTCCTTTTGAACGGCTTCTTCCGCTGGCCAGACTTGGAGCCGCTAAATCCGGCGTTGACCGCCGTGTCGTCGGTATTATCACCATTGTTTCGACGGTTGTGTCTGTTTCGTCGGGGCTTGCCGTTGCTATTTCTGGCTTCCGCCGTGCCAGGTTCGCTTGCATTGTTGTTGCTACGGGCTAGCCAGCTATCTTCGCCCGCGCAAAAGCGGGTCATAAGTGCCATAAGGGCTGCCACGGACTTCAGCTTCTCTTGGCAGAGGTGTCGGGCGAGCTATTCGTCCCAGATGCTGTGTTTAAAGGCCGCCAAGGCTTTGGCATCTGGACAGTCGACAATCTGGTTCTTTTTATTTAAGAACCTAGTCCAGAGTTCCTGGCTGACTCTCCGGGCTATTGAATTATGTGACTTAAGTCATCGGCATCCGGAGGTCAAACATATGTACGTTGGAAGTTGTCAAGGAAGGCCTCTTCCAAGTCCTCCCAGCTACCAATGGAGATTTCAGGTAGACTGTTCAACCAGTGCCGGGCTGGTCCTTTGAGTTTTAGTGGGAGGTATTTGATGGCATGCAGATCATCCCCGCGGGCCATATGAATGTGAAAAAGAGAATCCTAGATCCATACCGCGGGGTCTGTTGTCCCATCGTATGATTCGATGTTTACGGGTTTAAACCCTTCTGGGAATTCGTGCTCCATTACCTCGTCAGTGAAGCAAAGGGGGTGTGCGGCGCCTCTATATCGGGCCACGTCACGACGTAGCTCGGATGGAGTCCATCTGCGGTTCTCGGCCCGGGCGTGAGTATGATTATTGCGTCCGGCTAGATAGCCGTTATTGCGTGTCGGGGCACGTCCCCGTGATCCATAGATTGATCTGTTCTGACCTGCTCTACTGTCCAAGTCCTGCCGCAGGTCATATGTATGTCCCCGAGCTGTTTTTTCTCTGCCTTTATGGTGAGGTGGGGCGGGCTGGTGTTCGGCTTGAGTTGCCGCTTTGTCCCGACCACGTGGTGGTCGGTCAGCCGCATTGCGCGATGATGATACGGGCTCTAGCGCCTCATCATCGAACTGAGGTAGCAATTTGTGCTTCGGGTAACTTTTGGCAAGGCGTTTGAGGCCATATTCCTCAGCTGCCAGGACATCAATCCATCTATCGTTGAGCAGATCTTGATCAGCTTGAAGCTACTGCTGCTTCTTTTTCAGGCTCCTTGCAGTGGCTATTAGCTGTTGCTTAAAGCGCTCCTGCTCGAGAGGTTCCTCCGGCACAATAAAATCCTCGGTGCCGAGGCTCACCTCATCCTCGGAGAGCGGAAGATAATTACAGTCCTCCGAGTCTTCGTGTGTGGCCTGTTCATCAGGGCTAACTTGCCCGTCTTCCTGTTCATCTTGTTCGGAAGTTGCCTCAACGGGGTCTTCATTGTCTTCGGCACCGTCCGGAGTGTTATCTTCTCCTGTGCCGGTGTTGCTATCTTTGCTGTCGCGTGATTTAGAGCGGCGCCGCTGACGCCGGCGCTTTGGTTGTATCTCAGGAGGTTTATCCTCAACTGGATCTTCCTTGTCATCGCCGCTATTTTCTTTTGGTGCATCCACCATGTATACGTCGTATGAGGAGGTGGTCGTCCATCGTCCGGTGAACGGTGGGTTTTCAGCTTGCTCCTCTCCAGCATCGTCGTCCATACCGTCGATGTCTTCGGAGACGTAATGGAGCATGTCGGTTAAGTCTTCGACAGTGGCTTTTAGTGGGTGGGGAGTGGGAAGCGAAATTCTCCGTCGTCAGCCTCCAGTTCGAACCGGATATAATTCGGCTGAGAGTGCCCCGCTAAGGAGAGTGTTTTTAATGAGTTTAGCACGTCGCCTAAAGGCGAGTGCCGAAATATGTCCGCAGAGCTGAATTCGATGATCGATGCCTGATCAAGCTCGTCGTGCGCGGACGCACATGGTTCGGAACTTGTAGCCGGAAATGGGTCCGAGGTTTCGGTGACATGGATCCCACTCGAGGTTGGGTCGGTGTGCGGCTCTGACGCCGCTGAGTCCACGGATTCTGTGGTGGGGTTGAGCCTCCCGTCCTCGGATGGCGCAATCTGCTCCGGATCTAGGGCTAGAGCAGTTACAGGCGCTATCCCCTGGGCATGGTCTGTTGATAGATTTAATTCATGTTCATTGTGGCGACAGGGAGCGGCTGCCGTGGTCTTGAATCTGTCGAAGATCAAGTCTCCGCGGATATCCGTGACGTAATTCAAGTTTCCAAATCTAACCTGACGACCAGGGGCGTAGCTATCGATCTGCTCTAGATGGCCAAGCGAGTTGGCCCGCAGTGCGAAGCCGCCGAATATGAAGATCTGTCCGGGGAGCAAGGTTTCTCCCTGGACAACATTGTTGTAGATGATTGACGGGGCCATCGAACCTCTTGATGACGACACAGCGGAACTCTCAATGAAAGCACCAATGTCGGTGTCAAAACCGGTGGATCTCGGGTAGGGGGTCCCAAACTATGCGTCTAAGGTCGATGGTAACAGGAGACGGGGGACATAATGTTTACCTAGGTTCGAGCCCTCTCTATGGAGGTAATACCCTACTTCCTTCTTAATTGATCTTGATGAATATGAGTATTACAAGAGTTGATCTACACCGAGATCGTAATGGCTAAAACCCTAGAAGTCTAGCCTGTATGACTATGAGTATGATTGTCGTCCCTATGGACTAAGCCATCCGATTTATTTAGACACCGGAGGGGACTAGGGTTATACAAAGTTGGTTACAGAGAAAGGAATCTTCATACCAGGACGCCAAGCTTGCCTTCCACGCCAAGGAGAGTCCCATCCGAACACAGGAGATAGTCTTCGGTCTTGTATCTTTACAGCCCATCAGTCCGACCCATGTACCATAGTCCGGACGCCCAAGGACCCCCTAATCCAGGACTCCCTCACCTCCACTCTCCCCTGCCCCTCTTTTTATAGGCGGGTTGGGGAAGAGAGCTAATCCCTCAACGGGTGACAGCCGCCCTCCTCCACCAATTCAAGAAGACCGGGCCCCTCCTTTGATGCTCTCCCGCACCACGCGCCTCCGTTACCTACCCCGCGCGATGCATGCAGCATACGTGGCTGAGGATAAGGGCATGGTGGGAAGAGTGAGTTGGCAGTTACTCCCCCGTGCATTAGAGTCATTCACAAGCCATTACAAGAGTGGCCCCACCACGATTGGCTTTACACGACACGCGGGAAAATCAGAAACTGGCCCGGGCTGAAGTTAATGAAGAAGCAAAGAAGATCTCAAGGGGCCAGCCACTTCCTCGCCCCTGCCTATGCATTTGTTAGGGCCTACCCCGACGATGCCCGGCAGCACGTTCGGTCCAGGCCCGGGGGCTTCTGTCGGTGCAACAAACCCTGGGTCCGTTGCCTAGACTGTGCACAGGCATGAGAACAAGATCGCAGCACCAAGGTTAGATTGGAGCACAAGGGATCAGTTTTTCGAATGACCAACGTGCAGCACAAGAGGACCAATACTAGCCAGAAGAGCAGGATACTACTAAGGGAAAAACCACCCATGCCGGGCAGGCGAGCCCGGCAAGGACGTGGTTACCCTTGGAAGCAAGCCTTCGGGTCGTCCCGGCAGGCCTGCCGGGGCTTACTGAGGCAGAGCCACACCACCGCACCACCTCATCACGACGCATGTCATCAATCAGTGCGGTGTCACCCTCCAAAGTGACTAAGTGGATGCTATTCGCCACATGGCAGCCACTTCCTACAGGAAATACCTCCAAGCGACATCCGTCCTGCGATGTGTCGGACAAACAGGTGTGAACCTGGCAAAACATCCCTGTAGGGCATGCCGGGCAAGCTGTGATGTGACGTTGAGTGGCTCATTTAATGCACTCTGTCAGCCTGCAGAGTTAGGTATGATAGCACTGTTTGCTATCTAATCAGTGCATAATGACTGATTTGCCACGGTGGTGACCCTTTTATCTATAAAAGGAAGCCCAAGGCAACCATAGAAAGGGTGGGTTGGCTAATCCATCCCCTCACAGACTCGTACGTGTGTAGCTGTTTTCGCCCGGAGGCAACCCTGCTGGGCAAGCACGTTGCGCTCACCACCATTTTGCCACCATCAATCCACCAGAGCAGGAGTAGGGTTTTACGCCTCGTGGCAGCCCGAACCTGGGTAAAGACTGCCCGTGTGATCTCAATCGTGTTGTTCCACACTCCTCTGCTCTTTGTGCAATGTGCCATCCCCCCACCGAACCAGAAAGGGGCTCTTGGTCCCATAGGTGGTCGTGGTTTCCCACGACAAGGACCCTATTGGTTTCTGCACCCTCGGTGAGACGCCACACTTGTTCCTTCTCATCCTAACACATGATTTTAAAATGCGCACAGTATGTTCCTAGAATCCTCTTTTCTATCCGAGAGGGTGGGGGTTTTTGAACTTGATGTCGACTAATTTGGAAATTTGGATTGCTATATTTGGATAAAAGTTACTAGTACCATGGTCAACACTGACGTAAAGGAGGAAATTATTTCTAGATTTGGATAGCGAATACATTGTGTTCTCATATTATTTTTCCTGCAGTGCATTCCTTGCTCTGCTAGAACACATGTACTCAAGATGGTCGGCCTTGCCATAAATGAATACACCAGTTTAATGGTCACACTGAAGACAAATCATGGATATAAGTTCCGAGCTGGGTTCATGAACCAAGAAGATCGCTGCTTTTTTATGGCCGAACTTGGATAAACTTTCTCAAGTATTACGGACTGAAAGTTGGCGCACGAATGTTGACGGAAATAGCAGAACATGGTCTCATCTTCACTGTGATCTTCCACCCTGACGTCCTTCCAGTAGTTCATCCATGTTAGTTTTGTATCTAGTTCTTGCTTGTTGCCTCGATTACTTCTTAATCCACCTATTCTGTCTAAATAATCACAATTTAACTTTAGAAGTAGCAACAATTTGTGATTCCCTTCTCTCACTAAGATGCCACTTCTAACTAATATTTCTTATAATTGGTGGCACGTGTAGGTTATTTCAAAGTTAAGCACGTTACTTGTTTGTTATTCTATAAGAACTCGACTGTTACTGATGGCACTGAAGTTTACTGGGACGACATCCACTAGTTCCTACACTTTATTGATCATCTTGAGGTCCTTGTGGGGCGTTTCAATGGTGGAAGGCCACGTGGGATATGTGTGCCACTGCTGCACACGTTGAACAGATCCAACTGTGTCGAGAAACTTATGGTACGAGGTGTTTTCTGTTATATATGTTGTTCATAACCTCTTGCTTATACACAGGTTTGCAACTGTGATCTTCTTGAAACAGAAACTGCCCAGTTGTATTGTTCCTATACAGATGCCTGACCATGGCTGGGTCAGACTTGCGCTTGGTCACAACATGATGTTTATGTCGACCTACTCCATTTCCCTTGGAGATGAAAAGATACTTATTGATGGGTAGTCTCAAATAATGAAGGCCCGTCCATCTTGGAGAATAGGACAGAAGGTTATGCTCATGCTTTTCCATGGCTTTAAAGCAAATACCCTGTTTATTGACCACATTGTGAGATGAAGCCGTTTTCAGAAGGTTGTGGATGCTCAGGGTGGCGCCTGGGCCTTGTCTTGGGGCTTGGTGGTCTCACCCTTGGTTAACTGTAGGCAAAGTAGCACTGTTCAAGGCGTGCTTTGTATGGTTGAACCTATATAAGTACTCATACTGCTTTCAGCTATGGTTGTTAAGTGCCCCTGCTGGTTTTAGTTAAGGTTGTTAAGTACTCCTGCTGCTTTTACAGTCTGTCGTGTTTCTTCTGTCCTGTCTTCCTCTAGCCGCCAAAACCAAACCAGCGCGGCGGGGCCGCCTGCTTCCACCTCCCACGGCTAGCCGCACCTCAGCGCACGCATCGCCGCCCCATCGTCTCCTAAATCATTAACACCGACATCCGAGGCCTCGCCATCGTCCTTCGCGTGCTTTGGTGCGCTTGTCGCGGCGCTGCCCTCTCGCATTGTCAACATGGTGAACAAACAAGAGGAATCGGGAGAGGACTGTACATGGAGAGGATGACAGTAGGGACCCACCATGTCCATGGCCGTACGCAAGCAAGTTCCTCATTTTTTGTTATACACTCCATTGTCAGCGTATAGAAAAAGAAAATGCTTCCTCCTAGTGGTTTGCTGACATCTGGGACCCATGACATTGTCAGCGTATAGTCAATAGACAAGAGAACAGCACAAGACCGGATGACACCTGGGACATAGCTGCTCGAGCAGTATTTTTTTTGTTATTGTTGAGATGGAGCAGGGTTTCAACTGGGCTGTGGCCCGTCTAGCCCAGGCTTATATTTTACGTTCACCACATGACCAACCCAGCTATTTTTTTCTTTGTGAAAATGAGCCCAGTTTATTTTTTCTGAAGAATACCCAATCCAGGCCTACTTATTTTTCTATGCCCTGCTGGTTGCAACTCTTTCAAGACGGCAGCAAATCTTGAAAGTAATATGAAATGGGCTGTAAATATAAAAAACAGATGACAAATTGGCAATTACTTTCAAATTTCTGAATTTTTTCACATTTTCAGATTCCAATTTCACTGGGCTTTAACCTAATTTAAATATATCTTCAAAGTACTTTAAATCTGGCTCCACATTTCGGTATTAAAAATAGTTTGGACCCCACCGAAATATGCGAAATTTTGTTTAAATTTTTAACCCTGGCCCTGGCCAACAAAATGAACGGACTGCAATAAATTGCATAAGAAGTTGCAATGAGCTGTAAATTATTTTAAAAATAGGGAATGGTCTGACTTATGGGCCTATTAAGTTGACGTGTATGCAAGATTTTTTTACTTATTATATATGTCAACAAATGATTCTAGCAGACGTGACTGTTGGATGTCAATCCAACGGCCGTGGTGCTTCCTCAATCTCTGACCTTCTTGCTCCAGCTGCCAAATCCAGCGCCGGCGGGACCGCCTGCTCCTGCCTCCCGTGGCCGGCTGTGCTGCCGCGCAGGCCTCACCGCCCCCTACCACTCCAACCGCTGGCCAGGCCATCCCTCTACTCACCCACATCCCTCCACTCCTGTGGCTTCGCCGCCTTCGGGTCATTACTTTCGTGGGTCTCGCCGTCGTCCATCACGTTGGTGTTCTCGGTACGGCTGGTTAACGTTGTCAACAAATGACAACATCGGAAGAGGGATGTACATGGAGAGGCTGACAGTTGGGACCCACATGGTCCATGGTCGCACGCAAGCAATTACCTCCTTATTACACCAAAAAGAATGAATCCTCCCAATGACAGCTGGGACCCACTAGCTATATCTTCGCACGGAAGGAAGGGCCTCCTTATTAAGCAAAAAATAATGAGTGCTCCCCATGACAGTTGGGGCCCACCAGATTTGGAGGCTGACTTGTGGCCCTACTAAGTTGACGCGTATGCATGGCTTTGTCAACTTAGTCAACAAACGATTCTTTCACTAGGGACTGTTGGATTGTTAACATCCAACGATCGTCCTGCTTCTTCAACCTCTGAATTTCTTGCTCCAGCCGTCCAAACCACCATGTGCTCCAACCTCCTTTGGCCGGCGGAGCTGCCGCGCAGGCCTCACCGCCCCTACTAGTCCCACCTCTAGCCAGGCCATCTCTCTACTCACCCACACCCCCTGTTATTCTGCGGCGACGGCAACCTCACACTGTAGCTGAACCAGTCAACCCTCGTACTACCCTCCGCATGTTCCCACGCTCCGCGTCGTTCCTTGCCTCACCATCGTCCACCACCTGGTGCTGTCCGCGCGGCGTGGTCAACGTGTCAACGAACGACAGCCATCAGAAGAGGACTGTATGCGGTGAGTGAGGGAGTCCTGGAATAAGGGGTCCTCGGGCGTCCGGCCTGTTATCCATGGGCCGGTGTCGGTGTCAAAACTGGCGGATCTCGGGTAGGGGGTCCCGAACTGTGCGTCTAAGGCGGATGGTAACAGGAGGCGGGGGACACGATGTTTACCCAGGTTCGGGCCCTCTCGATGGAGGTAATACCCTACTTCCTGCTTGATTGATCTTGATGATATGAGTATTACAAGAGTTGATCTACCACGAGATCATAGAGGCTAAACCCTAGAAGCTAGCCTATGGTATGATTGTTGTCGTCCTACAGACTAAACCCTCCGGTTTATATAGACACCGGAGGGGGCTAGGGTTACACAGAGTCGGTTACAAGGGAGGAGATCTACATATCTGTATTGCCAAGCTTGCCTTCCATGCCAAGGAGAGTCCCATCCGGACATGGGACGGAGTCTTCAATCTTGTATCTTCATTGTCCAACAGTCCGGCCAAAGGATATAGTCCGGCTGTCCGAGGACCCCCTAATCCAGGACTCCCTCAGCTGGACTGATGGGCCGTAAAGACATGAAGACTGAAGACTATGCCCATGTCCGGATTGGACTCTACTTGGCATGGAAGGCAAGCTAGGCGACCTATTATGAAGATTTCCTCCTATGTAACTGACCTCATGTAACCCCAGATCTCTCCGGTGTCTATATAAACCAGAGAGCATAGTCCGGATATGGACAGATTCATTACCATATACTCATAGGCTAGACTTCTAGGGTTTAGCCATTACGATCTCTTGTAGATCAACTCTTGTAACACTCATATTCATCAAGATCAATCAAGCAGGAAGTAGGGTATTACCTCCATAGAGAGGGCCCGAACCTGGATAAACATCGTGTCCCCTGTCTCCTGTTACCATCGATCCTAGACGCACAGTTCGGGACCCCCTACCCGAGATCCGCCAGTTTTGACACTGACATTGGTGCTTTCATTGAGAGTTCCACTGTGCCGTCAACGAAAGGTTTGATGGCCCCTTCAATCATCAGTAATGACATGATCCAAGGAGAAACCTTCCTTCCCGGACAGATCTTTCTATTCGGCGGCTTCGTGCTGCGGGCCAACTCGCTTGGCCATTTGGAGCAGATCGATAGCTACGCCCCTGGCCATCAGGTCAGATTCGGAAGCCTGAACTACGTCACGGACATCCGTGGAGACTTGATGTTCGACGGATTCGAGACCGCGGCAACCGCTCCCCTTCGCCCCGATGAACATGGCTTAAACCTGTCATCGGGCCGTACCCAGGAGATAGCTCCTGTAACAACTCTGGCCTTAGATCCGGAACAGATCAGGTCATCTGAAGATGGGAAACTCAACCCCATCACGGGGGCTACCGATTCGGCGGCGCTGGAGCCACATGCAGATTCCACTTCGTATGATACTTGCATCAACGGAGCCCCGGACTTGTCTCCGATATCGAGTTCCAAACCCTGCGAGCCCGCGGATACTGAACTCGATAGGCTATCGATCTTCAAGTTCAGCGTCGCGGATATCTTCCAACACTCGCCCATGGGCGACCTACTAAACTCACTAAAACCTATCTCTGGCAGACGGCTCGTCGCCGAACTATGTACGGTTCGACCTTACAGCGGACGATGGAGAATTTTGCTTCCCACCCGCCACCCACTTCATAGCCACCGACGAAGACCCAACCAACACGTCTGGCCTCTACTCCAAAGACATCGATGGTCTGGACGACAATGAGGGGCAAGGCCATAGCTTACTATCCGCTAGACGCGGGGCGACCACTTCCTGGTATGACGTGTGCATGGTAGACACACCCAACGACGATCTCGACGATGACAAGGAGGATCCAGTCGAGGATAAGCCTCCTGGTACACAGTCCGAACACCTGCGCCCCCGGCGCCACTCTCAGTCACGTCACTCGAGAGAAAACAATACTAGCACTGGAGGCGATAATACTTCGGACAACGAAGGCCCTGTTGAGACAGGATCCGAACAGGAGGACCAGGAAAGCGGGCAAGATAGCCCTGATGAACAAGTCACATTCAGAGACTCGGAGGATAGTAATTATCTCCTACTCTCCGAAGAAGAGGAGAGCCTCGGCAACGAGGAATTCATCGTGCATGAGGAACCTCTTGAGCAGGAGCGCTTTAAACGCCGGCTAATAGCCACGACAAGGAATCTAAGAATAAAGCAGCTGCAGCTTCAAGCAAGCCAAGATCTGCTCAATGACAAATGGACCGAGGTCCTGGCCGCCGAAGAACACGGCCTTAGCGGCCCAGACAAAAGCCACCGCAACTTTAGGTGGCTCCCTCAATACGATGGCAAAGCGTTGGAGCCCACACCACCATTGAATAAGCCGGTAGGCCGACCATAGTTCGGTCCGGACAAAGCAGCAGCCCAAGCAAAGCACCATACCAATCCATCCGGCCATCCAAGCAAGAATAAAGAAGCTCGGGGGAACACTCGCGGCATCCAACAAGACCTGGAGGGTAGAACAGGACACACAAAATCGACACACAGATCGCGGAGACATGCCCCGGCCAGTAATAACGGTTATCTATTCGGACACAACAGACCCGAGCATGCTCGGTCCGAAAACCGTAAGCGGAGTCCGCCGGAGGTGCTTCACAGTGTGGCCCAACATAGAGGAGCCGCACACCCTCTTTGTTTCACCAACGAGGTAATGGAGCACAAATTTCCAGACGGGTTTAAACCCATCAACATCGCATCATTCGATGGAACAATAGATCCCGCAGTATGGATTCAGGACTATCTCCTCCATATCCACCTGGCTCGCGGAGACGACCTTCATGCCATTAAATACCTACCTCTCAAGCTTAAGGGGCCAGTGCGGTACTAGCTAAACAGTTTGCCAGAAAATTCTATTGGCAGCTAGGAAGATTTGGAAGACGCCTTTCGTGACAACTTCCAAGGAACATATGTCCAGCCATCAGATGCCGATGACTTAAGTCATATTGTCCAACAGCCCGGCGAGTTAGCCAGGGAACTCTGGACTAGGTTCTTAGTCAAAAAGAACCAAATTGTCGACTGTCCGAATGCGTAAGCCCTTGCGGCCTTCAAATATAGTGTTCGGGACGAATGGCTAGCATGTCACCTCGGCCAGGAAGGACCTAAATCCATGACAGCCCTTACCGCTCTAATGGCTCGCTTTTGTGTGGGAGAAGACAACTGGCTCGCTCGTAAAAGCAATAACGCCAGCGACCCGGGCACTTCTGAAATCCGAGACGGCAACAACAAGCCACGACTAAACGAACACAACAGTCGCAGCAATAATGAAAGGTTACGCGACACAGCGGTCAACGCCGGATTTCACAATCCGAAAACCGGTCAACGGAAGAAGCCATTCAAGGCAAACCAGGATGGACCATCCACCCTCGACAGGATATTGGACCGACCTTGTCAGATTCACGGTCACCCTGATAAGCCAGCTAATCACACCAACAGAAACTGTTGGGTCTTTAAGCAGGCAGGCAAGCTTAACGCCAAACACAATGGGAGGAGGCCACCAGGCGATAAAGACGATGGAGCGGCTCGCCAGCCGAACACCCGGGGCCAGAAACAGTTTCCCTCTGAAGTTCGACCACTCCCGGAACGAAAATAGCAGTTCGGCTTCCGCCACCCACCCGCTATACCGGCAAGATTCACACCACACATACATCACTATGCGCTCAAGATACCATGGGCACCGGCGGAAGCACAATACGGCCAACCCTGCAAACATTCCCATAACATTTTTTATCTGTTTTCCATATTTTTCTTTATTATCTCTTAAAAAGGGTGACCATCAGGACAACATCTAATCGGACTCTATCGGAGTTCGGATCCGTACACTCACCTAAGGGGCCACTTCTGTTAAGGACTCCCCTCCCCGAGGACGGGCGGCGCAGACGTGCGACAGGAGATCCAAAACAGCTTTTTTGTAGACCGCACTCGTTATTTTGATCCTGTACTATGCCTTTTTCCTCCGTTCCCGACCCCGAGCATGTCAAATAGCCGGGTTGTGGTTTTTCTCTTCTTTTTATATATATGAATTTATCATTGGCTTATTGCTCACTCCCAGTAAACTTCATCCGAACTAATCTTCCATACTCTTTCTACAACGAGTACGACCGCAACGGCGGTGTTACAAGACGCACCTCGGCATAACTTGCCAGGGGCTCGGTATGGAAACAAATGAGACGCCAATAAAAGTCCTAACAACTCTATAGCGTACTTCGGTGTCGCAAGTTTGGCCTTATATGCATCAGCTCTGAATCATTGTCTTTGGTCAATAGTTGGGTTGCCCGGCTCCTGTGCTTGATACCCTACGTTCCGGTCTATTGGCTAGGGTAGTAAAGAGAGAACTACTGCGATTGTGCCCTGGCTTTGACCGGATGAGCACCTCAGTAGAGAAAGCCAAAAACTAACTGTCATGATGCGGCGAGAGCTGGTCAACCACTTGACGACTAATCCAAATCTTTAGCGATTCTCCGTGTTACATGAAGGATCTTTTTCAGATCAAAACATGTAAGGCACAATATTACGATACGCCGCATACATACCAGGGGCTATGTCGTAGCCCCACCATAAAACTCCTATGGCTAAGTGAAGGTGTTAACACCCTATAGTCCGATTGCCTGGTTCGCTGCATTATCACCTCCTTTATGGACCAAGATGTTGGATAAAGAGTGATTCAATGCCTTTTCGAACACCCCCGTATTTCCTACGAGGGGGCTGAAGCCGACAACTGGAAAACTTTCAAATTACATTAAAACGGACGCACAGGAGGAATACAAGCTTTCGAGCAAAAAATAGATCTCTACTTCTATAAAAGTTTGAGTTGGTGATGATGGTGTGCCTTCCATTATCTACTTATGGTGGTCGGATCTTCATCGAACGCACATGAAGCGATCTGTGGCAATTTTGAAAAAACCGCCCCTAACTCCATCAACATTTGCAGACAACCCCTCCAGCCTCATCTCTCCCACTCAGCCTCATCACCCCCCGACACATCCAGCCATCTGAAAAGGGGCGCCGTGCAACCACCGGCCGGCAGCATCGGAGTCCATCTGGCGCGATGGCCGCTGCCGGCGATGTCCACCACAACCCCAGCCCATCTGTCCCGTTCTACTCTCTCTTCCCCACCTTATCCAGCCATCTCCAAAGAAAAGGAAAATGGTGGCACCGTGAGAACCACCGCCGGCAGAGGTGGAATCGATCCGGCGATGTGGCCGCTGCCTGCGCTGTACAATCCCAGCCTCTCTTATGCCTTCTCTCAGCCCCACCGCCCACCGCCACCACGATCCCATCCTCGTCGCCGTCTGCTCCGCCCGCTCCCTTGTCTCCTCCGACCCTGACCGACGCAGGTCCGCCGCCGACGCTTCTTCTGCCTCTTTTTCTGCCGCAGAGTTCCCACCAACCACCGCCCACTACCGCCACCACCTCCCCTTCGTTGATGTCTCGTCCACCCCTTCCCCTTATCCTGCAATGCAGACTGCATAGGTACGCCGGCGGAACTGTCTAGAAAGTAGAAACACTCTTCCAGGCCAATATATATCAAATTTTCTGTCATCCAGAGTTCAAATCCGTGCGCCAATGTGGAGCTGTCTAGAAACTACTCTTGTAGACAAATATAAAGCAAATGGGCAGGCCTATGGGACTCACGCTGCTGCACCCAGAGAAGCCAGACGCTGGTCACGCCAATCTTCAGATTGAATGGACAGTGAGGACTTCGCCTTCTGGTATGGGTGAATCTTCCTACTTGTGGAATTGCAGATATGTGCTTTGACAGAAATCACTGATGTAATTAGAGGAATAGTTTACTGTGGTTAGATTTGCTATGCTAGCCTCTTCTATGCTAATATGATTGCTACACTGATAATTAGCGAATATAATAGTAGTCTGATCTTTTATTCATCTATTGGCGTAGATTACTGGACTGCATATAGTCACATTCTTGTCACTAGATCTTATACTTTTGTGGTACCACATTATATATGCATTGCAATATTGCTTACAGTTGAAATTTTGAAGGAGTTGCTTAAGTTGACCAAATATGCATTGGTACCAAATAATCAAATATGCACATCAATACTCAGTGGCAGCTCCAACTAGAAATAGATTTATTTCTCACCAAATCACTAATTTGATCCACATGGCAGGTCCAAAAGATACTAACATAAATTAAAAGTCGTCAGGAAAAACCCTTGGATTTTGGTGTGAGACTGAAGAACCACAAGGTCAGGGCATACTGGTTGTGTTAGGTTGAATATAGAGTATGTGCACTTATTTAAAGATTGGTGGTTGTGCTAGACATTTATAAGAAGTGCAACATGTTTCATACTTCACAGTTTTGTGCATGTTGCTGTGAACGTATTTTCTTTTCTTGCTGTAGATTGCAAGTTGTGAAGCTTATTATTATACATGCTTGGAATTTATTGTGATAGGTTCTTAGAAAATGCTGTGAAATTTTCATACTTGATCACTTCTGTATACTACTATGTTCTGATTTGTACTTTTTGGCTACCATACATGTGCATATCATTTGTCTTTGTTACTCCCTTTGTTCAAAAAATTCGGACAACACTGACAGCAGGTTGCTTTGTCATCAGTGCATTTCCTTTGCTTGGTAGCTCCACATCCAATTTTCAGGCCACAACCTGAATATTTGTTTCCTCTATGTCTGTTATCAACATGTTTTTTTCTTTGCAGAAGCCTGGTTGATGTAAGAAAGTTACAAGTAGTCCACAGTACTAATATTTTTTATGTACATACATGTGCACTCACCCCTTCTATATACATATGATTCAAAAACATCTTTTACTTTACATTTTTTTCTTTGCTCTGTACAAAATGTACTAAGTGTTGTCCATTGTTTTTTCCTTTGCCTAAATATAGTACAGAGTACATATCCTCTATAGGGTCCTTGTTTTTTTTCCTTTGTCTAAATATACTACAGACCATCATATATATGCAGTACTGATTACCTGATGTCCTTTTAGGTGAGAAGATGGATGGAGCCAGAGCTCGAAGGCCAACATTGTTAGCAGAGATGTTTTGGGCAAACAACTAAAAGAAGGTATACTATGCTTGACACACATGATTCCGTGGCCTGATAGATGCCTAAGGTATGTAACTAAGTAATTGGAACTAACAATATGAGTCATGCCTAAGGTATGCTCGACACAGATGCCTAAGGTATGCTTGACACACATGATATCATGGTCTGATAGACTTGGGCTTCCACTGTACGACACAAGTGGAGATGACTCTGTTTTTTGACCATGATCTTGAGAGGTACAACTTTATCTATGTATCCATATCTATACTTTCTCTCTAGATGTCATAAGCATGGTTCCCCACATCCAACATATGTTTCAGAATCATCTTTTACTACCCCCCCAAAAAAGGAATCATCGTTTACTTTATTAATTCCTGCCATTTGTCTTCACATTTAAGTCTTGTTTGCCTAATATACTGCGAAATCAACATTGTTGAATCCTTGGTTAAAGGTAACAATATATATTGTTTTATTTTCTACAGTTGTTCCAAGGAAAACAACAGTTATGTTGCAATAGTTCTTTTAAGGTTGTACATGATAGTATGTACCCGGAGAACGCAGGCCGTGCCGGTGATTTGGGAGATTTGGCGTGAGCGCAATTGCCGCATTTTTCACAATTTGGATTCGTCGGCTGCTATGCTTACATGCCTTGTCGTTGACGAAGCCAATGTTGGAAGGAGGCTGACACACCACACATCATTTTGTGATAGTAATCTAGCTTAGTGGCCCCTCTCAATTCTGTGTTTTCTCATTTGCTTTACATGTGTTTGTACATTACTCGCTCCTATCAATGAAATCAATAGTTCTGCTGTTAGGCTTAAGAAAAAACTGTCTTGGAGCTCAGTTGTTGCCTCTGTCAGATATTTGCACTGTATGAACAAACTGCTATGTGGACAGATTTTCTATTTGTCATATGCTCTTTGTCCCCTTAATATGGGAGAGCCATGAGAAAATTGGGTAGGGAGAACCAAAGTCTTCTGCAAGGTGAAAATTGAGGGGGTTTATGTTGGAAACCTTATGTTTCATTTTAGTCGATGTACCTGTCAACAATATGGCATCATCACTTTGATCAATGTTTTGGTACATCTTTTATTGTTTACTAGACTCATGACACTGAGTAAATAATGTTCCACCCGATATTTTGTCATTCCGTAGCGTAGCACGGGAATCTTACTAGTTAACTATAAAGTTGTCTGTTACAACCCTTGTACACATCACTCGAATATTATGTCTTTCGAGCATTGACCCTCTATCAAGCGGGCGGCCTCTAGGACGTCTCCAAAATGATGCTCCGGTTCCGGACGGTCCTTGCATTTGGGTGGACTCTTCATCGCAACTTCGATGGCCTTCATCTTCCCCCAGAATATCTTGACTCGGGCGAAGGCCATCCGTGCACCTTCAATGCACGCCGACCGCCTCACAGCGTCGATACGCAGCACTGCGTCAGTGAGCCGCTACACCAGGCCGAAGTAACTACTCGGAATAGGTTCAGTCGGCCACAAATGGACTAAGAAGTTCTTCATGGCAACGCCGGATATCCCACGCGGCTCGGCCCATTGGAACATCTGTTCATTCAGCAACAGAGGGCGCTTCGACGCGACTAATTGCAACCAGAAGAGCTTCTCCATTGCATACCCCTCTTGCGCCTGATAAAACTGCGCCGCATCGGAAGAACTCTTCGGCAAGTCTAAAAAATTGTCCGGAGAACTCCATACTTGGTTAAGCTGAGCATAGTTCGGGTCGCCGTACTTAGCCCGTAGCAAAAAGGGCTTGCCAGCCACAATTTCCCCAGCTTGCCAGATCTCCTCACGGGCTGCTCTTGATTCAGACCGCGCTTCCCTCGCCTCTTGTAAGGCCTTGTCAAGTTCAGCCGTTTTGGCTTCATTTTCCTTCTCAAGAAGTTTACAGCGGCCAGCCGCATTCTCTAACTCGCGCGCCATGGTGGACATTGCCTCCTTGTCCTGGCGCCACGCGGCTTGTTCGACCTTCAATTCAGTCGATGCCTTTTCGGCAGCCGCATTACTAAACCGGGCCTGCTCCTTGGCCCGGGCTAGCTCCGCCCGAAGGGCTTCCACGGCGGCAGCACCATCTGCATTGATGCACATTTCATATCAAACTCTCTTCAGAGTCAGGCTTACATTACAAGCATATTGGTGTAAGGAATGCTCGAAATATATACCTTGCGAGTCGTCAAGACGCCTGTTGATCAATGCAATATCATCCTCCGCAATATCCAGCTTTCGCTGTAGTTCGGCCACTTCCGTATTGCGAGTGGTGGCAGGAGGGGCGGTAGCCTGCATTCCAAATTCATTCGAGATCAGTACCTGAGCATATCTTTTTTGATCCTCCGATTGCTTCCTTCGAAAGGCAATCCGAGTCTCAGGGGCTACTGCATACACAACAGGTGCATTCTGTCAATGTCATTCAATTGGCAACATTACATCACAAACCTCAAAACCTCTTAGAAGGCTCGTAAAGGCCTCGTTCAACCCACTCTTCGCGGAGAGAACTTTTTCGACCACCGTAACCATTAAGGCACGGTGCTCTTCCGAAACGGACGCTTGTCGCAGCATGTCCGTCAGCGACTCCGGCACTCCTGGGTCTTCGGACACCGCCGCCGGAGCACGACACTCCTTTGAAGGAATCCGCTCACCCGCCTCCAGAATCGTCTCCGGCTGTAAACCAGATAGTTCGGGGCCGTCATTCTTGATCCCCGAACCCTGAGTGACAGAGGCGCCACCTTCGGGCAACTCCTTCCTCGTTTCCTGCGCTACTTGCCGGTTGGGAGGAGCCCTCCGGGACGACACCTCAAGATCATCCGCCCTATTGGGCGAGGAGGCCTGAGAAGGCGTGTCACTCTCCATCATCTCTGGCAGAAGGTCTCCCGAGGAGGAGGGCGATTGAGAAACACCAGGCGTTAACTTGCGAGGACGTATATATGTCGAAGGATTACTTCAGTAATAAGAAAGGAATGAGGTATGGTTAAAGTACCCTGTGTCACTTACGGTCTGGCCGGAGGTTCATCCTCATCATCAAGCTCTACATCGACATCCCTCGCCCGACCCAAGCCGCCCGACGATGGCGTTTTTCCTTTCTTGGAAGGTTTCCCCTCCCGATCTCCAGAAGCGGCCCTCTTCTTGCTATGGAAGGCCCCCTCTACACCTTTGCCCCTGGGCAAAAGGGTTTCAGTTTCCCCAAACACAGCGTCTGAATCGTCCTCAGGGCGGACATCTCCTTTGGGCTCCTCGCTCTCACCCCCCTCCGCAGACACCTGGTACGGTGTCAGAGTTAACATCAGTGTGAGCAGGGCGGACGCGGGGTCTTCGGGAAGGGGCGCCGGACACCAGATCAACACCGCTTTCTTTATCCAGTCCTGTATAAGGACGGGTCGTTCAGTATCTTGTCAAGAGATGCTTGAATGAAAGGTGTTCAGATATTGAATACTTACCGGAGTGTCCGGATGATTGCAGTCAAGGCCAACGTCTCCAGTGGTGTCCGGCCATTGCTCTCGCTCCCCGAAATATAATCTCCACATCCCTTCGTGCGTAGCGCCGAAGAAGTGCTGAAGAGTCCGCCGCCCTTCTGGATTAAACTCCCACATACGGAGAGGCCGCCGCTGACATGGCAGGGTCCGGTGGACTAGCATTACTTGAACAACATTCACAAGTTCGATGCCCTTCTCGGTAAGGCTTCAAATGCGACTTTGCAGAGTTTGCACCTCATTGGCGGACCCCCAGTCTAATCCCTTATTGATCCATGAAGCGAGCTGAGTTGGAGGGCCGGGTCGGAACGCGGGCGTAGCTGCCCACTTGGAGCCCCGCGGCTCGTTGACATAAAACCACCCCTGGTGCCATAGCTCGGAAGACTCGGCGAAAGATCCTTCAAACCAAACTGCGCTGGCAAGCTTGTTTATTACAATGCTGCCGCACTCTGCCCGCTCCTCCTCTGTCACCCGCGGCCTCACGTCGAAAGTCTTGAGCCACAAACCAAAGTGCGGAGAAATCCGGAGGAAGGCCTCACACGTGACGATGAATGCTGAGATGAGAAGAACAGAGTCCGGGGCCAGATCGTGAAAATCTAGCCCATAGTAGAACATGAGCCCCCATACGAAGGGGTTAAGCGCGAACCTAACCCATGAAGGAAGTGGGACACAAATACTACCCTCTTGCCGGATTTGGGGGTGGGAATAATCTGCCCCTCGGCAGGAAGCCATTGAAGGATTTCTGGGGTCGGGTACCTCGCTACGCGGATCTTCGCAATATCCTCCTCCGTGACGGAAGAGGCCACCACCGGCCTGAACGGCTAGACCCAGACATGATTGGGGCTGGTGGTGACTGGAACTCGAGGGCTAGAACTCGAGGTGGCTGGGGTTGAGGAAGAAGCAAGCACGGAAGAAGAAGACATGTCTGGGCCCCTATATGAAGGCCCAGAATATCGAGCGTCCCCTCCCGGGTCTTGAAACTTACCTATCCCCAAAGAGTTGTACCCAGGGGACGGTTGGGTTACCCATACCTTCATTGTTGATAATGCCGCAAATAAGGGAACATGATCTCTGGTTTGACAAAGACGTGCCAATAAAACAGCTTCCCGAGACGTGGGGCGACGGGCTAGTCAACGGTTGGAAATAATAACCGGGCAGGCGTGATACAATGTCATAAACAGTTGTCAGCAGATTGGACTCGTGGAAGTATTGTATTTTCTGCAAATTATATACACAGGTCCGGATATAATCGTCACATCCGAAGACTACCTTGGGGTTCGGAAGAAGGGGAACCCGCCTTGCAATGTCGAAGACAATCTGCGCGCCGGACTCCTCGTCATTGAATCCAGGTTCAGGGGCTATTGAGGGAGTCCTGGACTAAGGGGTCCTCGGGCGTCCGGCCTGTTATCCATGGGCCGGACTGATGGGCCGTAAAGACATGAAGACCGAAGACTATGCCCATGTCCGGATTGGACTCTACTTGGCGTGGAAGGCAAGCTAGGCGACCTATTACGAAGATTTCCTCCTATGTAACCGACCTCATGTAACCCTAGATCTCTCCGGTGTCTATATAAACCGGAGAGCGTAGTCCGGATAGGGACAGATTCATTAACATATACTCATAGGCTAGACTTCTAGGGTTTAGCCATTACGATCTCGTGGTAGATCAACTCTTGTAACACTCATATTCATCATGATCAATCAAGCAGGAAGTAGGGTATTACCTCCATAGAGAGGGCCTGAACCTGGGTAAACATCGTGTCCCCCGTCTCCTGTTACCATCGATCCTAGACACACAGTTCGAGACCCCCTACCCGAGATCTGCCGGTTTTGACACCGACAGTGAGGCTGATAGATGGACCCACCAGCTACATCTTCGCACGCAAGGAAGTGCCTCCTTATTACGCAAACAAAAGAATTATCCCCCTGTCAGCTCAGACCCACCATTAATATCTTCGCACGCAAGGAAGTACCTCCTTATCCTCCCTGACAGCCAGGACCCACCCGGTCGAGGCGTACGTAGCGTTGTCATTCTGGTGGCAAACGTGTAAGTACATACTCGTCCATCGGTCTTTCTGCCACGATGAACCGTGGCCCAGTAAGGAGCAATAGCTGTTCAGGCAGTCTCGTCTATATTGTGTACACATACTTACAGCCACACTGCAAGAAAGTAAATACGGCTACGTACGTACATACAGGTGGGGTCTCGAATGCATACAACGGCGGCATCCTATTCATCAGCAGCCAACCGACTGGGTCGGAACAGAGAAACAACATCGTGTTCATCAGGAGGCAACAAACTAGGTCGGAATGCGTCGTGTTCATCGGGAGCCAACCGGCTTGGGCGGAACAGCCGAAACGGGGTCTAGCGTATCGCAAAACGGAGGAAACGGACTTGTGTTCGAGTGCCTATGGTCAAAACGGGGTGCTGTTGATCAGGAGGGGTGTGGCGTACCGCAAAACGGAGGAAACAGACTTGTGTTGGAGCACCTACGGTCGAAACAGGGGTCCTGTTCATTGAGAGGGGTGTGGCATACTGCAAAACGGGACTCCACGGGCTACTACTCATCCACTGTCTACTCCCTCGCTCTAGCCTCCACGGGCTACTATTCATCCACCGTCGACTTCCTCCAGCCTGCACCTACTACTGTTTATCCACCGCTGACTTCCTCCAGCCTCCACCAGCTACTGTTCACCACGGGGTCCTGTTCATCCAGCCTCCACTGGCTACTGTTCTGCCAGCCCTCCACACGGGGTCCTATTCAACCAGCCCTCCACAGGGTCCTGTTCCTCCACCCAACCAGCTCGGGTGTGTGGCGGCCTCCTCTCGGTCGGGGTCCTGTTCAACCAGCGGCAACGACCTCTACTACCACGGGGTCCTGTTCATCTAACCCCCACTGGGAACTGTTCATGCAACCACCAACAACACTCACTGTTCATCAAGAGGCAACAGGTTTGATTTGCTTCAGTTAGCAGCAGTAGCGAAGGAATCCCTCGATCGGGTTCAGTTAACAGCTAGGGATCAATCGATCGCTCAGGTTCAGTAACGCGTATCTAGTGCAATCGCCCGGGTTCAGTAAGCGAATGCCTTGTTCGGGTTCAGTTAGAACCCAACGCCTCGCACACACGGGCGTACATGTACGATAGAAACGCGCAATCCCTCCGTGCATCGCTCGGCTCCGACCACCCACCGTCACCGGGAAATCCCCGAAATTTTCCTCGCCCTCGCTTCTGCCATGATTTTTCCATCATGGATAGCCCAAAGAATGTCATGCAGGTGCGTCCCCAGCCCGCCTACGACGAAAAGCCCATTTTCTATCATGATTTTTTGTCATAGAAGTAGGAGCCCACAACATCTATGATGATACGTGCTTTTGCCACAACTATCGTCATAGAAGTGTCATAAGCATGACAGGAAAAAAATTCGTTCGGCCCAACATGTCACGGATGTGTATTTTTTTGTGGTGTAGGGAAGGGAAAAAGGGGAGTTCTAGTAGAAATAGGATTGGACTTGAAGTCCATGTCCTCTCCTCCTTGGCGCCAACTCCTATTAGGAGTAGGGCTGGACTCCCATTCCTCCCACACATATAAATATATGGGAGGGGCGCAGCAAGGCATCCCAACACATTGGCCTTGGCTGGTGCCCCGTCTCTCCCTCCCGGCATAGTTCTCGTCCACAATTTTTCGCTTAGTGAAGCGCTGCCGTCTGTCCACCACCACCACGTTGTCGTGCTGGTTGTGATCTCATCTACTTCTCTGCCTTCTCTTGCTGGATCAAGGAGGAGGAGGCACCATCGAGCCGCACGTGTGCTAAACTCGGAGGTGTCATCCGTTCTGCACTAGATCGGTTGGATCATGATCAGATCACGAACAGTACGACTACATCAACCGTGTTATATATGCTTCCTCTTTTGGTCTACGAGGGTACGTAGAGACACTCTCCCTCTCATTACTATGCTTCTCCTAGATAGATCATGGGTGTTCATAGGATTTTTTTGATTTTCTTGCTTCGTTCCCTATGAGATGATGAGGATGCATCACCACGACCCAAGCAAAAGTTACCCTAATTTAGAGAAAGAATTGACAAGCATCATCCTGTCAAACAAATTCTTGGTGACATCAAATCTGGGAGAATTACTCGCTCTAAATATCATTTAGCTAATTTTTATGAGCATTACTCATTCATCTCTAGCATTGACCTATGAAGGTTGATGAAGCCCTCGAAGACTCTGGTTGGGTGAAAGCTATGCAGGAGGAGCTACACAACTTCGAGAGGAACAAAGTGTGGATATTGGTTGAGAAGCCCAAAGACGAGCAAAACGTCATCGGAACCAAAATGGTGTTTCAGAACAAGCAAGATGAGGATGGACAAGTCATACGCAATAAGGCTCATCTCGTTGCTCAAGGCTACACTCAAGTCAAAGGTATGGACTATGGTGAGACCCGCGCCCCCTAGGGGAGTCTTGGATTGGGGGTCCCCGGGCGTCCGGGCTATGTGATATGGGCCGGACTGGTGGGCCATGAAGATACAAGATAGAAGGCTTTCCCCCATGTCCGGATGGGACTCTCCTTTGCGTGGCTGGCAAGCTTGGCGTTCGGATGTATAGTTTCCTTTCTCCGTAAACCGACTTTGTACAACCCTAGGCCCCTCCGGTGTCTATATAAACCGAAGGGGTTAGTCCGTAGAGGCTAAGATAAATCATACAGGCTAGTCATCTAGGGTTTAGCCATTACGATCTCATGGTAGATCAACTCTTGTAACCCCTATACTCATCAAAGTCAATCAAGTAGGAAGTAGGGTATTACCTCCATTAAGAGGGCCCGAACTTGGGTAAACATCGTGTCCCTTGTCTCTTGTTACCTTCGATCCTCAGACGCACTGTTCGGGACCCCCTACCCGAGATCGGCCGGTTTTGACACCGACATTGGTGCTTTCATTGAGAGTTCCACTGTGCTGTCGACAGAAGGTTTGATGGCTCGATCAAAAATCACCAATGATGCCGTCTCCAGGGAAGTTTTCCTCCCCAGCCAGATTTTTGTGTTCGGCGGCTTCGTTCTGCGTGCCAACTCAATTGGCCACCTTGAACAGATCGATAGCTACGCCCCTGGTCATCAGATCGGTTTCGGGAACCTAATCTATGTCGCCGATATCGGAGGAGAATTGATCTTCGAAGGGTTCATGGCCCCGACCACCGCTCTAGCCTTAGATCCGGAGCAAACCATCAGGTCCGAAGATGGGAGTTTGGAGCCCACCGGACTCTCCACTGCAAGCTGCATTGTTGAGGATCCGTAGGCGATCTTGTCCACAACGAACTCGGAATACAAACCGGGTTCTCCCTATCATTGAAAGGTCGGACTCACCTCCGGACTCCAGATCCGAACTCTCGAAGTCCACGCCAAGCAAGCATGGCCGGGAGGCCTTCGCCACGGTCAGCCCCGCGGACTCTCGCTTTCCCTTCCAAACCTCGCTCTTAAACGAGGCTCTGGACTTAATGCGATCCATCGCCATTACAGAGGAATCACTTCCGAACTATGCCTAGCCTGGACTAGGGGCTGAGAGCGGGGAATTTTACGTCCCACCCACCACCCACTTCATAGCCACTATCGAAGATTTAACCAAGATGCTGGACTACGCCTCCGAAGACATCGACGGCATGGATGACAATGCCGGAGACGAACAAGGCCCAGACCCGCAATTCACCGGACGTTGGACGGCCACCTCCACAAATGACGTGTATATGGAGGACACGCCCAAAGAGGATGACGACGACGGTAGGAAGGATCCGGTTGAGGATAAGCCCGCTGAGGCACCTCCAAAACATCGACGTCAGCGGTGCCGCTCAAAATCACGTCGCGAAAAAGACAGTAATACCAGCACCGGAGACAAATAACACTCCGAAGAACGCCGAAGACCCCGAAGCCCCTGTCGTGCCAACATCCGAACATGATGATTGGGAGCATGGGCAAGTTAACCCTGATGATCCAGTCGGGAACGGGGACTCGGAGGATAGTAACTATCTACCAATCTCCGAGCATGATGTGAGCCTCGACGACGAAGACTTCATCGTGCCAGAGGAACCACTTGAGCAGGAGCGCTTTAAGCGCCAGCTAATCGCCACTACGAGAAGCCTAAAAAAGAAGCAACAACAACTACAAGCTGAACAGGATACACTCAACGACAGATGGACCCAGGTCCTAGCTGCCGAAGAATATGGCCTTCAACGCCCAACAAAGAGTAATCCGAAGCATCGGCTACTACCACAATTCGACGATGAGGCCGTCGAGCCCATACCGTCAAGACACGACCGTGCTGATGAACCAGACCGGCCACCGCGTGGACGAGATAAAGCGGCCACCTACGCCGAACATCAACCCGCACCACGTCGCCGTAAAGGCACAGAGACGGCGGCTTCAGGATACACCTACGACCTACGGCAGGACCTAGATAATAGAGCAGGCCAAGCCAGATCAATCTATAGATCAAGGGGGCGTGTACGAACGCGAGAAGACGGCCATCAGGCCTGGCGCGACAGGCACAACCTCACCCGGGCCAAAAACCGCATACGGATTTCATCCGAATTGCGTCGTGACGTCGCCCGATACAGAGGCGCCGCACACCCCTTATGCTTCACCGATGAGGTAATGGAGCACCAGTTCCCAGAAGGGTTTAAACCCGTGAACATTGAATCATACGATGGTACGATCGATCCCGCAGTATGGATCAAAGATTTTCTTCTCCACATTCACATGGCTCGCGGTGACGATCTCCATGCCATTAAGTACCTCCCCCTAAAACTCAAGGGACCAGCATGGCACTGGTTAAACAGCCTCCCAGAAAACTCTATTGGTAGCTGGGAAGATTTGGAAGATGACTTTAGAGACAACTTCTAAGGCACTTATGTTCGGCCTCCAGACGCCGATGACCTTAGTCACATAGTCCAGCAACCCGGAGAGTCAGCCCGGAAACTCTGGACCAGGTTCTTATTTAAAAAGAACCAAATTGTCGATTGTCCGGATGCCGAAGCCCTCGCGGCCTTTAAACATAGCATCCGTGACGAGTGGCTCACCCGGCACCTCGGCCAAGAAAATCCAAAGTCTATGGCAGCTGTCACCGCACTTATGACCCGCTTTCGCGCGGGAGAAGATAGCTGGCTAGCTCGTAGAAGCAATACCACCAGCGACCCTAGCACCTCCGAATCCAGAGATGGCAACGGCAAGCCATGGCGCAACAAACACAAGCGTCGAAGCAACAATGAAGATACGATGGTCAACACCAGATTCAGTGGCTCTAAACCCGGTCAGTGGAAGAAGTAATTCAAAGGAAACAAAGAGGGTCCATCCAGTTTGGACATAATACTTGATCGGCCTTGCCAGATTCATGCCACCCCTGACAAGCCTGCTAACCACACCAACAGAAATTGTTGGGTCTTTAAACAGGCCGGTAAAACAAACACCGAACACAAGGGGAAAGGGCCACCCAGCGAGGATGATGATGAGCCTCGCCCAACAAACACAGGGGGACAAAAGAAATCCCCCCCCCCTGAAGTAAAAATAGTGAATATGATATACGTCACTCATATCCCCAAGCGGGAGCGCAAGCGCACACTAAGGGATGTCTATGCCATAGAGCCAGTCGCCCCAAAATTTAACCCATGGTCAGCCTGTCTGATCACTTTTGATCCCAGAGACCACCCAGCGAGTATCCATCATTGGGGTTCGGTAGCATTGGTCCTCGACCCAATTATTGACGCATTCCATCTCACACGCGTCCTTACGGACGACGGTAGTAGTCTTACCCTGCTTTACCAGGACACTGCCCACAAAATGGGCATTGATCCGTCAAGAATCAAGCCCACCAACACCACCTTCAAAGGAGTGATACCCGGCGCAGAGGCCTGCTGTACAGGGTCCATAACGCTGGAGGTAGTCTTCGGCTCACCGGATAATTTCCGAAGCGAGGACTTGATCTTCGACATCGTCCCTTTCCACAGTGGCTATCACGCACTACTCGGACGGACCGCGTTCGCCTGTTTCAATGCGGTCCCGCACTATGCTTATCTAAAGCTCAGGATGCCTGGACCACGCGGCATTATAACAGTCAATGGAAATATGGAGCGCTCCCTCCGTATTGAGGAGCATACCGCGGCCCTCGCGGCCGAAGTACAGGGTGGCCTTATCAAACCGAATACTACATCGGCAGTCAATCCCCCGGACACTGTCAAACGAGTCCGGTCTACCCTACAGAATGGAAGTCCGGCTCGCCCAGAGCTAGATTAGCATTTCAGCCTCCATCAAAACCCCGACCTGATAGCGGCATACGTATCGCGCGTACATAACTACGCACTAAAGATACCATGGGCAAGGACGGAGGCATACTAAAAGCAAAGTCCACAAAATGACTTGACCCTATCCAAACCCTCATATTCTTCCCTTTTTTGTTTTTCTTTTCTTATTTATATTTCCAGTTTCTTTATAACCCGCATCAGTTTTTTGATGAGACCAAGGGCCCTTTTCCAGGCCCCTTATGTATATTCGATTGTTGATCCTCTCAAAGGATCATACACCAAGGCGAAAAGCAGCGCAGACATGTGGCATTGTATCCAAAGGATCCTCAAGATCACCTTTTCCTTTTTAGGACCTGTATACAGCTTTGCCCTTGTTCTCGGCATGTAAAATCTCCTCGATGCTTATGACAACCTCTGTAAAAATACGTTTTGATGTATCAATCAGACGATAATGGAAACAGCTTCGCCCAACCCTGTGCGGTACTGGCGTATTCCCTACATCTGTATTCCCTCTTTACGTCAGCTTGTCATATACACCTCGACATGATTTAAATCGCCAAGGGCTCTATCCGGCCACATATATTTTTCAAAAAAAAAGTCCGAACACTTTTATAAGTATACTTCGGCGTCCTGAATATGGCATTATATGCATTGGCTCCGAATCATGTCTTTGGTCAATAGTTGGGTTGACCGGCTCCTGTGGTTACCACCTTATGTTCCGCTTGTTTGGCTAAGGTAGTAAAGGGAGAACTACTGCAATTGTGTTTCTGGTTCGTAGGTCAAACACCTCAGTAGAGAAAGCCGAAAACTGACTGTCATGGTACGGCGAGAGCTGGTCGGCTATTCGGCGACTTTATACAAATCTCTTCTGATTTTTTCCATATTATGCGAAGGACTGGCTTCAGTTTGGTCACGCGCTTAAGGCATCCCAGTTCGGACAGCCGCATGTGCACCAGCGGCTAGTACCTAGCCCCATCATCAAACTCCTATGGCTAAGTGAAAGTGATAAAGCCGCATAGTCTGATTGCCTGGTTCGTTACGTAAGTCACCTCCTTTACGGACCAAGACGTTGGGTCAAGAGTGATTACACATTATTATGAACACCCCCGTGGCATCTATGTGGGGGCTAAAGCTGACGACTGGCAAACTTTCAGAATAATAAATACGGCCGCACAGTGATACGTCTCCAACGTATCTATAATTTATGAAGTATTCATGCTATTATATTATCCATCTTGGATGTTTAATGGGCTTTACTATGCACTTTTATATTATTTTTGGGACTAACCTATTAACCTAGAGCCCAGTGCCAGTTTCTTTTTTTTCCTTGTTTTTGAGTTTTACAGAAAAGGAATACCAAACGGAGTCCAATTGACGTGCCAATTTTTGATGATTTTTTCTGGACCAAAAGAAGCCCCCGGAGTAAAAGAGTTGGGCCAGGAGAGTCTCGGGCTGCCCACGAGGGTGGGGGGCGCGCCCACCCCCTGGGCATGGGCCCCTGCCTCGTGGACAACCCGGAGACCCCCCCTGATGTGAGACCTACGCCAAAAAATCCTATAAATACTAAAACTTCCAGAAAACAGAATAGATCGGGAGTTCCGCCGCCGCAAGCCTCTGTAGCCACGAAAAACCAATCGGGACCCTGTTCTGGCAGCCTGCCGGAGGGGGGATCCCTCACCGGTGGCCATCTTCATCATCCAGGCACTCTCCATGACGAGGAGGGAGTTGTTCACCCTCGGGGCTGAGGGTATGTACCAGTAGCTATGTGTTTGATCTCTCTCTCTCGTGTTCTTGAGGTGGTACGATCTTGATGTATCGCGAGCTTTGCTATTATTGTTGGATCTTATGATGTTTCTCCCCCTCTACTCTCTTGTAATGGATTGAGTTTTCCCTTTGAATTTATCTTATCGGATTGAGTCTTTAAGGATTTGAGAACACTTGATGTATGTCTTGCCGTGCTTATCTGTGGTGACAATGGGATATCACCTGATCCACTTGATGTATGTTTTGGTGATCAACTTGCGGGTTCCGCCCATGAACCTATGCATAGGGGTTGGCACACGTTTTCGTCTTGACTCTCCGGTAGAAACTTTGGGGCACTCTTTGAAGTACTTTGTGTTGATTGAATAAATGAATCTGAGATTGTGTGATGCATATCGCATAATCATACCCACGGATACTTGAGGTGACAATGGAGTATCTAGGTGACATTAGGGTTTTGGTTGATTTGTGTCTTAAGGTGTTATTCTAGTACGAACTCTATGATAGATTGAACAGAAAGAATAGCTTTGTGTTATTTTACTACGGACTCTTGAATAGATTGATCAGAAAGGATAACTTTGAGGTGGTTTCGTACCCTACCATAATCTCTTCGTTTGTTCTCCACTATTAGTGAATTTGGAGGGACTCTTTGTTGCATGTTGAGGGATAGTTATATGATCCAGTTATGTTATTATTGTTGAGAGAACTTGCACTAGTGAAAGTATGAACCCTAGGCCTTGTTTCAACGCATTGCAATACCGTTTACGCTCACTTTTACCACTTGTTACCTTGCTGTTTTTATATTTTCAGATTACAAATACCTATATCTACCATCCATATTGCATTTGTATCACCATCTCTTTGCCGAACTAGTGCACCTATACAATTTACCATTGTATTGGGTGTGTTGGGGACACAAGAGACTCTTTGTTATTTGGTTACAGGGTTGTTTGAGAGATATCATCTTCATCCTACGCCTCCCACGGATTGGTAAACCTTAGTCATCCACTTGAGGGAAATTTGCTACTATCCTACAAACATCTGCACTTGGAGGCCCAACAACGTATACAAGAAGAAGGTTGTGTAGTAGACATCACACAGGAGGTATACAGTTCGAATAAAAGCATAAAAACATTACAAAGCTTTGGTTTATAATACAAACGTCTGGGCAGTTCAGATACATTCACTCGAACATAATATCCTTCGAGCATTGGCCCTCTATCAAACGGGCACCCTCTAGGATGACTTCAAAATAGTGCTCCGGCTTGCGGTGGTCCTTGCCTCCGGGCGGACCCTCAACTGCCACAACGGCGGCCTTCATATTCGCCCAGTGCATCTTGACACGGGCAAAGGCCATCCGCGTACCTTCTAGGCAGGCCGAGCACTTCACAACCTCCACTCGGGGCAAGCATTGCCAAGCCGCTTGACCAGGCCAAAGTAGTTGCTAGGAATGGGTCCGGCTGGCCATAGCCGGACTATGACGTCCTTCATGGCCAAACAAGACATCCTATGCAGCTCGGCCAGCTGCATCATCTGGTTGTTTAGCAGGGCTGGCCGCTCCGGCGCCAGGTACTGTGACCAGAAGAGCTTCTCCGTCGTGTTCCCTTCTTGGGCCTGAAAATACAAGGCGGCGTTGGCAGCGCTCCTTGGGAGATCCGCAAAGGCGTCTGGAGCACTCCATAGTCGATTTAGCAAAGTATATCTCCGACCACCAAAGATACTCTGTAAAAGAAAAGGCTTACCAGCCGCTATTTGTTCGGCTTGCTTGATCTCCTCGCGAGCCACCTGGGACTCGGTCCTCGCCTCCTTGGCCTCTTGGAGGGCCTTGGCGAGTTCAGTTGCCTGGGCCTTATTCTGCTCCTCCAGGGCCTCGCACTTGTTGGCGGCATATTGGAGTGCCTACTCCACTTTGTTTACCCACTCCTCACACTTACGACGGGTAACCCACTCGGCCTCTAAATCCGTAGCCTCTTTGTCAGTGGCCACTTGGCTCACCCGCGCCTGCTCCTTGGCCTTGGCAAGGGCACTCTTAAGGTTCTCGACCTCGGTTGCACTGCCTACAATCACACACATCGCAGCACATAAGCTTAAACTCTGAGTTTGCATTGCAATTCAGGCTTGTAAGGATCTTTTTAAAGCATACCTTGTGCCTCATTGAACCACTTGTTAATGCGGTCGATCTCATCATCAGCTAGCTTCAGCTTCCGCTTGAGTTTGGAAACTTCTGCGGCCTGGGCGGAAGCTGCTAGTAGTGAAGGCTGTTTATCAAAATAGACAAGTATGTTATCTCCGGAATATTTGATCCTCTGTCCAGCTCCTTTTTCAAAAATCCGGACAGTCTCAAGGGCTACTATCTATACACAGGCATATGTTTTACACAAGCAAAGGCAGCTAAGAATATTACGTCGCATACCTCAAAGCCTATTAGCAGGCTGGTGACGGCATCGTTCAGCCTGCTTTTGGCGGATTGAACCTTCTCAACCACTGTACCCATCAGGGTACGGTGCTCCTCCACGACGGAAGCACATCGAAGTGCTTCCCTCAAAGTGTCCGGTGCCTCCGGATTGATGGAGGTCGGCGGCGGAGTCGGAGCTCCCCCCTCCTTTAAAGGGGGTTGCTCGCTCGATTCTGGAGTCGTATGGGTCTCTGGAGTGGTATTCGGCTGTCCGGGCCCTCGCTGTCAGTTTTCATGGGATTGTGTCCCCCATGTTCTCGGCAACCGAGGCATTACTCTCTGTTGCCGTTTCAGCGGCCTTCCGCACCTCTCCCTGGCCTGGAGAGGTCCTTTGGCATAACACCTCGGTGTCATCTACGGCGCCAAAGAGTTCCCCGAAGACGATGATTGTTGGGGGAGATCACGGGCTGGACTGGAATACATAAATGATATGTTATCCTACAATTTGTAAAATGACCGGACATATGCATAGTATCTTTCAAATACTTACGATTCGGCCAGGGGCTTTGCCCTGGGGCGCCACTTGGGGATGGCTTCGGCATCCGAGTCCGAGCCATCCGAGAGGGATATCTTCACCCTTTTGGACGCCTCCACCTCTAGGTCAGCGGAGTCCGCCCTCTTCTTCTTCTTCGCCTTGAGGGGAGAATTGCTCTCTACCTCCTCCTCCTCCTCTTTGTCTTCATCTCCCTCGTGGGAGGAGAGAGCTTCGGTATCTCTCGACACCGCGTCCGAAGTACCTTTACGGCGGAGGCCACTTTTGGCCTCCTTGACCTTCTTCTTGGCCTTCTTCTCCGGCGCCTGGTACTGCGCCGAGACCAGCATCCTCGTTAGCAGGGGAATGGCTGGGTCTTCGGGTAGCGGAGCCGGACATCGGATCCGCTCCACCTTCTTTGTCCAGCCCTGACTGAAGAATGGAAAGCTCAGCATACCCCTTGGGTTTACAAATTGAAGTTGTGTTCAGAAATCATAAAGCTTACTGGAGTGGCTGGATGAGAGCAGTCGAGGCCGATGTCTTCGGTCGTCTCCGGCCACGACTTCTGGGCCTTGAAAAGTAGCTTCCAGATGTCTTTGTGTGTCGTGCCGAAGAATAGCTGCAGGGTCCGAGGGCCAGCCGGATTGAAATCCCACATAGGAAGAGGCTGGCGCTGGCAGGGGAGAATCCGGCGAAAAAGCATCACCTGGATCACATCAGCAAGGCTGGTGTTCTTATCCATCATATCCTTGATGCGCTTCTACAGCGTCATCACCTCGTCGTGCGACGACCAATCCAAGCCCTTGTTAAGCCACGATGCAAGCCGCACTGGGGGTCCAGATTTAAACTCAGGAGTGGCGGCCCATGTGGTGTCGTGGGGTTCCGTGATGTAGAACCACTCCTCTTGCCATCCCTTCACGGTCTCCACAAAGGCCCCCTTGGGCCAGGTGACGTTGGGGAGCTTACTCACCATGGCGCCGCTGCAGTCCGCGTGTTGCCCATCGACCACTTTCGGCTTCAGGTTGAAGACCTTAAGCCATCGGCCGAAGTGGGGGGAATGCGAAGGAGCGCCTTGCACACGACGATAAACGCCGAAATGTGGAGAAAGAATTTGGGGCTAGATCATGGAAATCTAGCCCATAATAGAACATGAGGCCGCAGACGAAAGGGTGGAGAGGAATCCCTAGTCCATGGAGAAAGTGCGGGATAAATACCACCCTCTCATTGAGCTTCGGAGTAGGGATGATCTGCTTCTTGGCACGGAGCCGATGCGCGATGTTCGCGGCCAAGTATCCCGCTTCCCGGAGTTCCTTGACGTTCCTCTCCGTGACGGAGGAAGCCATCTACTTGCCTTGCGAGCCGGATCCGGACATGGCTGGGGTGTTTGGTGGGGACGGAAAAGATCAAAACTTGGGCGCTGGAGCTTGAGGACGGAAGGGTTGAGGAAGAAGAAGGCGTGGGGTAAAAAGATGGGTCCTTATCCCCTTATAAAGGTAGTGAATATCAAGCGCCCCCTCACAAGCCTTAAAACTCACCTATTCCCAAGGGGTTGTGCGAACGGCACGGTTGGAAAACCCATACCCGAATTGATGAGAATCCCGCAATAAGGGGACACGATCTCTGCTTTGACAAGACGTGTCAATAGAGGCCGCGCCTCGAAATGCGAAGCGGGAGGCCACAAAACGGTTCAAAATAATGATAAGGCCAGATGTAACGTCACGCCGAAAAAGCTATCAGTGGACATGACTAATTTTGTTTAAGTATTTCGCCCTTGTGGTTCAGGGTTGTAACTGTTATACAGAGCCAGATATAATTCTCTTGTTCAACTACTTTGGAGTATTCAGAGGAGGACCCGTCATGTAATGCCGAAGACAACCTGCGCGCCGAACAGATCGTCATTGAAGCCTGGTTCAGGGGCTACTGAGGGAGTCCTGGATTGGGGGGGGGGTCCCCGGGCGTCCGGGCTAGGTGATATGGGTTGGACTGGTGGGCCGTGAAGATACAAGATAGAAGGCTTTCCTCCATGTCCGGATGGGACTCTCCTTTGCGTGGATGGAAAGCTTGGCGTTCGGATGTATAGTTTCCTTTCTCTATAAACCGACTTTGTGTTGGGGAACGTAGTAATTTCAAAAAAATTCCTACGCACACGCAAGATCATGGTGATGCATAGCAACGAGAGGGGAGAGTGTTGTCTACGTACCCTCGTAGACCGAAAGCGGAAGCGTTAACACAGCGCGGTTGATGTAATCGTACGTCTTCACGATCCGACCGATCAAGTACCGAACGCATGGCACCTCCGAGTTCAGCACACGTTCAGCTCGATGACGTCCCTCGAACTCCGATCCAGCCGAGTGTTGAGGGAGAGTTTTGTCAGCACGACGGCGTGGTGACGATGATGATGTTCTACCGACGCAGGGCTTCGCCTAAGCTCTGCTACGATATTATCGAGGTGTAATATGGTGGAGGGGGGCACCGCACACGGCTAAAAGATCGTTGGTCAATTGTTGTGTCGAGAGGTGCCCCCCTGCCCCCGTATATAAAGGAGCAAGGGGGAGGCCGCCAGCCAAGGGAGGAGAGGCGCGCTAGGAGGAGTCCTACTCCTACCGGGAGTAGGACTCCCCCCTTTCCATGTTGGACTAGGAGTGGAAGGGGGAAGAGGTGGAGGGGAGGAAGGAAGGGGGGGCGCCGCCCCCCTCTCCTTGTCCTATTCGGACTGGGGGGGAAGGGGGCGCGGCCCTGCCCTGGCCTCCTCTCCTCTCTTCCACCTAGGCCCACTAAGGCCCATTAAGTTACCGGGGAGTTCCGGTAACCTCCCGGTACTCCGGAAAAATCCCGATTTCACCCGGAACACTTCAGATGTCCAAACATAGACTTCCAATATATCAATCTTTATGTCTCGACCATTTCGAGACTCCTCGTCATGTCCGTGATCACATCCGGGACTCCGAACAACCTTCGGTACATCAAAACATATAAACTCATAATATAACTGTCATCGTAACGTTAAGCGTGCGGACCCTACGGGTTCGAGAACTATGTAGACATGACTGAGACACCTCTCCGGTATATAACCAATAGCGGAACCTGGATGCTCATATTGGTTCCTACATATTCTACGAAGATCTTTATCGGTCAGACCGCATAACAACATACGTTGTTCCCTTTGTCATCGGTATGTTACTTGCCCGAGATTCGATCGTCGGTATCTTGATACCTAGTTCAATCTCGTTACCGGCAAGTCTCTTTACTCGTTCCGTAATACATCATCCCGCAACTAACTCTTTAGTCACAATGCTTGCAAGGCTTATAGTGATGTGCATTACTAAGTGGGCCCGGAGATACCTCTCCGACAATCGGAGTGACAAATCCTAATCTCGAAATACGCCAACCCAACAAGTACCTTTGGAGACACCTGTAGAGCACCTTTATAATCACCCAGTTACGTTGTGACGTTGGGTAGCACACAAAGTGTTCCTCCGGTAAACGGGAGTTGCATAATCTCATAGTCATAGGAACATGTATAAGTCATGAAGAAAGCAATAGCAACATACTAAACGATCGAGTGCTAAGCTAACGAAATGGGTCAAGTCAATCACGTCATTCTCCTAATGAAGTGATCCCGTTAATCAAATGACAACTCATGTCTATGGCTAGGAAACATAACCATCTTTGATCAACGAGCTAGTCAAGTATAGGCATACTAGTGATACTCTGTTTGTTTATGTATTCACACATGTATTATGTTTCCGGTTAAGACAATTCTAGCATGAACAATAAACATTTATCATGATATAAGGAAATAAATAATAACTTTATTATTGCCTCTAGGGCATATTTCCTTCAGTCTCCCACTTGCACTAGAGTCAATAATCTAGATTACACAGTAATGATTCTTACACCCATGGAGTCTTGGTGATGATCATGTTTTGCTCGTGGAAGAAGCTTAGTCAACGGGTCTGCAACATTCAGATCCGTATGTATCTTGCAAATTTCTATGTCTCCCACCTGGACTAAATCCCGGATGGAATTGAAGCGTCTTTTGATGTGCTTGGTTCTCTTGTGAAATCTGCATTCCTTTGCCAAGGCAATTGCACCAGTATTGTCACAAAAGATTTTCATTGGTCCCGATGCACTAGGTATGACACCTAGATCGGATATGAACTCCTTCATCCAGACTCCTTCATTTGCTACTTCCGAAGCAGCTATGTACTCCGCTTCACAAGTAGATCCCGCCACGACACTTTGCTTAGAACTGCACCAACTGACAGCTCCACCGTTCAATGTAAATACGTATCCGGTTTGCAATTTAGAATCGTCCGGATCAGTGTCAAAGCTTGCATCAACTTAACCATTTACGATGAGTTCTTTGTCACCTCCATAAACGAGAAACATATCCTTAGTCCTTTTTAGGTATTTCAGGATGTTCTTGACCGATGTCCAGTGATCCACTCCTGGATTACTTTGGTACCTCCCTCCTAAACTTATCGCAAGGCACACATCAGGTCTGGTACACAGCATTGCATACATGATAGAGCCTATGGCTGAAGCATAGGGAACATCTTTCATCTTCTCTCTATCTTCTGCAGTGGTTGGGCATTGAGCCTTACTCAATCTCACACCTTGTAATACAGGAAAGAACCATTTCTTTGCTTGATACATTTTGAACTTCTTCAAAACTTTGTCAAGGTATGTGCTTTGTGAAAGTCCAATTAAGCGTCTTGATCTATCTCTATAGATCTTGATGCCCAATATATATGCAGCTTCACCGAGGTCTTTCATTGAAAAACTCTTATTCAAGTATCCCTTTATGCTATCCAGAAATTCTATATCATTTCCAATCAACAATATGTCATCCACATATAATATCAGAAATGCTACTGAGCTCCCACTCACTTTCTTGTAAATACAGGCTTCTCCAAAAGTCTGTATAAAACCAAATGCTTTGATCACACTATCAAAGCGTTTATTCCAACTCCGAGAGGCTTGCACCAGTCCATAAATGGATCGCTGGAGCTTGCACACTTTGTTAGCTCCCTTTGGATCGACAAAACCTTCCGGTTGCATCATATACAACTCTTCTTCCAGAAATCCATTCAAGAATGCAGTTTGACATCCATTTGCCAAATTTCATAATCATAAAATGCGGCAATTGCTAACATGATTCGAACAGACTTAAGCATCGCTACGGGTGAGAAGGTCTCATCGTAGTCAATCCCTTGAACTTGTCGAAAACCTTTCGCAACAAGTCGAGCTTTATAGACAGTAACATTACCATTAGCGTCAGTCTTCTTCTTGAAGATCCATTTATTTTCAATGGCTTGCCGATCATCGGGCAAGTCAACCAAAGTCCATACTTTGTTCTCATACATGGATCCCATCTCGGATTTCATGGCCTCAAGCCATTTTGCGGAATCTGGGCTTACCATTGCTTCTTCATAGTTCGTAGGTTCGTCATGGTCTAGTAACATAACCTCCAGAACAGGATTACCGTACCACTCTGGTGCGGATCTTAATCTGGTTGACCTACAAGGTTCAGTAATAACTTGATCTGAAGTTTCATGATCGTTATCATTAACTTCCCCACTAATTGGTGTAGGTGTCGCAGAAACTGGTTTCTGTGATGATCTACTTTCCAATAAGGGAGCAGGTACAGTTATCTCATCAAGTTCTACTTTCCTCCCACTCACTTCTTTCGAGAGAAACTCCTTCTCTAGAAAGGATCCATTCTTAGCAACGAATGTCTTGCCTTCGGATCTGTGATAGAAGGTGTACCCAACAGCCTCCTTTGGGTATCCTATGAAGACACATTTCTCCGATTTAGGTTCGAGCTTATCAGGTTGGAGTTTCTTCACATAAGCATCGCAACCCCAAACTTTAAGATACGACAACTTTGGTTTCTTGCCAAACCATAGTTCATAAGGTGTCGTTTCAACGGATTTCGATGGTGTCCTATTTACAGTGAATGCAGCCGTCTCTAAAGCATAACCCCAAAACGATAGCGGTAAACCAGTAAGAGACATCATAGATCGCACCATATCTAGTAAAGTACGATTACGACGTTCGGACACACCATTACGCTGTGGTGTTCCGGGTGGCGTGAGTTGCGAAACTATTCCGCATTGTTTCAAATGTAGGCCAAACTCGTAACTCAAATATTCTCCTCCACGATCTGATCGTAGAAACTTTATTTTCTTGTTACGATGATTTTCAACTTCACTCTGAAATTCTTTGAACTTTTCAAATGTTTCAGACTTATGTTTCATTAAGTAGATATACCCATTTCTGCTCAAATCATCTGTGAAGGTGAGAAAATAACGATATCCGCCACGAGCCTCAATATTCATCGGACCACATACATCTGTATGTATGATTTCCAACAAATCAGTTGCTCTCTCCATAGTTTCGGAGAATGGTGTTTTAGTCATCTTGCCCATGAGACACGGTTCGCAAGTACCAAGTGATACATAATCAAGTGATTCCAAAAGTCCATCATTATGGAGTTTCTTCATGCGCTTTACACCGATATGACCTAAACGGCAGTGCCACAAATAAGTTGCACTATCATTATCAACTCTGCATCTTTTGGCTTCGACATTATGAATATGTGTGTCACTACTATCGAGATTCATTAAGGATAGACCAATCTTCAAGGGTGCATGACCATAAAAGATATTACTCATATAAATAGAACAACCATTATTCTCAGATTTAAATGAATAACCGTCTCGCATTAAACAAGATCCAGATATAATGTTCATGCTCAACGCTGGCACCAAATAATAATTATTTAGGTCTAGTACTAATCCCGAAGGTAGATGTAGAGGTAGCGTGCTGACCGCGATCACATCGACTTTGGAACCATTTCCCACGCGCATCGTCACCTTGTCCTTAGCCAATCTTCGCTTAATCCGTAGCCCCTGTTTCGAGTTGCAAATATTAGCAACAGAACCAGTATCAAATACCCAGGTGCTACTGCGAGCATTAGTAAGGTACACATCAATAACATGTATATCACATATACCTTTGTTAACCCTGCCATCCTTCTTATCCACCAAATACTTGGGGCAGTTCCGCTTCCAGTGACCAGTCTGCTTGCAGTAGAAGCACTCAGTTTCAGGCTTAGGTCCAGACTTGGGTTTCTTCTCCTGAACAGCAACTTGCTTGCTGTTCTTCTTGAAGTTTCCCTTCTTCTTCCCTTTGCCCTTTTTCTTGAAACTAGTGGTCTTATTGATCATCAACACTTGATGCTCCTTTTTGATTTCTACCTCCGCTGCCTTTAGCATTGCGAAGAGCTCGGGAATTGTCTTATTCATCCCTTGCATGTTATAGTTCATCACGAAGCTCTTGTAGCTTGGTGGCAGTGATTGAAGAATTCTGTCAATGACGCTATCATCCGGAAGATTAACTCCCAGTTGAATCAAGTGATTATTATACCCAGACATTTTGAGTATATGCTCACTGACAGAACTATTCTCTTCCATCTTGCAGTTGTAGAACTTATTGGAGACTTCATATCTGTCAATCCGGGCATTTGCTTGAAATATTAACTTCAACTCCTGGAACATCTCATATGCTCCATGACGTTCAAAACGTCGTTGAAGACCCGGTTCTAAGCCGTAAAGCATGGCAAACTGAACTATTGAGTAGTCATTAACTTTGCTCTGCCAGACATTCATAACTTCTGGTGTTGCTCTTGCAGGAGGCCTAGCACCCAGCAGTGCTTCCAGGACGTAATTTTTCTGTGCAGCAATGAGGATAATCCTCAAGTTACGGACCCAGTCCATGTAATTGCTACCATCATCTTTCAACTTTGCTTTCTCAAGGAACGCATTAAAATTCAACGGAACAACAGCACGGGCCATTTATCTACAATTAACAAAGACAAGCAAGATACTATCAGGTACTAAGTTCATGATAAATTCAAGTTCAATTAATCATATTACTTAAGAACTCCCACTTAGATAGACATCCCTCTAATCATCTAAGTGATTACGTGATCCAAATCAACTAAACCATGTCCGATCATCACGTGAGATGGAGTAGTTTCAATGGTGAACATCACTATGTTGATCATATCTACTATATGATTCACGCTCGACCTTTCGGTCTCCGTATTCCGAGGCCATATCTGCATATGCTAGGCTCGTCAAGTTTAACCTGAGTATTTCGCGTGTGCAACTGTTTTGCACCCGTTGTATTTTAACGTAGAGCCTATCACACCCGATCATCATGTGGTGTCTCAGCACGAAGAACTTTCACAACGGTGCATACTCAGGGAGAACACTTTTATCTTGAAATTTTAGTGAGAGATCATCTTATAATGCTACCGTCAATCAAAGCAAGATAAGATGCATAAAAGATAAACATCACATGCAATCAATATAAGTGATATGATATGGCCATCATCATCTTGTGCTTGTGATCTCCATCTCTGAAGCACCGTCATGATCACCATCGTCACCGGCGCGACACCTTGATCTCCATCATAGTATTGTTGTCGTCTCGCTAACTATTGCTTTTACGACTATCGCTACCGCTTAGTGATAAAGTAAAACAATTACATGGCGATTGCATTGCATACAATAAAGAGACAACCATATGGCTCCTGCCAGTTGCCGATAACTCGGTTAAAAAACATGTTCATCTCATACAATAAAATATAGCATCATGTCTTGACCATATCACATCGCAATATGCCCTGCAAAAACAAGTTAGACGTCCTCTACTTTGTTGTTGCAAGTTTTACGTGGCTGCTACGGGCTTAGCAAGAACCGTTCTTACCTATGCATCAAAACCACAACGATAGTTTGTCAAGTTGGTGCTATTTTAACCTTCGCAAGGACCGGGCGTAGCCACACTTGGTTCAACTAAAGTGAGAGAGACAGACACCCGCCAGTCACCTTTAAGCAACGAGTGCTCGCAACAGTGAAACCAGTCTCGCATAAGCGTACGCGTAATGTCAGTCCGGGCCGCTTCATCTCACAATACCGCCGAACCAAAGTATGACATGCTGGTAAGCAGTATGACTTATATCGGCCACAACTCACTTGTGTTCTACTCGTGCATAACATCAACGCATAAAACCAGGCTCTGATACCACTGTTGGGGAACGTAGTAATTTCAAAAAAATTCCTACGCACACGCAAGATCATGGTGATGCATAGCAACGAGAGGGGAGAGTGTTGTCTACGTACCCTCGTAGACCGAAAGCGGAAGCGTTAACACAACGCGGTTGATGTAGTCGTACGTCTTCACGATCCGACCGATCAAGTACCGAACGCATGGCACCTCCGAGTTCAGCACACGTTCAGCTCGATGACGTCCCTCGAACTCCGATCCAGCCGAGTGTTGAGGGAGAGTTTCGTCAGCACGACGGCGTGGTGACGATGATGATGTTCTACCGATGCAGGGCTTCGCCTAAGCTCCGCTACGATATTATCGAGGTGTAATATGGTGGAGGGGGGCACCGCCCACGGCTAAAAGATCGTTGATCAATTGTTGTGTCGAGAGGTGCCCCCTGCCCCCGTATATAAAGGAGCAAGGGGGAGGCCGCCGGCCAAGGGAGGAGAGGCGCGCCAGGAGGACTCCTACTCCTACCGGGAGTAGGACTCCCCCCTTTCCATGTTGGACTAGGAGTGGAAGGGGGAAGAGGTGGAGGGGAGGAAGGAAGGGGGGCGCCGCCCCCCTCTCCTTGTCCTATTCGGACTGGGGGTGAATGGGGTCGCGGCCCTGCCCTGGCCTCCTCTCCTCTCTTCCACCTAGGCCCACTAAGGCCCATTAAGTTACCGGGGGGTTCCGGTAACCTCCCGGTACTCCGGAAAAATCCCGATTTCACCCGGAACACTTCTGATGTCCAAACATAGACTTCCAATATATCAATCTTTATGTCTCGACCATTTCGAGACTCCTCGTCATGTCCGTGATCACATCCGGGACTCCGAACAACCTTCGGTACATCAAAACATAGAAACTCATAATATAACTGTCATCGTAACGTTAAGCGTGCGGACCCTACGGGTTCGAGAACTATGTAGACATGACTGAGACACCTCTCTGGTATATAACCAATAGCGGAACCTGGATGCTCATATTGGTTCCTACATATTCTACGAAGATCTTTGTCGGTCAGACCGCATAACAACATACGTTGTTCCCTTTGTCATCGGTATGTTACTTGCCCGAGATTCGATCGTCGGTATCTTGATACCTAGTTCAATCTCGTTACCGGCAAGTCTCTTTACTCGTTCCGTAATACATCATCCCGCAACTAACTCTTTAGTCACAATGCTTGCAAGGCTTATAGTGATGTGTATTACTAAGTGGGCCCGGAGATACCTCTCCGACAATCGGAGTGACAAATCCTAATCTCGAAATACGCCAACCCAACAAGTACCTTTGGAGACACCTGTAGAGCACCTTTATAATCACCCAGTTACGTTGTGACGTTTGGTAGCACACAAAGTGTTCCTCCGGTAAACGGGAGTTGCATAATCTCATAGTCATAGGAACATGTATAAGTCATGAAGAAAGCAATAGCAACATACTAAACGATCGAGTGCTAAGCTAACGAAATGGGTCAAGTCAATCACGTCATTCTCCTAATGAAGTGATCCCGTTAATCAAATGACAACTCATGTCTATGGCTAGGAAACATAACCATCTTTGATCAACGAGCTAGTCAAGTAGAGGCATACTAGTGACACTCTGTTTGTTTATGTATTCACACATGTATTATGTTTCCGGTTAAGACAATTCTAGCATGAACAATAAACATTTATCATGATATAAGGAAATAAATAATAACTTTATTATTGCCTCTAGGGCATATTTCCTTCACTTTGTACAACCCTAGGTGTCACATCCCTAGTTCTGGTATGACCTAGACTAGCTAGTCATGTGTGCATCATGTTTAAATTCCATTTAAATTTGAAGTGGGGATCTCTGAAACCCTCAGAATCATTTCTGGAAATGACCCAAATAAAAATTGCTCCAAAAGGGTCCAAGAAAATGTTCATGTTGCTCTCTGAAAATATTGGACAGAGATAAAAATCAAACCAATATTTTCAGGAGCTCATAAATATTTATTTTGGGCATTTGGAATTAAAGCAGTAATTATTTGCTTTGGATATATATTGTTATATATATAGAATATTGTCCAAAAATTATGCCATTTGTTGAGGAGTTCTGGAATAATACCACTAGCCCCTGCAAAAATTGGCATAAGAAAATAAAATGATTTAGTATTCTACTAAATCAGAACAAATGTCAGAAAAATAGAAAAGAAAACAAAAAGGGAAAAGCTTACCTGTGCTCACCCGAGGCCTGGCCTGGCCCAGTAGCCCAGCCGGCCCACTGGCCCAGTGCCAGTCGTCGTTGTCCTCGCGCCAGTCGGACAGGCGTGTGGCCGACGCGCGCGCACCGCCTTGCCGCCACGCCACCAGCCTGCCTGCCCTCTCCCCTGCCAGCGCGACGCGCTGGGCGACGTCGCGGGTGCCGTCCCGGTCCGGTCGACCTCCTCGTTTTTCCCCTCGCTTTCTCCCTTACTCTCTCTCACCGCGCCCGAACGCTGCCGTCGCCGCCACTCGCCATTGCCGCAGCCACCGTCTCCCCCTCGTCTCTCCGACACGCGCAGGAGCTCCGCCTCCTCGCTCTGAAGCTCTCCGCCGAGCCACGCAAGCCGGAGCGCCCCGTGGAGCCGTCGCCGTCCCCTTCTTCGCCTCCGGCCGCCGTGGATCCCCATCGCCGCTCCGTCGACTCCAGAGCTCCCCCCGAGCCGCTGAGCACGCCCGCCGAACCTCCGTGAGCTCCCCTCCGTTTCCCCTCCGTTCCCGCGCTCGAATTCGCGCCGTAGCCGTGCTAGCCGACGTGCCCGCGAGCGCCTCGCCGCCGACCATGTCACCGTCGTGGCAAGGGCCACCACAGCTCGCCCCGAGCACCTCACCGTGCTCCTGGTGCCACGAGGGTGCCGCAGAGCCCCTCGGGTGGCCTCCCCGTGCACCGCAGCGCTATGCCCGCCCTTGGCCGTACTCCGGCCGCCGCCCGAGCTCCGCTCGGGCGAGCTCCGGCCATCCCGCAACCTTCCGTCACCTCCCCTGGATGCGGACGAGCCCGGGCTACGCCCCGGTGCCCTCAGCTGCCGCCCCCGTGGCCTATATCGCGAACGCCGCCGCGTCCAGAGGTCGCCGGCGATGACCTCGCCGGCCTGACGTGCGGGCCCGACCTGCCAGCTGATCACCACTTAAGCTAACCCCCTCACACTGACAGTGGGCCCCGCTGCCCCTAATCTTTTATTTAGGCTTAAACTAACCCCTGTCTCACTTACCAGTGGGCTCCGCCGGTCAGATTTGACCCTGGCCAGCCGTTGACCTGCTGACGCAGCGATGACGTCATGCTGACGCAATTATTTACTTTCTGGATTTAAATTAAATCAGGAAATTCCAGAAAATTAGTAAAACTTCTAAAATTCATAGAAATTCAACCGTAGCTCAGATTTAAATAATTTATATATGAAAAATTATCAGAAAAATGCAATCTATCCATCTGTACTAGTTTCATGCATGACAAACCAACTTATACCTACTGTATAAGTGAAAACATATAAATGGCACATATAAGGACTTAAATTAGAGTTGCATTTGAACCCTTGGTTCAAATGGATCTCTTCCAAGTTGAATGCTAAATGCATTGGCTCAAAATACATCACATATTCATGCCATATTCATGCATCATATTGCTGCATATGATTGTGTTTTTGACTGTCGACACCGTTTCCTCTCGATAGGTCCTGCTCCGGAGAGTGTTCCAGAGTACCTGTCTGAGGAGCAGTGCCACCCTGTTGATCTACCAGGCAAGCAAACCCCCTTTGTTCATTCCGATACAAACCTACTCTCTCGCTCCTGCTCTCTTTTACTGCATTAGGACAACAACAATTCAACTGCTACTTTATGCTGCGGTAGTTGAACCCATTCCTCTGCATGACCTGTCATTGCCACAGTAAATAGTTGAAACCCACTAGCATGTGTAGGAGTTGTTTGAGCCATGTTGTGTTCCTACCATGCCTTGCCTGCTATTGCTTAGAGTTGTGTCAGGTCTGGTTCATTGGGAATGAATTGGAGTGTTACGATATGTTCTGGTGCCGAGAGTTAAGCGTGTGAACACGATTTGGTAAAGGTAGCGGTGAGAGGCCATGTAGGAGTACATGGTGGGTTGTCTCACTGGAACCGTCCTTAAGCACTGAGTTCTGTGTATGTTGTCCAATGACTAGCTACTACCATACATTGGGTTCCGGTAACTCGACCCCTCTCGACTTATTAACCAACTTGATCTCTGTCCAGGAGTTGCAATTAGTCTCTGGTGTTTGTAGGTAGTGTTAGTAGTCTACCAAGTGGCACCCGGCCAGGTGGGCTTGGGACAGACTAGGCACAAGTGGCACGGTGTACCAAGCGTAGATCCATCCGGCGAGGTGGGCTTGGGAACCCTGCGCACATCGTTTGGGGCCGTGAGCGACACCCCGGCCGGATCTCCTTGCGGATGGAACCCGAATAGGCGATAAACCTGGATTAGAGTCTTGTGTGGTTAGTCAGGTCGTGGCCGACACCCTCGCCAGGCTTCCGCTTGAAGGTTGCCGAGGTACATGACGTGTACATGGCGGTAAGTGGCGAGAGCGTGTGTGACGCAGTACACCCCTGCAGGGTTATCATGATCTATTCGAATAGCCGTGTCCTCGGTTATGGACTTCTTGGATGCTTACGTGGTACATAGACAACTTGAAGTGGATACTCTAAAATGCTCAAGATAAGTGTGAGTGCTACGGATGGCTTCTCGTGGTGAGACGGGAATGAATCCATAGTGGTGTATTGAGGTGGTGATTAGTGGACTCGTGTGCGCCTTCTTACCTCAAAGAAGCTTCTCGTAGTCCTAGAACAGGATAGCCACTGAGTCAAAGCTGGCTTGCTGCAACTAAACCCCACACTACCTTCTTGATACAAATGCATGTATGATAGGATCTGATGTAAGTCTTGCTGAGTACCTTTGTACTCATGTTGCTTTATTTATGTTTTGCAGCGGAGACTTCGGTCTTACTAGTAGCTCCGCTTGGACTTCGACGAGTAGCTTGTACCTCAGCTACGATCTTGTACCCTTGGGAGGGTCTTGTAGATAGTCAGGCTTCTCAGCCCTTTTCTTTTGTAGTTGTCTGTACTCAGACATGTAATGCTTCCGTTGCTTGTATGCTCTGAATGATGGGTCATGTGACCCCTGTTTGTACTTAATGCTATGAGGCTCTTCTGGGCCTTTTATCTATATGAGTTCGCGTTATGTTGTGATGCCATGTTGTACAGCACATACTTGCATGTTATGCGTACGTGTAACGTGTATTGCTATGTGTGGGATCCGACAATCTAGTTGTTTATCCTTGGCAGCCTCTCTTATGGGGAAATGTAGTCTAGTGCCTCCTTGAGCCATAGTAGTCCGCTACAGCCCGGTTCACCGGAGTCCTGCTAGCCCAGCACTACTGCTCTGGACACTTGACTGGCCGGCATGTGTTTCACATAGTTCCTGTGTCTGTCCCTTCGGGGAAATGTCACGCGGTGACATCCGGAGTCCTGCCTAGCCTGCTACAGCCCGGGTTCCCGAAGTCCTGTTAGCCCAGTGCTACAGCCCGGATTCACACGCTGCTGACCGACACGTTCGATGTTGATTCATGTATGCCTGTCCCCATACGTTAGTGCCGCTTTGGGTTCACGACTAGCCATGTCGGCCCGGGTTCTCTGTCATATGGATGCTAGCGACGTTGTCATATACGTGAGCCAAAAGGCGCAAACGGTCCCGGGCCATGGTAAGGCGACACCCGTGGGAGTACCGTGCGTGAGGCCGCAAAGTGATATGAGGTGTTACAGGCTAGATCGGTGTGACTTAGAATCGGGGTCCCGACACTAGGCCCCTCCGATGTCTATATAAACCGAAGGGGTTAGTCCGTAGAGGCTAAGATAAATCATACAGGCTAGACATCTAGGGTTTAGCCATTACAATCTCGTGCTAGATCAACTCTTATAACCCCTATACTCATCAAAGTCAATCAAGCAAGAAGTAGGGTATTACCTCCATTAAGAGGTCCCAAACCTGGGTAAACATCATGTCCCTTATCTCCTGTTACCTTCGACCTCAGACGCACAGTTCGGGACCCCATACCCGAGATCGGCCGGTTTTGACACCGACACCCCCGTTGCTACACTTGAGTCCATTCGCATTTTACTTGCTTATGCGAATCACCATGATAGCACCCTCTATCAAATGGACATTGAGAGTGCATTTCTAAATGGTGAAATTGAGGAGAAAGTTTATGTAAAACAACCTCCTGGCTTTGTTAATCCCAAGAAACCTTACAAACTTCAGAAAGCTCTCTATAGCCTCAAACAAGCCCCTAGAGCTTGGTATAAATGCTTGACAAAGTTTCTTCTTGAAAAAGGCTTTGAATTGGTAAAATTGATTCAACCTTATTCACTAAGAGAGTAAATTGTGAACTATTTGTGTGCCAAATATATGTTGATGATATTATCTTTGGATCTACTAACCCTCTCTTTAGTGAAAATTTGAAGGTTGATGTCAGAAAAGTATGAAATATCTATGATGTGTGAACTTAAATTCTTCCTTGGTTTGCAAATCAAGAAAACTCGGGACGGTACCTTTGTTTCTCAAACAAAGTATACCAAGGATCTATTCAAAAAGTTCAAAACATGTAAGAAAGCAAAGGTATGCAAACTCCCATTGTCGGTGTCAAAACCGTCCGATCTCGGGTAGGGGTCCCGAACTGTGCATCTGAGGATCGAAGGTAACAAGAGACAAAGGGGACACGATGTTTACCCAGGTTCGGGCCCTCTTCATGGAGGTAAAACCCTACTTCCTGCTTGATTGACTTTGATGAGTATAGGGGTTACAAGAGTTGATCTACCTCGAGATCGTAATGGCTAAACCCTAACTGTCTAGCATATATGAATTTTGATTGCCTCTACGGACTAAACCCTCCGGTTTATATAGACACCGGAGGGGCCTAGGGTTGTACAAAGTCGGCTTACAGAGAAAGGAAACTATACATTCGGACACCAAACTTGCCATCCATGCAAAGGAGAGTCCCATCCGGACACGGGGGAAGGCCTTCTACCTTATATCTTCACGACCCATCAGTACGGCCCATATCACACAGCCCGGATACCCGAGGACCCCATAATCCAGGACTCTCTCGGTAGCCCCTGAGCCAGTCTTTCGATGACGATGTGTTCGGTACGCAGATTGTCTTCGGCATTGCAAGGCGGGTTCCTCCTTCGAATACTTCAAAGTAATCTTCTGAATAAGAGAACTGTATCTAGCTTTGTATAACAGTCACAACCCTCAACCACAAGGGCACAATACTTAATCAAAATAAGGTATGTCTACTGGCAACTTTTTCGGCGAAACGTTACGTCTGGCCTCTTTATCATTTCGAGTCATTTTTTGGCCTCCCGCTTCGCGTTTCGAGGCGCGGTCTCTATTGATACGTCTTGTCAAAACAGATACCGTGTCTGCTTATTGCGGGATCTTCATCAATACGGGTTTGGGTAATCCAACCGTGACGTTCACACGACCACTTGGGAACAGACAAGTTTTAAGGCTTGTGGGGGGGCGCTTGATATTCACTGCCTATATAAGCGGATAAATATCCATATTTTTACCCCACACCTTCTTCCTTCCTCTGCTTCCCCATCCTCAAGCTCCGGCGCCCAAGCTTCAATCTTTCCCACCGCCACCAACCTCTCTGGCCATGTTCGGATCCTGCTCTCAGGGCAAGTGGGTGGCTTCCTCCGTCACGGAGCAGGACGTCAAGGAGCTCTGGGAAGCGGGGTACCTAACTGCGGACATCCCAGCTTGAGTACCTCCAGTGTAGCCTGTTTAGTAATATCTCAGAACCTTGAGTGACGATGTTGAGTATGGTGCTACCCCGTCCTTTGCAGAATGCCTCATTTTGAGCATTTTACCGCCGTTATGCTGCCGGATTTGTCCTAGGAGTTTGAGAGATACTAAATTTTCTTATGCTACATGTTGCATCCTATAGTTGTTGTTGACCTCGTCCTTGGTTCCGCTTCTCAGGATGTCGTCAGTTAACCGAAGTTCTGTTGCTCGTTGCCTGAACCACGGAGGTGGTAGGGATGAGGAGGATCCTCCCGACCAGCCTTCGTTGGCAGAGTTTATGTTAGAGATGGAGAGGAACAAGCACGAGTCTAACCGCTTGTTAGCACGTATCGAGGAGAACACCGCACCCCAGTGCAAAGAGTCAGCGACCATCTATGATTTCATTGGTCTGAAACCACCTACCTTCCATCATTCTATTGAGCCACTCGATGCAGATGACTGGCTCCGTAGTATCACACACAAGCTGCGTTCTGCAAACGTAGCTGAAGGTGACAAGGTCACTTATGCTGCATATCACCTGGAAGGTCCTGCTAGTCTTTGGTGGCAGAACTATGAGGCTATGCTTCCAGCTGGCCAGATACCGACCTAGAGAGATTTCACTGAGGCTTTTCGCGAGCATCACATTCCTCAGGCTCTCATTGACCGCAAGAGAGAAGAGTTCTGTAGTTTCACCCAGGGTAAGATGGCTGTTGATGCCTACAGTAGAGAGTTTGAGAACCTCGCCCGCTATGCTACAGAAGAAGTGTCCACGGACGCTAAGAAGCAGGCTAGGTTCCGGAAGGGTCTCAACCCCAAGTTGCGTCGAGATCTCCACCTGCACCATTGCAATACATTCCAGGCTCTTGTGAACAAGGCCATTAATGCGGAGACAGCTCAGCTCACCTACGAGGAGTCTCGTAAGCACACCCGTGATTTGGTTTCATCCTCCGGTTCTAGTTCTCAGAAGCGCCGGATTTGGATTCCGAACTCTGCTCTTCCACCCGGTTATACCCCGAGACCATCTTATGTGGCGCCTCCCCCAGTTCAGCCGTATGCTCCACCCAAGCCTATTGGTGGACCGCCTGCCAACGCGGGTCCACGTCCAACCTCCAAGATTTGTTACAAGTGCGCAGAGCCAGGACACACCGCCCGTATTTGCACTCAGACCCGTGTTGCTCCACCCCAGCCCGAGAAGTCTGTTGGCCGTGGTAAGCCATCACGCAAGATGATCAGCACCAAGTCAGCTCCCACTGAATGTGGACGTGTGCACCACGTCTCAGCTAAAGACGCTCAGGATGATCCAGATGTCGTTCTTGGTACACTCCTTGTAAACTGTCATCCAGCTTCGGTTCTATTTGATACTGGGGCGTCTCATTCCTTCATTTCCGAAAGTTATGCCCGCTTGCACGACATATCATTTTGTGATATGCCCTCCCCACTACTCATTCAAACTCCTGGATCCAAATGGCAAACTTCTAGTGTAAGCCATGGTAACGAAATCCTTGTTGACAGACTTGTATTCCTTGCATCACTCATAGCCCTCAAGTCTTCAGATATTAACATCATCTTGGGTATGGACTGGATGAAAGCTCATTATGCCAAGATTGATTGTTACACCCGGTCTGTTCAGCTCACACACCCATCTGGCAAGTTAGTCACTGTCTCCACCAGAGTTGCAAAGCGTCAACTCTATTCTCTTAATGCCAGTCCTCTTCCAGACCTTGAAGATATCCCGGTAGTCCGTGACTTTCCGGATGTCTTTCCAGAGGAACTGCCAGGTATACCACCTGACAGAGATGTAGAGTTTGTCATAGATCTTATCCCAGGAACCGCTCCAATCTCTAGGAGACCTTACAAGATGGCACCTTTAGAACTAGCTGAGCTTAAGAAACAACTTGATGAGTCCTTGCAAAAGGGTTTCATCCGTCCTAGTTCTTCTCCTTGGGCTTGCCCCGTCCTCTTCGTCAAGAAGAAGGATGGTACGGACCGGATGGTTGTAGATTATCGTCCCGTTAATTTGGTCACGATAAAGAACAAGTATCCGCTCCCCAGGATCAACGACCTGTATGATCAACTCGCTGGATCCTCAGTCTTTTCCAAGATGGATCTGAGGTTAGGCTACCATCAAATCAAGATTAGAAACGGGGACATTCCTAAGACGGCTTTTGTCACTCATTATGGCCAGTACGAGTACACCGTCATGTCCTTTGGTCTAACCAATGCTCCAGCTACCTTCTCCCGCTTGATGAACTCGATCTTCATGGAGTACTTAGACAAGTTCGTCGTGGTTTACCTCGATGATATCCTTATCTACTCGAAGAACGAGGAAGAGCATGCCGAACATCTTAGACTTGTGTTAGAAAAACTCAGAGAGCACCGCCTTTATGCCAAGTTCTCCAAGTGCGAATTTTGGTTGCCAGAAGTGACCTACCTAGGCCACGTGATCTCTAGTAAGGGCATTTCTGTCAATCCTGAGAGAGTTCAGGCCGTTCTTGATTGGACTCCATCTGAAACAGTTAAACAAGTTAGGAGTTTCCTTGGTCTAGCCAGTTATTGTCGCCGCTTCGTTGAAAACTTCTCCAAAGTAGCCAAACCCCTCACGGAACTTCTCAAGAAGGATAAAAAGTTTGAGTGGTCCCCACAGTGTGAATACAGTTTTCAGGAACTGAAAAGACGCCTGACTTCTGCTCCCATACTTGTGCCACCGGATTTCACTAAAGACTTTGTTATCTACTGCGACGCCTCACGACAGGGACTAGGCTGCATTCTTATGCAGGATCGTCATGTGATTGCCTATGCATCTCGACAGTTGCATCCACATGAGGAGAATTATCCTACACATGATCTAGAGCTCGCAACCGTAGTCTATGCTCTCAAGACATGGCGACATTACCTTCTCGGTAAACGTTGCGAGATTTACACCGATCACCAGAGTCTCAAGTATATTTTCACCCAACCAGATTTGAACCTTAGGCAAAGACGTTGGTTGGAGTTGATCTCAGATTACGACTTAGGGATTACCTACACCCCAGGCAAGGGCAATGTCATGGCTGATGCGCTAAGTCGTAAGTCCTATTGCAACAATCTTATGTTGCAGCAGGGCCAACCACTTCTCCATGAGGAATTCTGTAAGCTTAATCTTCACATTGCTCCTCACGGATTCCTTTCTACCTTGGTGGCGAAGCCTACTCTTGTGGATCATATCATAGAAGCCCAGAAGCATGATACGGGGATTACCCGGATCAAGAGAAACATTGCCAAGGGTATTGCTGGTAGTTTCTCTATAGATGATCGAGGTGCTGTTCTCTTTGAGAATCGTCTGGTGGTTCCCAAGAAGCAACATCTTCGGAAATTGATCCTTAAGGAGGCGCATGAATCTCCTCTCACGATTCATCCCGGTAGTACTAAGATGTATCAGGACCTACGCCAGAGGTTCTGGTGGACTAGGATGAAGAGAGAAATTGCTGAGTTCATTGCTAACTGTGACGTTTGTCGTCGCGTTAAGGCAGAGCATCAAAGGCCTGCTGGCACCCTTCAACCTTTAGCCATTCCTGAGTGGAAATGGGATAAAGTTGGTATGGATTTCATCACCGGCTTTCCCAGGACCAAGAAAGGGAATAACACTATCTTTGTAGTCATTGATCGTCTTTCCAAAGTGGCTCACTTCCTACCTGTTCGAGAGAGTATCACTGCTAGTCAGCTCGCTGACTTATATATTTCTCGAATAGTGTCACTTCATGGTGTTCCACTAGAGATCAATTTAGACCGTGGTAGTCTTTTCACTTCTCATTTCTGGGAAAGTTTCCAAACTACCATGGGCACCCATCTTTCCTTCAGTACCGCTTTCCACCCTCAATCAAGTGGTCAGGTGGAAAGGGTCAACCAAATTCTCGAAGACATGCTTAGAGCTTGCGTTATCTCATTCGGTATGGATTGGGAGAAATGCCTACCTTTCGCCGAGTTTGCTTATAACAATAGCTATCAATCCAGTCTTAAGAAAGCTCCTTTCGAGATTCTGTATGGACGAAGATGTCGAACACCCTTGAACTGGTCAGAAACCGGTGAAAGACAATTCTTTGGACCGGACATGATCCAGGAAGCAGAAGAGCAAGTTCGCATCACTCGTGAGAATTTGAAAACAGCCCAGTCTCGTCAAAAGAGCCAGTATGACCGTCATCATAAGGAAGTGGCTTATGAAGTTGGCGACAAGGTTTACCTCCGGGTTACTCCTCTAAAGGGTACCCATCGATTCGGTATCAAAGGCAAGTTGGCTCCTCGTTACATTGGTCCATTTCGCATTCTCGCTAAACGAGGAGAGGTTGCCTACCAGTTGGAACTACCCCCACATCTTTCTCGAGTCCATGATGTCTTCCACGTCTCTCAACTCAGGCGTTGCTTCTCGGATCCCATCCGCGGAGTGGACCACGAAACGCTTGATCTCCAAGATAACCTCACATATCGAGAGTACCCTGTTTGCATCCTTGATCAAGCAGAGCGTGTTACCCGACGTCAGAACATCAAGTTTCTCAAGGTTCAGTGGTCTCATCATTCCGAGAGAGAAGCTACTTGGGAGCGAGAAGATCGTCTTCGACTGGAGTACCCCACCTTCTTTCCATCGACCCCTGAATCTCGGGACGAGATTCTTTCAAGTGGGGGCGAGTTGTCACATCCCTAGTTCTGGTATGACCTAGACTAGCTAGTCATGTGTGCATCATGTTTAAATTCCATTTAAATTTGAAGTGGGGATCTGTGAAACCCTCAGAATCATTTCTGGAAATGACCCAAATAAAAATTGCTCCAAAAGGGTCCAAGAAAATGTTCATGTTGCTCTCTGAAAATATTGGACAGAGATAAAAATCAAACCAATATTTTCAGGAGCTCATAAATATTTATTTTGGGCATTTGGAATTAAAGCAGTAATTATTTGCTTTGGATATATATTGTTATATATATAGAATATTGTCCAAAAATTATGCCATTTGTTGAGGAGTTCTGGAATAGTACCACTAGCCCCTGCAAAAATTGGCATAAGAAAATAAAATGATTTAGTATTCTACTAAATTAGAACAAATGTCAGAAAAATAGAAAAGAAAACAAAAAGGGAAAAGCTTACCTGTGCTCACCCGAGGCCTGGCCTGGCCCAGTAGCCCAGCCGGCCCACTGGCCCAGTGCTAGTCGTCGTTGTCCTCGCGCCAGTCGGACAGGCGTGTGGCCGACGCGCGCGCACCGTCGTGCCGCCACGCCACCAGCCTGCCTGCCCTCTCCCCTGCCAGCGCGACGCGCTGGGCGACGTCGCGGGTGCCGTCCCGATCCGGTCGACCTCCTCGTTTTTCCCCTCGCTTTCTCCCTTGCTCTCTCTCACCGCGCCCGAACGCTGCCGTCGCCGCCACTCGCCATTGCCGCAGCCACCGTCTCCCCCTCGTCTCTCCGACACGCGCAGGAGCTCCGCCTCCTCGCTCTGAAGCTCTCCGCCGAGCCACGCAAGCCGGAGCGCCCCGTGGAGCCGTCGCCGTCCCCTTCTTCGCCTCCGGCCGCCGTGGATCCCCATCGCCGCTCCGTCGACTCCAGAGCTCCCCCCGAGCCGCTGAGCACGCCCGCCGAACCTCCGTGAGCTCCCCTCCGTTTCCCCTCCGTTCCCGCGCTCGAATTCGCGCCGTAGCCGTGCTAGCCGACGTGCCCGCGAGCGCCTCGCCGCCGACCATGTCACCGTCGTGGCAAGGGCCACCACAGCTCGCCCCGAGCACCTCACCGTGCTCCTGGTGCCACGAGGGTGCCGCAGAGCCCCTCGGGTGGCCTCCCCGTGCACCGCAGCGCTATGCCCGCCCTTGGCCGTACTCCGGCCGCCGCCCGAGCTCCGCTCGGGCGAGCTCCGGCCATCCCGCAACCTTCCGTCACCTCCCCTGGATGCGGACGAGCCCGGGCTACGCCCCGGTGCCCTCAGCTGCCGCCCCCGTGGCCTATATCGCGAACGCCGCCGCGTCCAGAGGTCGCCGGCGATGACCTCGCCGGCCTGACGTGCGGGCCCGACCTGCCAGCTGATCACCACTTAAGCTAACCCCCTCACACTGACAGTGGGCCCCGCTGCCCCTAATCTTTTATTTAGGCTTAAACTAACCCCTGTCTCACTTACCAGTGGGCTCCGCCGGTCAGATTTGACCCTGGCCAGCCGTTGACCTGCTGACGCAGCGATGACGTCATGCTGACGCAATTATTTACTTTCTGGATTTAAATTAAATCAGGAAATTCCAGAAAATTAGTAAAACTTCTAAAATTCATAGAAATTCAACCGTAGCTCAGATTTAAATAATTTATATATGAAAAATTATCAGAAAAATGCAATCTATCCATCTGTACTAGTTTCATGCATGACAAACCAACTTATACCTACTGTATAAGTGAAAACATATAAATGGCACATATAAGGACTTAAATTAGAGTTGCATTTGAACCCTTGGTTCAAATGGATCTCTTCCAAGTTGAATGCTAAATGCATTGGCTCAAAATACATCACATATTCATGCCATATTCATGCATCATATTGCTGCATATGATTGTGTTTTTGACTGTCGACACCGTTTCCTCTCGATAGGTCCTGCTCCGGAGAGTGTTCCAGAGTACCTGTCTGAGGAGCAGTGCCACCCTGTTGATCTACCAGGCAAGCAAACCCCCTTTGTTCATTCTGATACAAACCTACTCTCTCGCTCCTGCTCTCTTTTACTGCATTAGGACAACAACAATTCAACTGCTACTTTATGCTGCGGTAGTTGAACCCATTCCTCTGCATGACCTGTCATTGCCACAGTAAATAGTTGAAACCCACTAGCATGTGTAGGAGTTGTTTGAGCCATGTTGTGTTCCTACCATGCCTTGCCTGCTATTGCTTAGAGTTGTGTCAGGTCTGGTTCATTGGGAATGAATTGGAGTGTTACGATATGTTCTGGTGCCGAGAGTTAAGCGTGTGAACACGATTTGGTAAAGGTAGCGGTGAGAGGCCATGTAGGAGTACATGGTGGGTTGTCTCACTGGAACCGTCCTTAAGCACTGAGTTCTGTGTATGTTGTCCAATGACTAGCTACTACCATACATTGGGTTCCGGTAACTCGACCCCTCTCGACTTATTAACCAACTTGATCTCTGTCCAGGAGTTGCAATTAGTCTCTGGTGTTTGTAGGTAGTGTTAGTAGTCTACCAAGTGGCACCCGGCCAGGTGGGCTTGGGACAGACTAGGCACAAGTGGCACGGTGTACCAAGCGTAGATCCATCCGGCGAGGTGGGCTTGGGAACCCTGCGCACATCGTTTGGGGCCGTGAGCGACACCCCGGCCGGATCTCCTTGCGGATGGAACCCGAATAGGCGATAAACCTGGATTAGAGTCTTGTGTGGTTAGTCAGGTCGTGGCCGACACCCTCGCCAGGCTTCCGCTTGAAGGTTGCCGAGGTACATGACGTGTACATGGCGGTAAGTGGCGAGAGCGTGTGTGACGCAGTACACCCCTGCAGGGTTATCATGATCTATTCGAATAGCCGTGTCCTCGGTTATGGACTTCTTGGATGCTTACGTGGTACATAGACAACTTGAAGTGGATACTCTAAAATGCTCAAGATAAGTGTGAGTGCTACGGATGGCTTCTCGTGGTGAGACGGGAATGAATCCATAGTGGTGTATTGAGGTGGTGATTAGTGGACTCGTGTGCGCCTTCTTACCTCAAAGAAGCTTCTCGTAGTCCTAGAACAGGATAGCCACTGAGTCAAAGCTGGCTTGCTGCAACTAAACCCCACACTACCTTCTTGATACAAATGCATGTATGATAGGATCTGATGTAAGTCTTGCTGAGTACCTTTGTACTCATGTTGCTTTATTTATGTTTTGCAGCGGAGACTTCGGTCTTACTAGTAGCTCCGCTTGGACTTCGACGAGTAGCTTGTACCTCAGCTACGATCTTGTACCCTTGGGAGGGTCTTGTAGATAGTCAGGCTTCTCAGCCCTTTTCTTTTGTAGTTGTCTGTACTCAGACATGTAATGCTTCCGTTGCTTGTATGCTCTGAATGATGGGTCATGTGACCCCTGTTTGTACTTAATGCTATGAGGCTCTTCTGGGCCTTTTATCTATATGAGTTCGCGTTATGTTGTGATGCCATGTTGTACAGCACATACTTGCATGTTATGCGTACGTGTAACGTGTATTGCTATGTGTGGGATCCGACAATCTAGTTGTTTATCCTTGGCAGCCTCTCTTATGGGGAAATGTAGTCTAGTGCCTCCTTGAGCCATAGTAGTCCGCTACAGCCCGGTTCACCGGAGTCCTGCTAGCCCAGCACTACTGCTCTGGACACTTGACTGGCCGGCATGTGTTTCACATAGTTCCTGTGTCTGTCCCTTCGGGGAAATGTCACGCGGTGACATCCGGAGTCCTGCCTAGCCTGCTACAGCCCGGGTTCCCGAAGTCCTGTTAGCCCAGTGCTACAGCCCGGATTCACACGCTGCTGACCGACACGTTCGATGTTGATTCATGTATGCCTGTCCCCATACGTTAGTGCCGCTTTGGGTTCACGACTAGCCATGTCGGCCCGGGTTCTCTGTCATATGGATGCTAGCGACGTTGTCATATACGTGAGCCAAAAGGCGCAAACGGTCCCGGGCCATGGTAAGGCGACACCCGTGGGAGTACCGTGCGTGAGGCCGCAAAGTGATATGAGGTGTTACAGGCTAGATCGGTGTGACTTAGAATCGGGGTCCCAACACTAGGCCCCTCCGATGTCTATATAAACCGAAGGGGTTAGTCCGTAGAGGCTAAGATAAATCATACAGGCTAGACATCTAGGGTTTAGCCATTACAATCTCGTGCTAGATCAACTCTTATAACCCCTATACTCATCAAAGTCAATCAAGCAAGAAGTAGGGTATTACCTCCATTAAGAGGTCCCAAACCTGGGTAAACATCATGTCCCTTATCTCCTGTTACCTTCGACCTCAGACGCACAGTTCGGGACCCCATACCCGAGATCGGCCGGTTTTGACACTGACACCCCCGTTGCTACACTTGAGTCCATTCGCATTTTACTTGCTTATGCGAATCACCATGATAGCACCCTCTATCAAATGGACATTGAGAGTGCATTTCTAAATGGTGAAATTGAGGAGAAAGTTTATGTAAAACAACCTCCTGGCTTTGTTAATCCCAAGAAACCTTACAAACTTCAGAAAGCTCTCTATAGCCTCAAACAAGCCCCTAGAGCTTGGTATAAATGCTTGACAAAGTTTCTTCTTGAAAAAGGCTTTGAATTGGTAAAATTGATTCAACCTTATTCACTAAGAGAGTAAATTGTGAACTATTTGTGTGCCAAATATATGTTGATGATATTATCTTTGGATCTACTGACCCTCTCTTTAGTGAAAATTTGAAGGTTGATGTCAGAAAAGTATGAAATATCTATGATGTGTGAACTTAAATTCTTCCTTGGTTTGCAAATCAAGAAAACTCGGGACGGTACCTTTGTTTCTCAAACAAAGTATACCAAGGATCTATTCAAAAAGTTCAAAACATGTAAGAAAGCAAAGGTATGCAAACTCCCATTGTCGGTGTCAAAACCGTCCGATCTCGGGTAGGGGTCCCGAACTGTGCATCTGAGGATCGAAGGTAACAAGAGACAAAGGGGACACGATGTTTACCCAGGTTAGGGCCCTCTTCATGGAGGTAAAACCCTACTTCCTGCTTGATTGACTTTGATGAGTATAGGGGTTACAAGAGTTGATCTACCTCGAGATCGTAATGGCTAAACCCTAACTGTCTAGCATATATGAATTTTGATTGCCTCTACGGACTAAACCCTCCGGTTTATATAGACACCGGAGGGGCCTAGGGTTGTACAAAGTCGGCTTACAGAGAAAGGAAACTATACATTCGGACACCAAACTTGCCATCCATGCAAAGGAGAGTCCCATCCGGACACGGGGGAAGGCCTTCTACCTTATATCTTCACGACCCATCAGTACGGCCCATATCACACAGCCCGGATACCCGAGGACCCCATAATCCAGGACTCTCTCAGTAGCCCCTGAGCCAGTCTTTCGATGACGATGTGTTCGGTACGCAGATTGTCTTCGGCATTGCAAGGCGGGTTCCTCCTTCGAATACTTCAAAGTAATCTTCTGAATAAGAGAACTGTATCTAGCTTTGTATAACAGTCACAACCCTCAACCACAAGGGCACAATACTTAATCAAAATAAGGTATGTCTACTGGCAACTTTTTCGGCGAAACGTTACGTCTGGCCTCTTTATCATTTCGAGTCATTTTTTGGCCTCCCGCTTCGTGTTTCGAGGCGCGGTCTCTATTGATACGTCTTGTCAAAACAGATACCGTGTCTGCTTATTGCGGGATCTTCATCAATACGGGTTTGGGTAATCCAACCGTGACGTTCACACGACCACTTGGGAACAGACAAGTTTTAAGGCTTGTGGGGGGGGGGGCGCTTGATATTCACTGCCTATATAAGCGGATAAATATCCATATTTTTACCCCACACCTTCTTCCTTCCTCTGCTTCCCCATCCTCAAGCTCCGGCGCCCAAGCTTCAATCTTTCCCACCGCCACCAACCTCTCTGGCCATGTTCGGATCCTGCTCTCAGGGCAAGTGGGTGGCTTCCTCCGTCACGGAGCAGGACGTCAAGGAGCTCTGGGAAGCGGGGTACCTAACTGCGGACATCGCGCACGGGCTCCCTGCCAAAAAGCAAGTCATCCCCACTCCGGAGCCCGGCGAAAGAGTGGTGTTTATCCCCCACTTCCTCCGCGGACTAGGGTTTCCCCTCCACCCCTTTGTCTGCGGTCTCATGTTCTATTACGGGCTAGATTTCCACGATCTAGCCCCAAATTCCTTCCTCCACATCTCAGCGTTTAATGTCATGTGCGAGGCGCTCCTCCGCATCCCCCCACACTTCGGCCTATGGTTCAAGGTCTTCAACGCGAAGCCGAAGGTGGTCGACGGGCAGCACGCGGACTGCGGCAGCGCCATGGTGAGCAAGCTCCCCAACACCACCTGGCCCAAAGGGGCCTTCGTGCAGACTGTCAAAGTCTGGCAACAGGAGTGGTTCTACATCACCGAACCTCGCGGCGCCACATGGGCGACAACTCCTGAGTTTAGATCCGGACCCCCTATGCAGCTCGCATCATGGACCAACAAGGGCCTGGACTGGGGGTCGACCGACGAAGTGATGATCCTGCAAAAGTGCATAAAAAATATGATAGAAAAGAAAACCAGCCTCACTGACGTGATCCAGGTGATGCTCTTCTGCTGGATCCTCCCTTGCCAACGTCGGCCTCTCCATATGTGGGAGTTCAATCCGGAAGGGCCGCGAACCCTGCAACGATTCTTCGGCACAACGCACGAAGAGATCTGGAAGCTGCTCTTCAAAGCCCAGAAGACGTGGTCGCAGAAGACCGACGTCATCGGCCTCCACAGCGCACATCCGGCCACCCCAGTATGCGTTTAGTTTCCGAACATAACTTTAGTTCACAAATCAGAGTGTATGCTGAGCCTTCCATCCCTCATTCAGGGCTGGACAAAGAAGACGGAGCGGATCAAGTGTCTGGCTCCGCTACCCGAAGACCCAGCCACTCCTCTGCTAACGAGGATGCTGGTCCCGGCGCCGTATCAGGCGCCGGAGAAGAAGGCCAAGAAGAAGAGCAAGGAGGCCAAAGGTGGCCTTCGCCGTAAAGGTACTTTGGACGCTATGTCCGGAGAGATCGAAGCTCCCTCCTCCCACGAGGGAGATGAAGACGAAGAGGTGGAGGAGGCAAAAAGAGACTCTCCCCTTAAGGGGAGGAAGAACAAAAGGGCGGCCTCCGTGGACCCGGAGGCGGAGGCTTCTGAGAGGGGGAAGATATCCCTCTCGGACGGTTCGGACACGGATGCCGGACACACCCCCAAGAGGCGCCCCAGGGAAAAGCCCCTGGCCACATCGTAAGTGCCAAAGGATACTTTACACATACCCGGGTTTTTTTATGATTATAATATAACATATTATATTGTGTGTTTCAGTCCCGCCCGCGACCTCCCCCAACCATATCATCTGAGGGGAACTCTCTGACACCGGAGATGGTGGAGAGCGAGACGCCTCCGCGAGCCGCTCCGTCAACCGCCATGGATGACACTGAAGTGTTGTCCCAAAGGGCCTCTCCGGGCCATGGAGACTTGCGAGAGGTCGCCAAGACGGCGCCAGAGGGTAATGCCTCGGCTGTCGAGAACATGGGAGGTGCAACCCCCATGGAGATTGACGATGGGGGCCCTAACCAGTCCGGACCCCAGCCGAACACCATTCCGGAGACCCATGCAGCTCCGGAATCAAGTGAGCAACCCCCTTCAAAGGAGGGGGAGCACCAACTCCTGCGGCGACCTCCACTAATCCGGAGGTGCCGAACACTCTGATGGAGGCACTGCGACTTGCTTCCATCATGGAGGAACACCGCACCCTGACGGGTGTGGTGGTTGACAAGGTTCAGTTCGCCAAGAGCAGGCTGAACGAAGCCTTCACCACCTACTAACAGGCTTCGAGGTATGCGATGTAATATTCTTAGCCGCTTTTTATATGCAAAATATGCCTGTGTATAGATAGTAGCCCCTGAGACTCTGTTCGGTTTTGAAAAATGGCCGAACAGAGGATCAAATAATAATCGCAGGAGGTAACGTACTGGTCTATTGGTAAACAAGCTTCCCTGTTAGCGGCGACCACCCAGGCCGCTAAAGTTTCCGAACTCAAGCGGAAGCTGAAGCCGGCCGATGATGATATCGTCCGCATTAACAAGCGGTTCGATGAGGCGCAAGGTATGTTTGAAAAATTATTTACACACCTGAAGTGATATGCCAATGCGGAGTTTAAGCTCGTGTGTTGCCCTGATCATTATTGTAGGTAGTGCGGCCGTCGTCAAGACCCTGAAGAGCACCCTCGCCCAAGCCAAGGAACAGGCACGGGTGAGCAAAGGAGCCGCTGACAAAGCGGCTACGGATTTAAAGGCCGAGCAGGTCACCCGCCGCCAGTATGAGGAGCGGGTGACCGAGTGGAGCAAGAGCTCAAGGACGCCGCCGTCAAGTGCGAGGCCTGGGAGGATAAGAATAAGGACCAAGCGGTCGATCTCGCCAAGGCTCTCCAGGAGGCCAAGGAGGCGTGGACCGAGTCCCGGGTGGCTCGCGAGGAGATCAAGCAGGCGGAACAGATAGCGGCTGGTAAGCCCTTTCTGTTGTAGAGTAAATTTGGCAATCAGAAATATGCCTTTCTCACTCGACTATGGAGTTCTCCAGACACCTTTGCGGATCTTCCGAAGAGCGCTGCAGATGCCGCGCAGTTTTTCCAGGCCCAAGAGGGGAACACGACGGAGAAGCTCTTCTGGTCACAGTACCTGGCGCCGGAGCATCCAACGTTGTTGAACAACCAGATGATGCAGCTGGCAGAGCTGCATAGGATGTCTGGCTTTGCCATGAAGGACATCATAGTCCGGCTGTGGCCAGCCGAACCCATTCCTAGCAGCTACTTCGGCCTTGTCAAGCGGCTCGCCGGCGTCCTTCCCTGAGTCGAAGCTGTAAAGCGCTCGCGTGTATAGAGGGTGCGCGGATGGCCTTTGGCCGTGCCAAGATGCACTGGGCGAAGATGAAGGCCACCGTCGTGGTGACCGAGGGCCCACCCGAAGGCAAGGACCACCGCAAGCCAGAGCGATATTTCGATGATGTCCTGGAGGGTGCCCGGTTAGTAGAGGGCCAATGCTCAAAGGATATTATGTTCGAGTAAATGTATCCGGATTGTCCAGATATTGTTTTGTGAACCAAGGCTTTGTAATATATTTATGCCTTTATCTGAAATTACTTTCCTCCTGTGCGGCCATTCTTAAATCTGAGAGTTTACCAGTCGTCGGCTTCAGCCCCCACGTAGATGCTACGGGGGTGTTCGGAATAGCGCACGATCACACTTAACCCAACGTCTTGGTCCGTAAAGGAGGTGTCGGCGCAGCGAACCAGGCAATCAGACTATGTGGTTTTATCACTTTCACTTAGCCATAGGAGTTTGACAATGGGACTAGGGACTAGCCCCTGGTATGTATGCGGCTATCCGAAATTGGATGCCTTAGGCCCGTGACTGGACGAAGGCCAGTTCTTCGTATGATATGGAAGAAATTGCAAGAGATTTATAGCAAGTCGCTGAACCGCCGACCAGCTCGCACCTTATCATGACAGTCTGTTTTCAGCTTTCTCTACTGAGGTGTTTGACCTGGCGAACCAGGAACACAATTGTAGTAGTTCTCCCTTTACTACCTTAGCCAAACAGGCGTAACGTAAGGTAGTGACCATAGGAGCTGGGCAACCCAACTATTGACCAAAGACATGATTCGGAGCTGATGCATATAATGCAATGTTTGGGACGCCGAAGTGTACTCTAAAAGTGTTCGGACTTTTTGAAAATATGTGTGGCCAAATAGAGCCCGTGGCAGTGAAGCTGTACCAGAATGTACACATGGCAATCTTAGCACAAAAGAGGAATGCAGATTATGAAACAAACCAAGACCGAACGAAGGTCCGCAAAAAATGTGCTATTACAGATTGTGCCCAAGCTATTTTACATGCCGAAGTTTGTACACAAGGGAAAGCTATATACATGGCCTAAGAAAAAAATGGTCTTGAAGATCTCATTGATGCCCTGCCGCACGCCTACGCCGCTTTCTCCTTTGTGGAAAAGATCCTTTGAGAGGAGCCGTCCATGGTCGTTGATACAAAAACGGGCCCGGAAAGATTCCTTGCACGACCGTGGAATAGCTAGGTTTTAATGCACCTGCGGTATGGAGAAAAAAATAAAACAATTCAAAGAAGAAAGGTTAAGGTCGAATAGGGTCGAGCTGCACTATCGACCTTGCCCGTATTGTGACTTCGTCGTTGCCCAAGGTATTTTAAGTGCATAATTATGCACGCGCGGTACATATGCCGCTGATGTGTGTGGCGATCGACGGAGGCGAGATTGCTAGTCTAGCTCTAGATTCAGCGAGCTGTCAATCTGCAGAGTAGGCCGGACGCGTTTAACAGTGTTCGGGGGCTTGATAGCCGATGAGGTGTTCGGCCTAATGAGGCCGCTCTGCACTTCAGCCGCAAGGGCCGTGCTACGCTCCTCAGTGCGGAGGGAGCGCTCCATGTTTCCATTAACTGTGATAACGCCGCGGGTTCCAGGCATTTTGAGCTTTAAGTAAGCATAATGCGGGACCGCATTGAAGCAAGCGAAGGCGGTTCGTCCGAGCAGTGCGTGATAACCATTGCGGAAGGGGACGATGTCGAGGAACAAGTCTTTGCTTCGGATGTTATCCGGTGAACCGAAGACTACTTCCGATGTTATATCTTGGCCAACTTCGCGCTCGTATAGGTGGTTTTCACTGGGATAAAGTGAGCCACTTTGGTCAAACGGTCAACTACTACCCAGATAGAATCATATCCCGATCGGGTCCTGGGTAATCCTGTGATAAAATCCATGCCAAGCTTGTCCCACTTCCATTCAGGTATCGGCATAGGCTGCAGTAATCCTGCTGGCTTCTGATGTTCTGCCTTCACTCTCTGACATACATCACACACGGCAACATACTCAGCAATATCCTTCTTCATACCTGTCCACCAGAAACGCTCCTTTAAATTCAAATACATCTTGGTGTTTCCGGGGTGAATCGAGTATGGTGAGTCATGAGCCTCCTAAAGTATTAACTTCCTGATCTCCGCATTATTGGGCACATAAACACGATTCTCAAACCATAAAGTTTCGTGCTCATCCTCACGAAAACCTTTGGCTTTTCCTTTGCTCATCTTCTCCTTTATCTCAGCAATCTCCTTATCATCCTTTTGAGCTTCTCGAATCTTTCTCAATAATGTAGACTGAACCTCCATTGCTGCAACAAAACCTCTCGGAACAATCTCCAAACGAAGTTCCTTGAGATCGTCAACTAACTCCTGCGCTAATCCTCCGCTTACGAGGGTATTGGCATAACTCTTCCGACTCAAAGCGTCTGCTACGACATTGGCCTTTCCTGGATGATAATGCAACTTCATATCATAATCCTTTATAAGCTCCAACCATATCCTCTGCCTGCGATTTAGCTCCTTCTAAGTGAAAATGTACTTCAAAGTCTTGTGATACACATCACAACGGTTTCCAATAAGAAAATGTCGCCACGTCTTGAGCGCATGCACTACGGCTGCTAACTCCAAATCATGCGTGGCATAATTCAACTCATGCGGTTGAAGGTCACATGAGGCATATGAAACAACTCTTCCATCTTGCATAAGTACACCTCCAAGTCCTAAACGAGAAGCGCCGCAATACACATGGAAATGCTTGCGTATATCTGGAAGAATCAGCACTGGAGCTGTAACCAAATGTTTCTTCAACTCCTGAAAACTGGCCTCACATTCTTCGGTCCACTTAAACTTGGTGTCCTTCTTCAATAACTCCATCATGGGCTTCGCAATCTTGGAAAAATTCTCAATGAATCTCCGATAATATCCCGCGAGTCCAAGAAAACTACGGATCTCTCCTACTGAGGTGGGTGACAACCAATCAGTGACTGACTGAACCTTGGTAGGGTCTACTGCTATACCCTCTCCTGATATAACATGCCCAAGAAATCCAACTTCCTTCAACCAAAACTCACATTTGCTTAACTTGGCATATAGCTGATGTTCCCTGAGCTTCTCGAGAACTAAACACAAATGCTCCTTGTGCTCCTCTTCATTCTTCGAGTATACCAAAATATCATCAATGAACACCACAACAAATTTATCCAAAAACTCCATGAACACCTTATTCATCGTACTCATGAAATAGGCATGGGCATTTGTTAATCCAAATGACATGACCATGTACTCATACAGCCCGTACCTTGTGGTGAAAGGTGTCTTAGGTATATCCTGTTCTCGGATCTTCAGCTGGTGGTATCCTGATCGCAGATAGATCTTGGAGAATACTTTGCCTCCTTGCAGCTGGTCAGATAAATCGTTGATCATCGGTAGTGGGTACTTGTTCTTGATCGTCCTTCATTCAATGCACGATAATCCACAACCATTCTCAAAGATCCATCCTTCTTCTCAACCACGGTGACGAACTTCGTCGAATGTAACCTTTCTCCAATAACTCCTTAATCTGCTTCTTAATTTCCTCCAGATCATTTGTGGTCATCCGGTAGGGTCTCTTTGATATTGGTCCGGTGCCTGGCAACAGCTCTATCAAAAACCCAATGTCTTGATCTGGCGGCATGCCTGGTAATTCCTCTAGAAATACATCCGGGTAATCCTTTACTACAACACTTCCACCTGAACAACTCCTGTGAGGGAATTCACTTGGGTCCTCTTCGGAGCATGCCTAGATACATACTTAATCCATTTCCCCTCAGGGTGGTGAGCAGAATTGACTTACTAGCACAGTCAATGTTTCCTCCATACTTTGATAGCCAATCCATGCCTAGTATTATATCCAATCCTTCTAACTCCAAAATTATTAGGTCTGAGGGGAAAACATGGCTACCAATGGTTAAAGTTAACCGATCACACCATCGGCTGGCCATATACTCCGCTCCTGGCGAGCTTACTAACATGGGCGACCTCATGCCTACCACCGGACATCTTGACATGGCTAAGGATGGTAAACCCGTTGATCAAAAGGTTTATCGATCCATGATTGGTTCATTGTTGTATCTATGTGCCTGCCATCCTGACCTTATGCTAAGTGTGTGCATGTGTGCACGTTATGAAGCGGCACCAAAAGAATGTCATCTTAAGGCCGCGAAGAGGATTGTGAGATACTTGATACATGCACCAAACTTGGGCATTTGGTATCCCAAATGGTCTTCTTGAAACTTGTCGGCTATTCCGGTTCGGACTATGCCGGAGATAAGGTTGACAGAAAATCCACTACGGGTACATGCCAATTTCTCGGTAGATCTCTCGTATATTGGTCCTCCAGAAACAAAATTCGGTATCTCTATCCACTGCCGAAGCGGAATACATTGCTGTCGGGGCCATGTTTTGCTCAATTTCTATGGACGACACAAACTCTCAAAGATTATGGGATACAGGTGAGACATGTGCCATTACTATGTGACAATGAGAGTGCTATTAAGAATTCACACAATCTTGTGCAACATTCTTGAACTAATCATATAGAGGTTCGTCACCGTTTCATTCGAGATCATGTTGCTAAAGGTGACACTGACCTTAAGTATGTTCGTACCAACAAACAATCGGCAGATATCTTCACTAAGCCTCTTGATGAATAGATATTTTGTCACTTGAGAAGTGAGTTGAATGCCATTGATGCTTCCGATGTGAACTAGACACTCACTTGGATGCATGCAAGGGCATGAGCTATTATGACTAATCCTTGATATCTCTCTTATGATGATCACTTCCTATGTTGGATATATTGCTCCCTTGTATTCATCTAACCCTTGTAGGTACTTGGATATGTACTATTTCATAATATTGCTCTCAACATTTATATCTTGCGCAAGGGATATTTAACCAAGTATCTATACCTTTGGCGTGCCCAAGGAAACAACTAAAACATATCCTTTGACAATACATGCCTCTATATTCACTCTTGTCAAATCGGACACATATGTTGTTCCTTGCAAAACTAACCCATGGAGGAAGATGAACTACAAATGAAATGATTGCTATCAATTCCACTTCATGAGCATCCACCTCAAGTTCAACTACATGATGGACATCCACATCAAACCCAATGTAAGTTCTCACATTCTAGAGAAGCTTTACTCAAAGACATGAGCCAAAGCAACTCAACAAGAGGTGAATACATTGTAATGCTTAAATGAGAAATGGCAACCCCATTTTGAGCTTAATGATGAGTATGACATATGATCAAGTGATCTCACTTGACTCCTAAGTCAATATCCTCTAACTTAGGTGACCTAGTCGCCGAGCCCCTCCTAGATGAAGTTCTCTAGTGTTTCCTTAGTTTGCTTTCCTCTTGCTGGAGGGTGACCTCTTTCTTTCTGTGTTCTTTTTCTTTAATTAGTTCCTGGCCAATTCATTGCAAATCTTATTTGAATTCCCTGAAAATCCTTGTGAGATATTTATTGCAGGTGAGCTGAGTTGACAAAATTTTCTCTCTATGTTGAACTGAGTCTCTCCGATATAAAATACACCGGTCACACCGAAGTGCATCTAAACCCTACACATAGTTCATTGGTGCAACCTAAAAGGACTAACTCGGACCAGCCGATTTGATCTATCTATGATCCTCCCATCTCGGAGTCACCGATCAAAACCATTCAAAGTCAATGATTTCACTGCTGAAAGAATCTTTTGCCAAACTATTCGTTTATTCTCTTTAGCAAGCTCCACTCAATGACTCTTTCCCTCTAACAACATCTAAAATTACATCATGCCTAGTAGTGCTTCTCCAGGACCACACCCACCTGACTCATAACCTTGAAGCCAACCCTTCTTGGAAATTGATGTCAAAGGGAGGGAGAGATGCACATCAAAGCTTATTTCAAATCTCTTCCATATAAAAAGGAATATCCTAGGGAAGAGAAAAGCCCTTTACAAGAGAGGAGATAACCTACATGTTTCTAAGAGGGGAGAAACATATTGATAATTCAAGTTGAGTCTTTTCTCTCTCGGCTTAGTAAGTAAAGTTTGCTCTGTTTACAATTTTGCTCTGATTTTATCTCACCCTACCTTCTCCCATTATCCAATGTTTGATTCAGGGGGAGAGGAAGTTTAGTTTTAGGGGAGAAAAATCCTTGAAATGATAGTGCAAATTGATGACCCACAAGAATATGGGATCAATTGTAGCTCTTTTCGATAAGTAAGATTGACGAACCCAACTAGGAGCAGAAGGAAATGACAAGTGGTTTTCAGCAAGGTAATGTGTGCAAGTGCCGAAATTGTAAGTAACAGAGTAGTTTGATTGCAAGATAATTTGTAACGATCAAGTAACGATAATAGTAACAAAAGTGCAGCAAGATAGCCCAATCCTTTTGAGGCAAAGGACAGGCCAAAACGGCCTCTTATAGTAAGCAAAGCGTTCTTGAGGGTACACGGGAATTTCATCATGTTGATTCGATTCGTGTTCGCTACTTTGATAATTTGATATGTGGGTCGACCGGTGCTTAGGTGCTTTTATTACTTGAACAAACCTCCTACTTATGATTAACCCCCTCGCAAGCATCTGCAACTACGAGAAAAGTATTAAGAATAAATTCTAACCATACACTAAAAAAAGGACACATCCGTGACATTTTGGGCCGAACGCAAATTTTTCCTGTCATGCTTATGACACTTCTATAACGATAATTGTGACAAAACCCGGTATCATCATAGATGTGGTGGGCTCCTACTTCTATGACAAAAACTCATGACAGAAAATGGGCTTTTCGTCCTGGGTGGGCCAAAGACGTAGCTGCATGACATTCTTTGGGCCGTCCATGACGAAAAAACCGTGGTAGAAGCGAGGGTGAGGAAAATATCGGGGAGTTCCTGGTTACGGTGGGTGGTCAGGGCCGAGCGATGCGCATTTCTCTCATACACGTACGCGTGTGCGTGCGAGTCGTTGGGATCTAACTGAACCCGAGAAATGGCACTACAGGCTATGCGTTACGGAACCCGAGTGATCGATCGACGGCTGTTAACTGAACCCAATCGAGTGATTCCTTCACTACTGCTGCTAACTGAAGCCGATCGATGCTGCCTATGGATGAACAGTGAGCGTTGTTGGGGGGTTTGGATGAACAGTTCCCGGTGGGGGGTTGGATGAACAGTACCCCGTGGTGTTGCCTCTGGATGAATATGACCCCCATTGATCGATCCGGTTGGGGCTGGATGAACAGGACCCCGTGGAGGGCTGGATGAACAGGACCCCGTGGAGGGCTGGATGAACAGGACGACCCCGTGGAGGGCTGGTTGAACAGTAGCTAGTGGAGGGGTGGATGAACAGTAGCCCGTGGAGGGGTGGTTGAACAGGACCCCGTGGAGAAGGCTGGTTAAACAGTAGCCGGTGGAGCAGCGGTGGAGGTTGGATGAACAGGAGCCCGTGGATGAACAGTCGCAGGTGGAGGCTGGAGGAGGTCGACGGTGGATTAACAGTAGCCCGTGGAGGCAGTCGGCTGTAGAGATGAACAGAATCCCATGGAGTCCCATTTTGCGGTACGCCACACCCCTCCCAATGAACAGGACCCCCGTTTCGACCGTAGCGCTCCAACACAAGTCTGTTTCCTCCGTTTTGCGGTACGCCACACCCCTCCCGATCAACAGGACCCCGTTTCGACCGTAGGAGGTCCAAGAGAAGTCCGTTTCCTCCGTTTTGTGGTACGCTAGACCCCTCCCGATGAACAAGATCCCGTTTCGGCCGTGGCCGGTCGAACACAAGGCCGTTTCCTCCGTTCAGTGGTACGCCAGGCCTCGTTTCGATTGGCTGTTCCGTCGAACCGGTTGGCTCCCGATGAACACGACGTATTCGGTTGCCTCCCGATGAAGACGCCGCATTTCATTGCCTCCCCATGAACACAACGACGCAGTTTCTCCGTTCTGGCCCAGCCATGTACACGAGCCCTGGCCGTACGTATGTGCGAGTAGGCGTTTGAGACCCCGACCGTATGTACGTACGTGGCTATATTTACTTTCTTGCACCCTGGCCGTTGTACGTATGTGTACACGATATTAACAGGACTGCGTGACATGCTACGTGCGCGCCTCTACTATGACACGTGCCCTTCCTTACACGGCCACGGTTCATCGCTGCAGCCTGCAGATAGACTGATCGACCAGTATGTACGTACACGTTCGCGACCAGAATGACAGCCTACGTACGCTTCGACCAGGTGGGTCTCGACTATCAGGCACTTCCTTGTGTGCGAAGATGTAGCTGGTGGGTCCCAGCAGTCAGGGGGCGAATCATTTTTTGCCCGTAATATGGACGCACTTCCTTGCGTGTGAAGATGTAGCTGGTGGGTCCCAGAAGTCATGGCGAAGCAACAGCTGCTGAACGGCCTTGACAGCAATGAGGAGATGAAAGAGCTGGTGAAGATGGGCAAAATCGATGTGCTCTGTAGGATGATTGTCTCTTTATTTGCAGTGTATGTAGCACTTGTGATGCATTCAGTGGCTATGCCATGAGCACTTTGCTAAAACTAGTAATGAATGAAACCTGTGTAGCAGGCTGGGCGTAGTGTTGTGAACATCTAATGATTTCTATTAACGGAAATCAGGGGGTATCCCCTTTTGCTCATAAATAAATAAATAGCAGAGGCCCTTTTGGTAATAAATAAATAAAATAGCAGAGGCCCTGTAAGGTCAGCTTTGTTCCCAGTCGAAGACGTCGAGCAAATTGCACTCCAACAACAAACTATGTCATCAAATTCAAGTTTCACAGCCAAATATGAGTACAACAAAACAATAATGTCATCATGTTTTAGTCGTCATACAATCACCAAACACAAATCAACATACATAACAAGTGATGTTCTCACAGCAAAATACTAAACAACACGTTCATCAGGTTTCAGTTGTCATAGCAAACACAATTTCACATAGTAGATAAAAAAGCGTCTTCTGACAGGCAAATACGACAAAATCAATCTAATCATCATCCACAACAGCAGCGTCAACATCTTCGCCTTGTGTATTAGTCTGAATCGTAATTCCCCACAGTGTCATCTTCTTGTTCATCCTCAATGTCCTCGAACATCGTCTTCTTCTTGATCAACTCTTGTATGTCCACAGCACGACATGCAATCTTTTCACCAGCGTCATTGACGTGATGGTTCTCAAAGATATTAGGAACATCTGCGGAATCTTGTACATCAGGAGCAGTGTAAGCATCATCTTGTTGTGCAACTTCATTAAATGAATTCCTCTGCTCAAACCTTTGCAATACTCTCCAGTCATCGCTACGTGCAAATGTGTCTTCCAAGAAAAATATTTGTGTTGCTTGATTTGCCAAAATAAAAGGCTCGTTGGTCTGGTACGCCGCCTTGACATTCATGGATTTGAAATAATTATCAGCTCTAGGTTTTGCGATCCTGGAAAAGAGGTTATACCAACGACAGCACAACAGAACCACACACCGATGATCCTCGAAACTGGAGATATACTGCAACTGAAGAATGTCTGTTATGTTAGCATACATTTCAGTTGTCTCTTTGTCGTACATATCCATGCTAATGATGGCACTGTTTTGTGTCTTCCTGCCTTCGTCGCGTGCAAGGGTGTTGTAGCGCACATCTCCAACAACGCAAGATTCATAATGTCTTACCCGGGTATCAGGACCTATTGCTAGTGCGTAAAGGGCATCATCAACTACCTGCCCATCCTCCCGCATCTTCTTAACCTATGATTAGAAAATAGACAAGCTGATCATCTTATGTACTCAATATATTAAAAAAACTGATCGTTCAATTCAAAAGCTTACATGGCTCTTGAACCATTTCGCAAATCCTGCCATAACCAGTTTGTCAATGTTTCTTGGATCTTGCAGCAGTAACTCCTTTTTGTAGATGCCGCACAACATAGTGATCGCGTCAAACATCTAAATATATAAGAATGTGCTGCAAGTTTAGTAGATTACGATGTATAAGCTATAGTACTTAGCACTTACTTGATATAAGGTAGTATCTCAGGACAATTATTCAACACGTACCAAACCATTTTATCCAAATCTTTAGGTTTGTCCTCTTGTCGACTCTTCCCTATAAGTCGAACAGAATAATCGAAAACATTGAGCCCGGGATTGTCTTCACCCACCTCTTTGCTAAGCTGATCAGCCGTTTCAATGTATTTTGAGCAGAATGTGAACACTTCTGTAGCAATGTAGGCCTCTGCAATGGAACCCTCGGGCCTAGCTCTGTTCCTAACATAGCCCTTGAAAGTGCCTAGCCGCCTTTCAATAGGGTACATCCAGCCATACTGTACTGGACCTCTAAGTAGTGCCTCATCAGGTAGATGAACAGCCAAATGCACCATCACATCAAAGAAGGATGGAGGATATATCTTCCCAAGGACGCATAGGATAGTTGGTATCCTGTTTCTAAGACGCTCCAAAGCATCTATCCTGATATTTCTACTGCAGAGTTCCCTGAAGAATTGTCCAAACTCTGCAACTGCTCTATATAAGTCAAGGCGGCCATACCCACTAAGGATAGCAGGTAAAACCCTTTGAAGTACGACGTGGCAGTCATGAGTTTTCAACCCTTGTACCTTGTTTCCATCTGCACTGACTCTCCTTTCAGGGTTGGAAACAAATCCATGTGGGAATCTCACACGTGACAGGACCTCGCAGAATTCTTTTCTTTTTACCTTTTCCAAGACGTACACAGCTGGTGCCATATCCCGTGGTTTACCTTCATCTTCCACCTGCAAATCCTTTTTGATACCCAGGTGTGTCAAATCAATCCTAGATTTTAAGGTATCTTTCGTCTTGCCTTCAATATTAAGAAGTGTACTGATAATGCTGTGACATATTTTTCTCGCTGTGCATCACATCAAGATTATGCCGCAGATCCAAATCTTTCCAATACTCCAAGTCCCACAAAGTGGACCTGCGGGTAAACAATAATCTCTCTTCTACCCTGCCATGCATCCTTTTCCTGCTACCATTACCAGGATGGTTTCCTGGTGTAATATGCCTGACCTTCTCTAATTCCATTTGCAACTCATCGGCGGTGAGCCTCTTTGGCGCATCACGGTTTTCATGATTTGCATTGAACATATGTCTTCTGTATTTTGTAGGACACGGCTTGTCCTTGGCAACGAAACGACAGTGTCCAATGTACCAGATCTTGCTAAGTATTGCGTATGACAGCAGATTCCTGTCACAGTGATCACATGCATTGTAACCATGTGTCGTCGCCCTGACATAGTGCCCAAAGCAGGATAATCATGGATGCACCAAATTATAACAACACGCAGAAAGAAATCAGCTGGTGGGCTACTATATAGGTCTCGACTGAGAACACCCCTCCATAGCTGTTGAAGTTCCTCCACAAGAGGCTCCATGAATAATACAAAATCCTTTCCAGAACTTTTTGGACCTGGGATGAGCAAGGCCATCATGTAGTTTGAATCTTTGGTGTAGACATTTGGAGGCATGTTGTAAGGGATAACAAGCACTGGCCACATGCTATATGTGGCGCTCTGGTGGCCAAACGGGTTAAATCCATCTGAAGCTAAGCCAAGTCTAATGTTTCCCGATTCAGCAGCAATTTTTTTGTATTTCTGATTGAAGCTTTTCCACTCACTACCATGAGATGGATGGCTCATTACTTTCTGATCTCTGTACTCCTGGTTCCTAGAATGCCACAGTACATCCTCTCTTGTTTCAGCATCATGAAACAACCTCTGCAATCTTGGTGTAATTGGAAAATGTCTCAGAACATTATGAGGAATCCTCTTCACAGCATCGCCATCTTTCTATCTTGATGATTTGCATTTCCGGCATTCACTTAAGTTGGCATAATCCTTTTGGAATAGAACACAATTATTCTAACAAACATGGATCATATCATATCCAATTCCAACTGCACGAAGGAAATTCTTCATTTTACTGTAGGTGTGTGGCAGCTCAGACGCATCTGGGAAAGATTTGTGGAAAGCAGCCAACATCGCATCGAATGATTTGTTGGTCATCCGCTCAGATGTCTTCACCTGAAGAAAGGTGACCATAGCTGAGAATACTGACAGCTTATTTCCTGGGGTGACAACCACATTGCATTGTTCCAACATGCGGGCCCACCGTTTTTCTTCTGCAGGTGAAAGTTCACGAAATGCACGAGCATTTCGTAGCATTGTTTCAATGTTGGTCAAACACACTGGCTCCGCCACCACCTCCTCCTCCTCCTCCTCTTCCACCTGAGCATCAGGCAGATCAAGATGGTGATCTGCTGCTTTCACGTAGTCAGTAACATTGACGTTCACAGCTTCAGCATGATGAACCCACCTAGTATATGTGACAGACATCCCATACAAGTGTAGATGATTTTGCACAGTTGGCTAGGGTCTTGTAACTGAAATCATACAACTGCTACACGGGGAGAGCACATCTGATTTCGAACCACCGTACTCAGCTTTGATAAAGTTCATGAAGTTTTCAACCCCCTTGACATATGCATCGGAGAATCTTCGAGCAGAAGTTATCCAAGTCCTGTCCATCTGTTAGACATAAAAAATAGTTCTTCTACTAGATATTAAAGGAAAAACATATATGCTTTTTTATGAAGATCAGAAAAAAATACCTAGGTCGATGTCTAAAGCTATGGCAAGATATTGGACGAGCAGATCTAAGTAACGAAATATATGTAAGGCTAATTCAGCAAACAGATTTGAGTGCTAATCTATGGCAGGCTGTTTCAGCAGTCAATGAGGCCGAGCACACAACCATCGAACTATCGAAGGCCATCGCAGCAACAAAGATAGAGTATAAAATGGTGTAGAGGTATTTCACCTAACATATTGGCTACTAGACCATGGAAATCTACATCACAATAAATATATGGCAGGATATTTTAGCAACTAATCCGGTTTGGCATGCCATCTTAGCTAAGCAGATTGAGTGCAGAACAGGGCAAGGAAGCTTCTTAAGAAGATCATATTGACTGTAAAATACTTCAGCAAACAGTGAGATTAACAGTGTCTATCAGTTAACATTCAGCGCTACACCGACATGCACGGGGCCTTAGTCTAGAATGCGCATACCGTGGGAGAAGCTGACCGCCATGCGTCTCCACACAAACGTCACCAGTGGTGGTGGTGCTGACCGCCGTGCGCCTCCACAAGAACGTCGCCAGTGGTGGCGGCGTGGGTAGAGGACGGCAGTCTACGAGAGCGTACTGTGGGAGCGATAGGATCACCGTGCGTCCCCTCGACGAACCGCGTCACCGACGTATCGGCGTGACAGGGAGGGCGGCTTTGGCGGAGCGAATGGAGTGGAGGGGGACAGCGGGAGGGGGTTTGGGGAATATTATTGGCTAGTTGGCCGAAGGGCGGTTGAATTTTGGATTTGGGGGGAATTTGGGGGGGGGGGGGTTTCGCGCGGTGGGCGGGAGGAGTTTGGCACATGGTCGGTTTCTCCAAGTGCAGTCCCACGTGTCACTGAAGAGGCAAGCCGAACCGCGTCCCGTTTGCGTGAGCCGTGTGCAGGACCAAACGTGTGTGGGGTGCAATGCGACCACGACAGGGGTGCTGTGAGTGTACCACCTTTTTCCTTTTAAAATAGGTGCTTCGCCCCCTCAAAACAAACTTGGTGCTTCGCGCGATCCATCGATACTAACTACTAGTAATCCGGTAATCCCGACTAAAACGGCGCGGCCGGGTCTTTTCCCGCGTGATATGCTGGGAGGTTGGCTTAGTTGGGTTTTTTAGGACGAGTAAAGCTACACCTACGTAATCCCAGTTACGTAATTAATGTAATGTGAATGTGTGAGCTGTTGATTGTAGATTGGGGGGAGGGAGGGGCCCACCACCCTGAAAATCAGGGAGGAGAGAGAGAGGCAATTTATGTTAACCCTTTCGTAGGTTCCCGTAGATTTAGAAAGATGTGAAATGCATGAATGTGTAGTGGACGTACTATTGGAGTGCCTAAGATAAATTGTATATGTAGACCCTATGTGTTTATTTACTTTGCATTTTAGCTTTGTCTCGGTTCAATAAAAAGCAGAGTTGGTGATGATGGTGTGCCTGCCATCTTGCAATATAGGCCGTCCGATCTATATCTAACGGATAGGAAGGAAACTATGACAATTTACCCGCACTCCTCTCCACATTTGCAGATAAGGCCTTCCCTCATTCATCCTTTTCTCCCACAAGATCTTGATGTTCCGTGCAACGCACGGGCATCTTCCTAGTACTCCTACAATATACTATATTATTGTGAAAGTTCATATACACGGACCGAGATTAATGCAAGCATGACAGATTTTCATTACGTTTTGAACTTTTATAGGACAGGAAAAAAAGAAACCCGACCCTAAACCTATTCTACGGCGGCGACCAACATCCTCCATCTGCGATCTCCATGTACGGGGGTGGGGTTCAAGACCTGTGAAGTGAAGGTGCGATCTCCAGTTGGCACACCATGCCCTGCCGCCTCCCGTGCCCTACTCATCCTCGGAGGAGTCCCCGAACTCGGCGGTGCCGAACATTGGACGACAGCAAGTAGGACGCATGGCTGACGGTGCTCCCGGCGTCGGCCGCCAGCGTGGCCACCGCTTGTGCGGTCGCGTCCGCGTCCGGCTACGCCGCTATTGCATCGGGAGTAGCGACTTGACCGAGGGCGGCGACCTCGAGCTTCATCCCCGAAGACAAGCTCTCCCGTAGAGCGTTCGCGCTCGCGGTCATCGCGGATGTGGTGCCTGGTAGCAGGACGATGCGCTATGGTGTGGAGGTTAGTTGGGATTGCCGCTTTAAGTAGCGCATTCCGGTGAGGCCAAGAGTCCGGGTGCATCATTAAGTCGCCGGAGTTGGTTCCTCGGGCACCGTGCCTCTTAACAACGGCATATTGATGGACGACATGAATGTGGGCAGCTGGCGCCGGCTGGGAACGCAACGCATGACGGCGCGAGGGACGAGGGTTTTTGGTGTGCCAGGGTAGTCAGTTGCGGTCGTGGCAACGTTGGAGATGCCCTTTGCTCACATGCGACCCCACATGTCATTGAAAAAGCAAGACGACCCGACATGGTCTCAGGTCCAGGGGATGCAGTTGGCCGTGCTACACCACTCCGTGGACGCGTCGCGGCGCGCAAGCACTTCGGTGCACCGTGCATCCTCGGCGAGTCAGGTGTTGATTTGCTGGTCGTGCCATAGCGCTAACGCCACCCTTTACACACTGAAACCGACCGTGTCCAGCGATGATGAGTGTGTCGCTCACCGCGATCGCCGTGTCCAGAGGAGGTGCTGGAGCTGCGCCATGTTGCTGGCCCCCACGACCCACATGAACGGTTGCCTCTGGTGAGCAGGTTGTGGGCCAGCTCCTCCATTGGACTAGTCTGTGCCACATGTCAGTTTCCCTATTTTCCCGGCCATATTCGAGCGTCAGTGCTTTGTGTTGCGCATTAGGTGCAGAACAGGTGGTTTTTGTACCCTGGTTCAAATGTGGTACAGTACCAAGTTGTTACCCTAGCCCCAAATGTGGTGGTTTTGGGTACGGTACCACCTTTTACTTTTCAAGTAGTGAAGCGTAACACTTAATTAAGTAGCCGGATGGTGTGCTAAATGTAGGTGTCCGACTGTTTGAAAGAATAATTGAGGTGTGCCTGGTCCGTGCCCGCATTTAGGGGTCCAACTTACCATGTTCCGGCAGTAGTAACTATACTAGTCCCTGCGTACTCCCTCTGTTTTTATTTACTCCGCATTTTAGCTTTGCTCAAAGTCAAACTTTGTAAACTTTGACAAAGTTTATAGACAAAAACAATAACATATACAATAACAAATCAATACCATTAGGTTCATTATTGAATATACTTTCACATCATAAAGATTTGCTATTGTAAATGTTCATATTTCTACTCTTACTAGCAAGATGCCCGTGCGTTGCACGTAACATCAAGATGCATTTGTATGACTAGTTTATCTTGTGAGAGAAAAGGATGAACGAGGGAAGGCCTTATTTGCAAATGTGGAGAGGTGTGTGGGTACCTTTTTGCAAAATTGCCATAGTTTCCTTCCTATCCGTCAGATATAAATCGGACGGCCTATATTGCAGGATGGCAGGCACACCATCATCACCAACTCTATTTTTTTATAAGAGTCCGTCCAATTTATATCTGACGGATAGGAAGGAAACTATGGCAATTTTGCAAAAAGATACCCACACCCCTCTCCACATTTGCAAATAAGGCCTTCCCTCCTTCATCCTTTTCTCCCACAAATAAACTACTTATACAAATTCATCTTGATGTTCCGTGCAGCACACGAGCATCTTGCTAGTGTAGATAAAAAGCAGAGTTGGTGATGATGGTGTGCCTGCCATCCTACAATATAGGTCGTCCAATCTATATCTAACGGATAGGAAGGAAACTATGACAATTTACCCGCACTCCTCTCCACATTTGCAGATAAGGCCTTCCCTCGTTCATCATTTTCTCCCACAAGATCTTGATGTTCCGTGCAACGCACGGGCATCTTGCTAGTTTTCTATAAATTTGGTCAAATTTTATGAAGTTTGACTTCAGTCAAACCTAATATGCAGAGTAAATAAAAATAGAGGGAGTATCTTACTCCGTGGCCAAGACGGAAGGGAAAACGAGACAACTTATTGTTTATTTGAGCCGTTCAAGTATAATCATGTGGCATTGCTTATTTCTCATTCCTATCCCTCTTCTCCATCGATCATGCCGCACTCCGGTCGAGTCCATCCTCCCGCATGCCTCATTTGAACATTCCGCCGAGTATCATTCGCATGTGGGCCTAGACCATGCTTGTATTTCCAATGTTGTAATTTGTCCGACATGCATACAAACAAACGGTTCCTTTAAAGTTTCACTTTGCCTCCACTACGTGTCGCTTCCCGTCTTAGTTTTGACATCCCATTCGGTTCATGCCCAGACACATCTTGACGAGATCGATTGATGTTGAGAGGTCAATTGCTTGTCGTGCAAGGAGATAAAGGTTTGGTCTGTTTCTATGATAAAAATGACTCGCGGGGGGTGGTCTGTGGGGATCAGAGGGAGTATATTGTACATTCATAAGCGAAACGAACGTATTGTACCCACCCTAGTCCTCTTTCAATCGATCTCCAGACCCCGAGATGAAATCGAGAGAGAACGAGTGGGTGCATGTGTGATACCTAAGGCGGATTCAAAATTTTGAACCAGTGATCATAGCATCAGCAAATCATATATAAAGGGTATTCAATGTTCATTTCGCTTTTGAACATACAATATACTCCCTCTGATCCTTTCTAGTTTACATATAAGTTGTATGTGTAGTCAAAGTATCTCTACTTTGATCAAACTTACAGAAAAAAGTATCAACATTCAACAACGCCAATCAATATTGTTAGATTCATACGTACTCCTAGATTTGTATTCACACAGAGATGGTTTCCAATTTGTTTTCAACCACGTGAATGTGCTTGTTCTCGCGCATGCTCTTCCTACTAGGATTTTGCCACGTATAGCCAGTCCACAGGAACTTTGTTTAAGCTCCCTGTCCAATAGTACTAGTGGAGTACTGACAACATCTGTAGTAGAGTATGCAGTGCTCATAGTACTCCCTCCTTCCATTTATATAGGGCCTAAGAGCAAGTACAATAGTGGGCTTATAGCCCGCTTACATGGCACTTTTGCCTATGTGGAGGAGAGAGATGTGAAAAAGTAAGGGGAGTGAGCTCTCATGCAAGAGCCTAGCTATATACGCATTCCTAGGTAAATACAATAAATATGAAGAAAGAAATAGAGAGGAGATGGAAAAAAGTACTAATACAATAGCCAACCTTATATTTTTTTGCGGGAAATAGCCAACATTATAGCCCACACTATTGTATGAGTGCATATAGATGATGGCTATAGATGACATGGTAGTTCCTTATAGCCATCGGCTGGCTATATTATTAACCATGCTCTAATGCATTTTTCAAAACCGCCTTTGACTATTGACAAGATTAATAGTACATGAGATGTATAATGTGAAAATGATATCATTGGAAGCTCCTTTCACATACGAATTTGACCGTATGCTTTGTGTAAGTTGCATGTCATATATTATTACTATAACATTTGGTCAAAGTTAGCCTCGAAAAACGCATTAGGCCCTGTATAGTACATGGAAGGAGGGAGTAGTAGTGGAAGTGGATCCTCTGACGTAGGTATCCCTGCCTTACCCTCCCTTTAAGTCACTTACTCGCAGACCCCATGCTTGCTAGGCCCCACATGTCAGTTACTCAATGGGTTTGGCCACGTCAGGGGATCCTCATCCGTACTATAATCCCTCCGTTTTTATTTACTCCGCATAGCATGGAGGGAGTGGTAGTATAAATTATGTGGGCCGGGGAGGGGGAGGGACGTCGGTTTGCTCTCTACTGTGGTCCCACAAGCGAGCGAAAATGCAAGACAAAGCGCGTTCCATTCAGTGAGCGACGTGGACGGTCCAGCGTGCCGGGGTGCAACGCAAACGCGACAAGAGCGATGTATAGTCAAAACCGATTGACCGGTCGTCACTGGAACCACTGTTCACACCAGAACCTTCGCTGGCCGAACTACGCCAACCACTGCCCCAAAACCACACCTCCTCTCTAGCCCATTCCCCCACCTTTCGATCCCCTAGCCCACATCAAGTGTCCCCTAGTTCACCGGAAAGCCATGGTGCGCCGCAAGATCACGTACTACAAGATGCTGACGCCGGAGCGCCGCGTAGAAATCGCGGCGGTGGTCGGCACCACACACCTCTGGTCCCATGCTCGCTTTGCGGTGGGCCAATCCCCGAGTTCTCTGGAGCCAAGCTACAAGGAGGAGGAAGCCAATCCAATATTCATGGTGGAGGTCGCGGTGATGTCTACTACAAAACCTTCTTGTAGACGTTGTTGGGCCTCCAAGTGTAGAGGTTTGTAGGACAGTAGCAAATTTCCCTCAAGTGAGGTTTATCAATCCGTGGGAGGCATAGGATGAAGATGGTCTCTCTCAAACAACCCTGCAAACAAATAACAAAGAGTCTCTTGTGTCCCCAACACACCCAATACAATGGAAAATTGTATAGGTGCACTAGTTCGACGAAGAGATGGTGATACAAGTGCAATATGGATGGTAGATATAGGTTTATGTAATCATATAAAAACAGCAAGAGGTAACTAATGATAAAAGTGAGCACAACCGGTATTGCAATGCTTCGAAACAAGGCCTAGGGTTCATACTCTCACTAGTGCAAGTTCTCTCAACAAGGATAACATAATTAGATCATATAACAATCCCTCAACATGCAACAAAGAGTCACTCCAAAGTCACTAATAGCGGAGAACAAACAAAGAGATTATTGTAGGGTACGAAACCACCTCAAAGTTATTATTTCCGATCAATCCACTCGGCTATTCCTATAACTGTCACAAACAGCCCTAGAGTTCGTAGTAAAATAACACCTTAAGACACAAATCAACCAAAACCCTAATGTCACCTAGATACTCCAATGTCACCTCAAGTATCCGCGGGTATGATTATACGATATGCATCACACAATCTCAGATTCATCTATTCAACCAACACAAAGAACTTCAAAGAGTGCCCCAAAGTTTCTACCAGAGAGTCAAGACAAAAACGTGTGCCAACCCGTATGCATAGATTCCCAAGGTCACGGAACCCGCAAGTTGATCACCAAAACATACATCAAGTGAATCAATAGAATACCCCATTGTCACCATGGGTATCCCAAGTAAGACATACATCCAGTGTTCTCAAATCCTTAAAGACTCAATCCGATAAGATAACTTCAAAGGGAAAACTCAATCCATTACAAGAAGATAAAGGGGAGAAACATCATAAGATCCAACTATAGTAGCAAAGCTCGCGGTACATCAAGATCGTGCCAAATCAAGAACACGAGAAAGAGAGATCAAACACATAGCTACTGGTACATACCCTCAGCCTCGAGGGTGAACTACTCCCTCCTCGTCATGGAGGGCACCGGGATGATGAAGATGGCCACCGGTAATGGATCCCCCTCCGAGAGGGTTCCGGAATAGGGTCCCGGTTGGTTTTTGGCGGCTACAGAGACTTGTCGCGGTGGAACTCCCGATCTACGTTTCTTTTCGGGGGTTTCTGTATTTATAGGAATTTTTTGCGTCGGTCTCACGTCAGGGGGGTCTCCGAGACATCCACGAGGCAGGGGGCGCACCCAGGGGGGTAGACGGCGCCCTCCACCCTCTTGGATGGCTCGGGACTCTTTTGGCCCAACTATTTTACTCCGGGGGCTTCTTTTGGTCCATAAAAAATCATCAAAAACTGGCACGTCATTTGGACTCCGTTTGGTATTCCTTTTCTGTAGAACTCAAAAACAAGGAAAAACAGAACTGGCAGTGGGTTCTAGGTTAATAGGTTAGTCCCAAAAATCATATCAAATAGCATATAGATGCATATAAAACATCCAAGATGTACAATATAATAGCATGGAACAATAAAAAATTATAGATACGTTGGAGACGTATCACGCGGCGTAGAAGGCCCTCGATGGGCATGAGACGATGGACGTCGACTTCTTGCCGGCGTCCGGGTCCCCCATGGTGCAGGCGGACCAGCGGTTCAACCTGGCGATACAAAAGGAGGACCGCGAGGCAGAGGCTCAACTCGACGCGGAGCGCGCGCATACTGCTGCCATCGAGGCTCTCCTGCAGGCGGAACCGGATGCCGTGGATGTGAACTGGGCGGCGAAGGCTCAACTTGACGTGGAGCGCGCGGATGCCGCTGCCATCGAGGCCCTCCTGCAGGCGGAACCGGACGTCCTGGACTTGAACCAGGCGGCGGAGGCTCAACTCGACGCAGAGCGCGCAGATGCCACTGCCATCGAGGCCCTCCTGCAGGCGGAACCGGACATCCTGGACTTGAACCGGGTGGTGGAGGCTCAACTCGACGCGGAGCGCGCGGATGCCAATGCCATCGAGGCCCTCCTGCAGGCGGAACCAGACATCCTGGACTTGAATCGGGCGGTGCTCTCGTCCGTGCAGAGTGCCCGCGCGCTCCGCGTGAACGAGTAGCTGGAGGCCGAGGACAACCACGGTGCAGAGACACACGTCGGCAGCTACGGCTGGTTCGCGCCGGCAGCCAAAGATGACGAGGCCGTCTCATTCCGCGAGTAGTGATAGTTTTTCTTTATGTTGTTGTTTTTAGGGATCTTTTGCTGTGTAAAAACATATATTGTTATGCAAGTCGCCTGACTTTCATCATTTGGGCCAGTCTACTATTTCAGGCGGTTAGATGAATATCATACGTCTCCTAACCCTTCTTCCTCACCTCTTCTTCCCCAACAGACCACGGCACGGGCCGTACGGATCCTCCCCAACATGCAGTTGGATAAATATATTGTATGAACGAAAATTATGTGTCAGCGGTAGGATGGCTAAGTTTGGTTTGTTCACATGCGGTAGCACGTGGCAGTGAGGGTGCGTTCCCTTGGTTGGGATTGCCGTGTGCAGGAGCGACTGTGTGAGGCTGCGGTGTGACCGCGGCGTGCAGGAGCGACTGTGTGAGGGTGCGATGCGACCGCGGTGTACAGGAGCGACTGTGTGAGGGTGCGGTGCGACCGCGACAGCCATGCGTAAGTGTACCTCCTTTTCATTTTGAAAACTTTAGGAAATCTTGGCAAATATGTGTGGCGAAGTATGGTAATGCAAGGCCTAGACCCAAACAGGATACAAGTACGTACGTACTAGGAATACTAGTGTTAAAAAAGAAAGGAGGGGTTTTCCTTCACGGGATTAATCGATACCAATCCTTGTTTAAGGTGTCAATTAATGCGTATTTTTTCCCCAAAGCCCGAAGAGCTAACCATCTCACTCCTCATCGCTTGATTAATGCAGCGCCATGCAAACCAACCTTCTCACTTCCGCATGCATGCAAGGGTATATTAATGTCCTTGGTTGCTAGTACGAAACCCCATCAATTTTGCCTCGATTAGTGTTAGTGGCCTTTTGCAAATTGTAATATTGATATATTGGCCTTGTGTACAAAAATATGGAGGTGGTAACTATTTGACTTCCTTCCCCATTCCGGTGACGTCGATGATATCTCGAACGTTGTGGTTTGGCGAAGTGCGTTCGACAGAGAACACCATTGAGGGAGACCACGGTAAGTCATTTGCAAGTGCCGCCTGCAAGCTGAGACAACCGCCTTATTTGCACCAGGAAGTCTATTGAACCAAAGGACACGTAAATGTACTAGTACTACTAGTACACAATAGCGTCGTCCGTCCAGCTTAGCACGGTGAGGTGGTTTCTCGAAGAAGGCGATGGACAAGCGGAGTCAGCGAAGAGTGAAATGATGGTTGCTTCGTCTGTGCTTTGTGATTTGATGCCTCACTGCTTTGTGATTTGTGATAGAAGGGACAGAGGAGTAGACTCTGTGCTCTATACTCTACATGCATCCAAGCACGGGAGAAAGAGGAGAGACATTTCATTTTTCTATTCCTTCAATCAATCGATCAGGGAGCTTCGATTCCATCTTTTTGGCTTTATCAACACCGTCCACAATGGTTCCCATCGATGCCAAAAGCTATTTTCACATTTGGCTACACATTGTGTATGCCCTTAACCGTACCACTTGGTTTTGCTCCTGTGTGCTATCTATACAAATCTCAATTATATTGATCTAAAAAATTATAGTATCAAGATTAGTAAAAAGGAGGTGATTTTGCCGCGTGGATGGCGGGGGAGGTTTCTTATTTTTAGAGGACATAGGCCTGGCGGTTTGCTAAGGAGGTGATTCTTTATTTTCAGTGCTTTACCAAGCCGATCCGCGTCCCACATGAGGCAGAACAACGACAAAAGCAACGCATGGTTAACTTGAAGAAGATGAGGGAGAAGCGGATTCAGCAACGAGGGTTGCTTCGTCCCTCCAACTTCTTTATTTTAGCATTATTACTTCATCCCTCCAACTTAACTGCGGGAAAGGTGCAGCTTTGTGATTTGACGCCTCATTGCTCATTACTACGCCGGCACCATGACTGGGGTGCTTCACCCCTGCTGCTCTGCACTGTATTTTGGTATGGCACGTGGTCCCGGTAGCTTGATGTCCCACATGTCGGCGAAAGGGACTAGAACATTTATGAAAGCGAGCGCTCCACTCTTACGACGGAGGAGTACACGACACGGCGGCCCAGTGAACTATTACTTGTATTGTATAGTACTATAGTATGATAGTTTTGCTGTTTCACAAGATCCATCGATACAAACCCGATTAAACAGGAAAGGGCGGGATTTTTCCCGCGCTGTAGATGATACTGGCCATACATTTCAAAGGCAATTTTAATGTATGCAAACTGAATAATTAAGTAACAATATGATATCTAGTAAAACTAAAAACACATATGATTTATTGTGTTAGAGTATAGTAGTGGTGTTGTATTGCATAGTTGTTAGATGTAACATAAGAGAATGTGTAGAGATGTAGTTTTGGAGGGCCTACAGAGAGAAAAGCGTAATACGGTCACCAGAATTCAGAATACGCTCATTACGGTCACTATATACGTTTTGTGGTGATTATACGGTCACTTGCTCACCGTTCAGCATCGGATTGCACTCTGTTGACCGACCAAATAGTCTGCGTGGCACCATGTTGACTAGTTAAATTGACCACGTTCCTTGTGGGTCCCACCTGTCAATTCGCATAGGAAAAGGTCAGATAAACACAAATTTACGTAGGCGCGACAAGACTCCAACCCGTGCGCAGGAACCACCTGGTTGTGTATGTGTTTGTCAGGGCCTGATGTGTGCGCATGCACGTGTCGGTTGAGCACTTGAGCGTGAGAGTGTGTGTTGGTCGTGTGGTGTGTGCATGCGTGCGTGCGTGTGAGTGTTGCGTGTGCGCGTGGCTGCGAGTGTACGTGTGAGTGTTGCGTGCGTGCGTGGCTGCATGTGTTCGTGTGAGTGTTGCTTGCATGCAGTTCGTGTGCATGCGTGCGCGTGTGTATAATCACCACACCATCTCATCTATGTTAAAACAGATGGCTCAGCATACCAATACAAGGCCACCTTGTCCGCTGTGCCTGCGGTCATGACTTCGAACCACCGTCCAATATTTTTTTGTCGTTTGTTTTCATTCTTACTAGCAAGATGCACGTGCGTTGCACGTAACATCAAGATGCATTTGTATGACTAGTTTATCTTGTGAGAGAAAAGGCTGAACGAGACAGGGCCTTATTTGCAAATGTGGAGAGGTGTGTGGGTACCTTTTTGCAAAATTGCCATAGTTTCCTTCCTATCCGTCAGATATAAATCGGACGACCTATATTACAGGATGGCAGGAACACCATCATCACCAACTCTGTTTTATATAAGAGTGTAGAGTAGATACAAGCCGACACGTGGGCCCAATGGTAGTGAGATAATGTGATGCAACACTAGAGGTGCCACATGGAGCGTTTAACTAGTCAACTAGTCGTGTCTTGAGCAAATACAGAGCTGTACATTGAGCCCGTGACTGTATAATAACCACAAAACCTAAATGGTGACCGTAATGAGTGGATTCTGAAGTCCAATGTACGTATCATGCTTTCACTTCAAATACCATGATCATCATTGTATATATCGCGAGAGAAAGATGAAACATGCGTGAATGTGTTGGGGCGTACTTGTACAGGACTTGGAGATAGTTTGTGTGTGTACATGAAAGGGGCGTAGAGGGGGTGTATGCGATGGAGAGAGAGATGCTCTTCGTTTCTCTTTATTATGACTAACTTTACATATATTATAAAAATATAAAAATTCACAGTGCGGAATAAATATCATTGTGAGCACCATGCAATGCAAGTTAACGTTCATACTCCTCCATATAACTTTGAAATGTTGTATATATGGAGAAATTCTATAATAATTTTTTGGCCACACTTTATTCAAAAGGAATGTTGTATGTGAAATAAATGTGAAGAGAGGGCTTTTTAGATCGATGGGGTACGTGCAGTTGATGTATTTGGAAGGGCCTAGCGAGGTATGTGTGTGTATTACGTATTCGAGGGAGGCATGGATAGAGGGGCCGGCGGGGGGGAGGGGGCGTGGGAGAGATAGCACGAGAAATGAGAGAGGTCTAGAGAGAGAGACGAATATGATGTCGCGGCGAGAGATTCCCTTGAGTGTGTATATGCAAGGGGAGGGGATAGAGGCATGAGGAGAAATTTTTTTGTGTGGTGTCTGTGTTGGTATGTGTGGGTGTGAGAAGATAACGAGACCTAGGGGCAGAGGGCGTGTCACCGCGTGAGGTCCGGTGGGCCGAGGTGAGGCCCTTGGTTCGGTTCCGTCCTGCGCCACATTGTTCGGCTTGTGACGCATTTAGGGAGACCCATGGATGACTAGTCGTACAACACAAAGATAGCAAAATCGTGAAGGACTCCGTGTCCACTGACAAAGCCGGCTAGGATTTGTAACCCTAGGTCCTCAGACTAAGGTAACCCCTTATCTCTGATATTACTATTCATCCAACCTAACTTTAAGGGGCATCCTACATAATGCTCTTCTAGAATCATACTCGTCGATTAGGAAGAGAGGTGTGAGACAATGCGTGAGAGACAGGCCTAAAGATAATGTGCGTACATGAGACACGTAGGCAGGTCTATGTATATAGAAATGGGTCAATGGGGATTGTGCGTGTGTATGCTTGTGAGAGGAAGAGTGCTTGTGATAAAGGTTAGTGAAAACAACCGTAAATGGTTACGAGAGGGAGGGAGGGTTATATCGAGAGCATGTCTGCGAGAAAAACACCTCGGGAGAGAGTGTGTGAGCATGTGTGAGAGACCACCGATGGAGAGTGAAACTACACGTAAGACTAATGTACACATTGATTAAAGATATAAATTGTATCCAAATATTAGGATGGGATCATGATATTTGCAATTTGCGTAAGGAACGGTCATTGATCCATCAGACATCTAGATTCTATCGAATTTGAGCATGTCTGTGTTATTATTCGACATAATTGATCCACATAGTTAGTATTTTAAACTCCAGACAATGCATCGCTTTAGCAATCGAATATAAACGTGAGTATAGTTCATGTTGTGTGTGTAAATCACACTATACATACGGAAGTTACACAATGAACATTATAAATAGCTAGCTATGAACTAGCATACATTTGAATTCAACTTAAGGTGATTTAAAAATTCGAATTCAACATGAAGTCCATTCAATTATTTGAATTCGATATCGTGGTATTTGTAAAACATACCTAAATTATGGGGGCACCAATCTTTGCTCTGCTTTTTTAATATAGTCGTGTACAAAATAGATTCAAATTTAGCTCCTCCATTCCAAAATAATCGTAGTTATAGGATTTTCAAGTGTCAAAATTTCAAAAAGAAGCAGATAATTTATTGAGGTTTTCAAACATACAAGGTCAAATTTAACGTTGTCTATTTAGGTCAATCCTCAAAGTTCAAGAGTACTCTAAATGTGAATGCTTGTGTTTCAAAATTTTGAACGAAGCGCCAAAAGAGCCTCTACTCGCCCGAAACCGCGTGAGACCAATTCTAACATCCCAAATTTTCAATTTGGATGTTATACATAGGTCATCATATGCACATCATATTTTTATTTGCATTTTGGTTTCGATCCTAGAAATCTTAAGCAACTCAAGGACCCACGGAGAGAGTTGGGGATTTCATTATTTTCATATTTGAATTTTCTCATATTTGAAAATAGGATCATTTTGGTTACAATATTTTTCTCTCCGAGTATTTCAAATATTAAAATAAAAGAGATAAGATAATATGGCTTCTTCAAAAAGAGAGAAATACTGGAGGAAAAATTCTTAAAATCAAATAAATATTTTATTTGGATTTTATCCGAGATTTTATTTGAATTAGGAAAAATATGCATTTTTCAAAATTGCATTTTTAGGCCAGAAAAATGTTCACTTTCTTCTAAATATTTTATTTAGATAGAGAAAATTGTTTTTGGCATTTTTAGAACTTTTTTATATTTTATTAGAATTTTTGTTTTTCGGCAGAATTTATTTTATATATAAAAAAATTCCCACCCGACTGTGCCGAAGGCCCGGCCGAGCAGGCCGGCACGCCCGCGCCACCGGCTCCCTGCACCGCGCCGCGGGCGGACTCCACCATGAGTCCGGCTCGGACTCCGCCGCCGCCGCCCCTTCCGCAAGCCAAAGCCCCCCCCCCCCCCCCCCCCGCCGAGGCCTTTATATATCCCGCCGCTGCCGCCTCCTCCCCTCCACCTAGCCCCGCCACCGCAGCCCGCACCACCGCCACCAGCGCCGCCGCCGCTTGCCGCCGTCGCGCCGACGCCGCCTCGTCGTTGCCGCGCCGCCGCCGGATCTCGTAGCCTCCACCGCTGTTTTTTTAGGAGCCGGTAAAAACCGCCGCCGGTTTTCTCGGTTTAGATCTTGATCGGTTTTATTTTAGGGTTTGGGTTTTCTCGGTTTTTCCGATCGGCCCTATTTAGCGAACGTTCGCCCGAACGCCTTTGTTTGCGAACGCGTTCGTTCGTTTGTCTCTGATAACGAACGTTTGTTCGTTAGTCTTTTCTTTTTATTTTATTTTCGGCGAGGGACCTATCCACGATTATTTTTATCGCAGATTAGCCCCTGATCTTCAAACCCTCGCAATTTTTCAACTGTTCGTCCAAATCCAATGAAGCCAATGCCAAAATCTTCGTCTCGAACCCCTCTTTCCAGTTAATTAAGTTGAACATGATTTTGACAATTTAAAATTTGGTTTCAAGTAGATTTGAATTCAAACTTCTTTTGATCATAGTTTGAGTTTCGTAGCTCCGATATTATTGATTCTTTTTGCAAATCGAAGCACTTCAGTTGAACTTTCAGTTTGGACTTTTTCATCTGAGTTTTACCCTTGCATCTATGCTTGAGTTCTTATGTATGCTATTGTTTGTTTGCGATAGAATTTCCGGAGTCGAAGCATGCTACTACGAGTCTCTAGGGTTTGCAGATCGTCAGCAAGGCAAGTAACACTTTGATCATACCCCATTATTACCCAGTTTTTATGCATTAGTCCAATCCTCAAACATTGCATGAGTAGGATCTGATTAACATGTGGGTTTTGGGAAGTAGTTGATGAGGTAGAACCTATTGCCCTTTATATCAAAACCCTGGGAGTTACTTCTATGCTACGCTTATACTGCTATGCTATGCTCGTAGATGTGGATTGGTTGAGTGTATCCATGACAGATGTGAGAGTTGTTAATTAATGGTTAACTTAAGGTGGCTACTTTAATACACATGTGGGTGGATTGGTTGAGGCACCCTGGAGCACCCAGTGGTTGTCTGGGCACCTGGAGAAATCCAGTGTTGTCCTGGGATATCCCGGAGTACCCATGTGATCATCCTATGGTTCGCCACCCAGGCTCAAAGGGATCATAAGATTATTCATGCTAGAAACTTCCTTGTGTAGCCACAAGTCATTATGGGCTCTGGCATAGTTGAGTAAGCTGTGGGAAACCTTTCCCTGATGGGCTAGCAGTTGTAGGGGATTGTAGGTGTACCGGCCTATCTATCGGTTAAGGGGACCTCTTCGGAAAGACTGTTTCTCGGTTATCCGTTTCTCAAACATCATGCAGTGCGAGAAATATAATGGAGGAGGTCGAGTCTTGTGGGGAAAAGTGCGCAAACCTCTGCGGAGTGTACAAACTAATCATGGTTAGCCGTGTCCCCGATTATGGACATCTTGAGTATCTGGTACTTGAATTATTGATTTGATCTCATCACTTTTTTAATTAATTTGTTGGGTTATTAATATTGTTTAATTGGGATTGAGTTGGAGGAACCTTCTCAATGTTTATCAATCAACTTTCTAGTTAAATAAAATATATTCCTTTGTTGTAGGAAAAAAATCGCTTTTCGCAAAAACATGATAACCATAGAGCCTCCACCAGCCATATATGCATGCAGTGTTAGCATGTATCTTATTCATTGCTCTACAGTGTTATTTTGCCAGCATATTCCATGTGCTGAACCATTTCGGGCTGCAACGTATTATGTTGCAGACTTTTCAGACGTAGAGTAAGGTGCACTAGGTCGTTGTCGTGCACTCAGTTATGTCGTTGGAGTTGATGGACTCATTTACCTTCGATGCTTCCGCAGTTATCTTATGTAGATGGCCTTAAGCCATATTATTATAAAAAGCTCTCTTTTGAGACATTCGATGTAATAAGTGTGTGATTGCACTCTGCTATAAATCCTTCGAGTATTGTGTGTGTCAGCATTACCAATCCAGGGATGACACTTATGCACAGAGACTTGATCCATTTGGGTCGGGTCGCTACACCAATGTTTGGTAGTAGAAGGAAATTACTTTTCTAACTCCGACCCGTGAAACCTACCGGCCCGACGTCCAAAGGTCTAAACCGGGGTAGGTTAGTAGCTTCATTTAGACGCCACACAACCGCCTCAGAAAAACATTCATACACAATGGCCGCCTAAGCACACATGCGCGCGGCCGAAATCACTCCCGCCCACTATTTGGGACACCTGGGATTACCATCCTACCCCTGACCCGCAGTAGGTCCGAAATTTAAGAGGGGGGCAAAGTTTGTACTTTCCCCAAATTTCAGACAAGCGCGTCCCATCTGTTTAAATAAGTCAAAAATAAGCGCGTCCCAGACCAAAACATGGTTCTCTCTTAGCTCCCCCCGCCCCCCCCCCCCGCCCCCCCGTCCGATTCCCCATTCATACTCTGTGGGCGCCAAAACTACCTCTCCACCAGTCGCGAAACCCCGACAGCCTCCGTCCGCCACCCCATCCCACCCATCAACAGCCGCCCTCCTCCATCACGCCGGAGCCAATACCCCGACGTCGTCGTCCACCGCAACCTCAACCGCAACGCCCTCCACAACTAGTAGTTGAAGCTGAGACCGAGCTGTCTGTACCGAGCTAGTTCAACCACGCCGTCCTGCGCCTCAACGCTACTGCTCCAACTTCGCCACCGTCCACCGCACTGGAGTTGTTCCTTCTATGTCGTCCTTCGCCGCCTCGGATCTGCTTCCCCTCCGCCGACATACGGCCACGGCAACACAGTCAACAATTTGGCCATGGGTTCGTTCAAGGCTGTCCCCTCCTCCCAAACATTGAGTCCCCCGGCAAAAAGAATAAAATCGCCGCGACATATGAAGGACACAACACTGGCAACCGGAAATGGTACTCCTATTCCCTTATTCATGCAAATCTTAAGTGTCTGCTTGCACGGTATTCATCCCACAGAAGACACTAGTTGACCACTTCTTCTTGATACTAGATGTTCCTAGTAACTCGTGATGCACAAGGTTTCTCCTCATATACTATTTCACCTTAGCTAGAGGTCCGTCGCCCCCACTGGATTTCAATTCCTGGTCAGTTGATTCCCAATTAACGGAAGCATTCCCCGGTGTAACAGGCGCTAGTCCACCTATTACACCGGGGAAGCAGTGCCTCGGTGTTTATCTTAGGGGCGTGTGGGCCCTAGAGCTGTTGGCGCCCGATCTGGAGGTCGGCTGGGATTAAAGGGATGGCCTGGGGGCGCTGCCAAGCACGGCGGTGGTGTGAGATCGAGGGGAGGGCGGGGCGGTGGAGGCAGGGATCTGGACCGGTGGTCGCTGGCGGTTCGAGAAAGATCATCAACAGTGACTGGCGGGAGGTACACGAAGGCCATCTACCCGTTCCTTATAGGTCGGACGGTTCATAGAAACATCAACTGACCTATTTATTTTCAGTCGACTGTTATTTTGATAGGACCACGTGTGGTGGTGTGCTGGAGGAGTACCTGCATTTCCTAGCCATCGTTGTGCTCATATATTGCAAAATCCTACGGAGTTGAATCTAATTTTGTTTGCCATGCAATGTTGTAGAGCTATCATATGTCTCCTGTCATTTATTTTTCAGCCACCTGCTACCTGCTACTTTTACAGTGCACTAGTTCTGCACACACTTCACCCATACTCTCACTATTGTGTTTTTATGCAAGGGTATTTCAGACTCTGCTGCCTTGACAGAAGCAGAAAAGAAAAGAGAGAAGTCGCTCCAGCATGGTACGCGGCTAGGCCAGACACGTTTCAGCCTTATAAAGGGTGAAGTGTCAGCAGATGGAGACGGTAAACGTAGCTCTAGAATTGATGACCTTGCTCGCCATGAACCCCCATCCCAGGTGATTGCTTTAACTTGCGGTGTCATATGTGGTTGCATGTTGCATATGGTGTCTAGCTTGTATTCGAAAGGCCAAAGTCAGTCTTTATTAAGATAAGGAAAGATATTTTTACATGGAACACCATCCCGGGAGCACCAGAAGACAAATAGCTAGTCAGGGCACTGGCCGAGCCAGTGACAAGCCCAACACAGACAGGCATCACCTGGAAGCCAACTAAAAAGCGACAATGGTGGTGAAGCAGCCCGCCTCCCACCAGGCTCTCAGGTCCTCGATGATCATGCTCACCACTCCAGCCGGATGTCTAGCTTGTATTGCTTTCAATTTGGTTAAATTGCATCTGCTTAGCTTACACATTGTACCTTTGAATATTACATGCCTTCCTATTTTTGATACATACTAGTACATTTGTCTATTAACCATGTTCTTACATCAAACTAATGTTCTTGTGTATCCCTCATCAATCACTTATGATGAGACAGTCACCCTAGTGGGTTACTTTGAGAAAAGATCCTCTTTTGAAGAATGAGTGTCAGCCTCCCCACATGATTCTCAAGAAACAGCAAGGCTAGATGAAGATAGTGAACGTAGTAGTTGATGACCTCATTTCCCCTACACCAGCATCGCAGGTGCTTTCTCTAACTTGGCAACGTGATATGTGGTTGCATGTTGCATATGGTGTCTAGACTGTAATTCTTCCAGTCTGGTTAAATTGCATGTGCTATTCTGCTTAGTTTATACATTATACATGTTAATGTGACATGCCTTCCTATTTTTAGTACCTAGTACATGTGTCTATTAAGCATGTCCTTACATAAAACTATTTTTTTTGTATCCCACATGAATCAATATGACGAGACACCTTTAGTATATGCAGTGTGATATTAGTTGCATCTTTCATATGACTTATAGCATGCGCTGCTTCTAATTTGTTGAAACGCCATTTATGATGGGACGCTTTTAACTTGGCAGAGTCATATTGGTGGCATCTTTCATGTGGTGTCTAGCTTGCAGCTCCTTATTTGTTGAAATATCTTATGCTTAGTTTACACAAACAGTTGTGAATATGCCATGCCGTCCTGTTTTTCGTACATATTCCATCCTGGTATCATGTGTTTGCCTTACATCAAAGTAGTGATTGTCAGTACCATGCACGAATGAGTTCTAAAGAGTGAAATTTATTGCTTTTTATTGTCGGTTTTACTTGATAATTCAAAATCAATAAAACGGAAGGAAATTAGCAAGGCAGCGGATATAGGTGCTCCTTCCAAATGGAGGGCCTCTACAGATTCTACTCCGCCACCCCCCAAGAAGATTTGCAAGACAACACATGCATAGACACTCAACATAGTTGTGTTGATGATGAGCACGTCTCTGTCGGTGTACAAAAGTAGGGGCTCTCCTTTTGGCCCCTTTACTTGTGCACGGGCAGTCAGAGCCGCGCGCCACGGCCACACTTAGCAAGGCAGAGGAGGGGAGCCAGAGAGAAGCCGAAGCACAAGACAACCAAGGCAATGCCAAGACCAGAAATGCGGGAGAGCAAGAGGGCGAGGTGGACTCCCTCGGAAAGATCCTTGCCGAGGCAGCCTCCGCAGCCCTGGCAAGAGCCTTGCCGGGGCAACTTGCCCGATGCCAATGGAGCAAGCCACCCTTGAGCCCAGAGGCTCCAACCCAACCAACTACATTGGAACCAAGGCTCGGGAGGCGCCTCTGTGGTGGCATGCAGATCTTCGTCAAGATCATAAACATGTGAGATCTGATGAGGACCAGAAGACGGTGACCCTCGGCGGGATCCTGGCTGAGGAAATCCACAAGACCCCTGGCAAGACCCTTGCCGGGGACGACTGCAACGCCACGACAAGACCCTTGCCGGGCCCCCGGCAAGACCCTTGCCGAGGGCATCAGCAGGGCCACTGCCAGGCCCGCGCCGGCCAAGACTCCACCATCGTCCCCAAGCAGCTGCTAGCTCAACCAGTTGGGCAGGCACCTGCGTGGCGACGGGCGGCCTCTACACCGACTCAGCAAGCACCTGCATGGTGGCATGCGACCCTTCATGAAGGCTCCACCACCGCGCCAGCCCAGCAGCCAGCCAACATCACTACAAAAATAAATACACTTCCGTGATGATACGTGTTTGTCATAGTAGGTCGCATTTTTTGTCATGCATGTACATCCATGAAAAATTTATGACAGAATCAAGATAGTCATACCTATGCTGTCGTAGAAGTGTTCCATGACATTACCAAAATTATCATCTGTGTCCACTTCCATGACGATAAATCGCGTGTCACAGAAGTGCTTTCATCAAGGGTGACCAACACGTGGCATCCACCGTAACGGAACGCCGTTAAGCTATCGGGTCCGGTTTTGGATCCGATAACCCGCTAACAACCCCGACCAATGGGGATTTTCCACGTGTAAAATCATCATTGGCTGGAGGAAACACGTGTCGGCTCACCGTTGGGACAGATGTCATCCACTCATTGGACAGAAGGCGCCTATGATACGTTGACACATGGCATGGCCCAACAGAGGCCCATTCGTGTGAAAAGGCCGGCCCATTTGACTTGGTCAAAAGGTGGCGGGCCGGCCCACGGAAAGCCTGTTAATGGCCTGTTTGCATATAGCCCATTTACAACCCGCTAACCCAGGGCCCGTTATGACCTATCCGAATTAGGCCTAGTAGCGTCATCTGGGCTGTCCAATATGATTCCAGCCCATTTTAAGTTCCGGCCCATGTATGGCCCATGACGTCTTTTGGCCTAGATGAGGCCCTTTGTAACTCTTGGCCCATTAACGGCCCGTGGTGAAACTGGCCCGTAATGAACAGTGTATCACTATATACCCATTAACGGCCCATTAATCCATTGGGCCGTTTGCAGCCCATGTTATCTTTCGGCCTTCTTAGGGCCCATTTATTCTTGGGCTCATTTCCAGCATTCGGTTACTTACGGCCCGTTACTGCCATTTTCTGCTCATGGGCCAAATTCAGCCCGTGATTACAGTCGGCCCGTTTGTGGCCCGGTAATACGTTGGGCCGTTTTCATAGCGTCATCTAATACGGCCTATTAATGACGGCCCATTATGGTCGGCCCATGAACGGACCACTCCAACTCTAGCTCGTTTATGGCCATAATGCGGTCTGTTTTTGGCCCATGTTTGGCCAATCGATCATATGGCCCGTCTAAGGCCCATTGATGATACGGCCCATAGAAGGCCCATTGTTTCTATGGCCCATAGAAGGCCCATTTATTCTACGGCCCGTAGGAAGCCAAGTGTCACTACAGTAAATATGTAGCCCATGGCCTGTTAAAGGTGGGAAACTACTATAGGTTTAGACCTGCTAATGGCCCAAGCTGATTATAGGCCCACGTTTTAGCCCATATGAGTAACGAGCCGGCGTGAAGACCGACAACACTGAGATCCACTAAACCTTCCAGCCTAAGTTACAGCATACCGACCAAAGAATAAACCTAGACTATACAACAAAGAAATTACGGCATATTAGGAATCAAAGTTTGCTACCCGGTGATAATAAAGCGCAACATGACCGCGGATTACATACACTGGGCATCAAAGGTCGCCACCAGTGCATATAAACGCGCTGACAAAAGAATATACAAAACTGAGAGCACTTCAGAAGGCACTAGACCTGGCAAGCTCGGGCCCCCGCAAGCAGCCGAACAAGCTGATGAGACCTCAGTTGTGTCAACGATAGATGCTTCATCCCTAGTTGTATGGCACCATAGTGCGCAAGGCAGTCCCATAACATCTTCATTACATCTTTGACTTCAAGTCGGAGCTGAGCTGAAGCAAGCCTTTCCGCTTTAAGTTGAGACTGAAGAAGTCGAACTGATTGAGGCAGCGACTGCACAGAGGTTGTCTCACACCTGCTGGTGAGTAGCTTCAACTCACTGTCTTCATCAAGATAGGACCTTGGGGTCATCTCGCTGTCCTCAAGATGGTTTGGCTCACTATCTTTCCTAAAGTTCTGCCTGGCATAAGAGATACGACTCTGAAAGAAAAACAAGGAGACACGTAACAGGTTTCACAATTATATAAGCAAATAAATGGATCTGTTTTGCATAAGGAGCATGTTTTTACAACTACAATTTAAAACTGATAGTTGTTGCAAACATCCAATCAGATGTAAACAGCAGTGGAGGAAATGATGCCTATCCAAATCTATACTAGAACAAAGTTTGAAGGCTTGAGAAGGATGAGCTTCCATTACATGTTAACACGGGCTGGACAAAGCCCTTCTCCATGTTGATGGAAAGATAATTCAGTAAATTCCCCAAAGAAAATTCTATATAAGTGTTGCCATTATTCTACATTTTGCAAAGAGTAAATATAGAGCAAATAATATTGGAAGAAATAGAGGATAATGAAGCTCAGGTGCAGACTGATTATACATAATCAAATAGCAATTAATTAAGTACAGTGTTACAAGGCAAAAGGTACTAACAAGAGGAATGCAGACATCAACGTGTGCAGTGGCATTGGCTTTATTCTTCATTTTGGTAAGAGTAAATGTAGATATGATAATTTGGAGAAAGTGGAGGGCAGGGCAGATAAGATGCAGACTAATGCTAGACAATCAACTATCTCGCGATGCATGTACAGTAATACCACCGTCCGTTATTAGTTGTCGCTCAAATGGATGTATCTAGCACTATTTAGTTCTAAATACATCCAATTGATCAACAATTAATTCGATACATAGGGAGTACATGACAACAGGTACTTACATGAGCAATCCAAAACTTCATAACCATTGTGTTAATTCTACATTTATCTACGAGTAAACATAGATCTTATAATTTCAAGCAAAGGAAGGATAAAGAAGCGAACATTTACAGTGATGCTACATAATCAAACAGCAATGAGTGTAAGTATGCTGACAAAGGGCAAGAGGTACTGACAAAAGCAATGCAGAGCCCAGTATTGTCGTGAGATCCTATGATCCTTTGGGCAAGGAGATTCATCTAAAATTAGTTTTCATACAAGAGAGAAGGTAAGGCACATGCAGAAATTTAGGAGTTCAAATTTTGAATTGATATCATAGACAGTACCTGACGCTGGGCTGTCAGCAGTTCTAATAGGGGTTTGGCCAGTGGAGTAGGGGTAAAGTCTGTTACAGTTGGGCATGTGTTTTCTGTGGCTGCTGATCTATCTGATTTAACAGGTATCACTACCTTTTCCTTTTGTACTCCTTGAGGATCTACAATCACCCTCTTCCTTTTGGACATCTATTACGAAAGAACAACATTTGACTGGAAAAACATAGTATGACGACACATGGAATAGGTACAAAAAATGGATAGGTATGGCATATACTCATCTATGATGCTTAAACTAAGCAGATGGTGTAACAAAGTAGAAGTAATGCAAGAGGTCAGATGCAAAATATGTGCGACCAATACAACCTTGCCAAGTTAGAGCATGCACCTTGATGGGTGAATAAGATAGGTCATCCTCCACCATGCCAAGTTTGTTAGCCAGTGGATCGTTCCGCAATATTCCTCTCGTGCACCCATTCTCATATTCATTTTGATAATGTTCAATATCTGACATGCATGAAAACATAAAAACAAGTGAGATTATCTTTGTAATGCAGAAGTGATTCTAATCCAATACTTCCTCCCTGTAAACCTCTTTGTGCTATCTCTGCAACTTCTAACAGGTGCCATGCATGCTGTAATTTGGTGTGTGCATTAATATAATGTGGCCTACTACTCAAAATATGAGAGCTCCAGAAGTGATGATACTTCGCAGATGACAGCTTCAACATATAGTAAAGAAGAACAAGTCGACCTGACCTGACAGATTCAAAATATACTAAGGGAGAATAACTCGACCTGGCCAGTCGACCGCAAGAGAAGAGGATCATCTTAAAGAAGAGCAGAAGAGCAAGCAGATTGAAGATATTACAAGTCTTTCCATACAATGTTGGTTGGCCACCCATGATGAACCAGAGCGCACAGAGAAATACTATTCCTTCCGGTCTCTCCATATGTGGCTCACATGCATTTCGAAACTAAAGTAGGAACATTTAGCTGACCACTTAAACATCTCTCGGTTTTACTAATATCAGCATAATATCAGATTTGAATTTGTACAACCAAGCTTGTTTAGCTCGATGGGTGCAGCAGTGCTATTATGACACGAACCACGTAGGCTGATCGTGGTCATCATAAAATGGGGAAACCGTAAGCATGATGAGTATAGTGTTGACCGTGGCAGTGGGATGGCGGATCTGAAGCTGCAAACCGCGCAAAGGGTAGTTAGCAACCGATATTTGCTTTGAAATAACAACTAATATTTGGTATGAACAAGAAAGTACTGTCAACAAGTGACAAACAAATGCAATTCTGCTGTCTCTCTATATGTCACGACATGCATTTGGAAACTCAAGTGGGACCTTTAGCTAACCAATTAAATATGTCTGTTAACTAATGTCAGTATCATATCACAATCATATTTGAACAACTAAGCTTTGGAATTTTGAGTGTTGTGTTGTTTAGCTTGAAGGGGGAGTAATGCTAGTATGACAGAAAGCACCTACGCAGATCATAGTAGAGTAGATAAAAGGGGAAAACCCTAAGCACCAAGAGTAAAATCAGGAAAGTGGAACTAGCTGGACCAGTGGGTGGCGCACATGCTTTTCGAAACGAATATAGGAACATTAGGTGACCAATTAAATGTTCTCTGTTTTAGTAATATGAGCAGCATATCAGATTCGTATTTCAACATGTAAGCTTTGGAATTATGAGTGGCATGTTGTTTCGCTTGATGGGTTGAGGTCTTGAGGAGCAGTGCTAGCACGACATGAAGCAGGGAAGCACCTACGATGATGGTAGTGAATATAAAGGGGGGAAACCATAAGATTTACGAGTATAGTGACCGTGACATGGCGGATCTGAAGGTGCAAACCGGACAAAGCTACTTCGCAACCAATGTTTGCATTCAACTAGCCACTACGATTTGGTACGGACAAGAAAAGTACAGTAAACAATTTAAGATCTATTTTCCGGGTGAGATCAATAACTTAAGCACATATGGAAGAGTACCACCTCTCTTACGACGCCGTGTAGGCCCCTGCTGATACTTTGAGGGTGCTGCGGGTGTGATGGCTGTCGGCGGCGGGGAAGAAGACTTTAGATGGAAGACAGCCGGGTTGGGGGACAAATCCTGTTGCCGTGGACGAGGCGGTCGTAGGTGCGGCAACGACAAAGTGGACGACGGCGCCGATGATGCGAGACGACGCAATGAAAGGATCCTGGTCCGACGCCGTGGATGAGAGACGTCCATCTCTTGCAGTGGACGACGGGGTAGGGGTAGCGGCTCCGGCAAGGTGGAGGATGGGGTGGCGGACGGAGGAGGCTGGCCGTAGTGGGGAGGTTGTCGTGGCGCCGATGGTGTATGAATGGGAAAATGGAAGGGGAAGGGGGTCTCAAACTTTGGGACGCGCTTGTCTGAAATGTGGGAAAGTTACGAACTTATCCCCCGTTTAAAATTTCGGACATCACGTCGGTTGGGGATAGGACATAATCTCGCATCTCCCAAATATTTGCCGGTAACGATTTCGAGCGAGGAGAGGGTGTTTTGCCACCCACGGTTGGCGCCCACGGTGTATGAACGGGGCTGACAAGTAGGGCGGTTGTGTCACGTCTGAGGGAAGTTACACATCTGCCCCTATTTAAAATATTAGCCTACATCAATTTCGGACGAGGAGAGTTTGTTTTGCCGCCCACCGTGGATGAATGGGGAAATGGAGGGAGAGACACATGTCTTTCGGACGAGCTTGAATCAAATGTGTTTTGCCGCCCACGTCTGGCGCCCACCGTGTCTGAATGGGCTCAGAGGCCGTCGTGTCACGTCTGATTGAAGTTACTAGTCTACCCCTATCGACAGCAGTGTAAATCCGATCGATAAGGATGTCAAGTGTTAGGGGCAGACAGTAATTTCCATCTTGCAAACACTTGCTTCGGGCAGCCCACAAATGATAGTGGGTGTTTAGCCGCTTCATTCAAAACTTGGGAGAATTAGCATTCACGTTTGCCCTGGGCCCTGGCAACTAAATCGAAATCCAATTTTTATTCGATTACGAATATCCACATATAATTATACGTTTTGTTATTTATTTCTTCAAAACCACAACAAAGATTTATTCCACCTTTATATATGATTATGATTTAGAAATGCCGTGATCTTCGAATTCAGTAGGTTGGATACATTTTGAGTCAAACAGTTATTTCATCCAATACAATATGCTCACACGAAAAACAGTTCACCTTATGTCAATCATACAAGTACCGAGGATTACCTCGCCTAAAAAATTCGGATCATTACAACATATGAACAACATAGGGCGTCTTACAACATAATCCATTCAGAGACATGACATAACATGCAAGTACAATAATCTATTGACAATTTCAACTGGTATCTGAAGAAGAACTGGGATTACCCTGGGCTTCAGATAGCAGAAGCAGTAGGACCTCCTCCGTCTTCAAATGCAACATTCTTACTTCCTCCAATTCTTGGGTTGCTTGCATAACGCGTGCAGCTAATTGCATAATTTCCAGCTTCAAGATCGAGATTACCTCATTCATGGCAGCCACACCATCTCTTTCTGCCTCTAGTAGAGCCTCAAGAACTATAATATCTGTGCTCAGACTGCTCTCCGGCGGTGTTGCCTCTGAACTGCTACCATCTCGTAACATGGATGGCGCACTGCTTCCACAAATAGATTCTGGGGTTGTACATTGTGTCCTAGTGTGAACGGCATCCTGAAAGGTTTCCGCTGGACATAAGTAAGAGATAGTTATCGCATGATCCAGGCAGTAAGCTTACATGGTAAACGACATACGAATTATTGCCGAGCATGGCAAGCTATATTTAAATGGTTCGAAGCAGCATCAGCCGAAAAGAAATTAAAATGGTAAGATGAAACTAGGGATGTAAGTGGCAAATAAACGACATACGCTAGTCCCATCTAGTTATTTTTGCTAGCTCCCTGGTTCATTTTCCTCAAAAACAAAAACTCTTTTGAACTATCGTACCACTAGTGGACTTTAATCGGGATTAAACGGGACCCAGTTGACATCCCTAGTTGAAAGGGAGTGTACCACCGCTAAGTTGCCAAGGCATCTAAGCAGTTGAAATAATCTAAGAAAGCACTTAACTGTGTGGCCTCATATAAACTACGAAGACAGTCTTGTGATGAAGTTCAGAGGAAGTTAAGGACTCAAATGAACTAGGCATGCATTTCTTTATGATAGTACAGCAGGCATTGCTGACATATTGGCAACTCAGGTATAGCCTAACAAGTAACAAACAAGCATTCGAATCAAGCAATACAGCAAAGCAGACAACTGAACTATTTGTAATTCTGTAGGATTACAGGTTGAGGGCACAAGCCAAGAAAGCAGCCCACACGCATTACATTTCACATGTACTAAAACACACTGGCTTACCATATGTTGCTGTGAAGCCTCGCTACTGTTGCAATGTTCTTTGAAGATATCGTCAACATCCCGTGGTTGCAAATCTAGTTGTTGTAGTTTATTTTGCACCCTCTATTTAGGTAAAATTAATTTTAATCGTATGCACTGTTTTGAATTGATCATCAATGTTTCATCTAAACTAATGAAAGAAGGGTGTGTGCTTACACGACAATATATCTGCTTCACTCTATTTTTATGCTTGTTCGAGGTGCCAGCCCCAAAAGAACAAATCTTTTGCTTGATGGGGTTGGCAGCTCCATAATTAATAGAAGCATCAAATTAGTCATGCAACTTGGGAAGATCAAGAACACAAAAAAAATTAATGAGCAGAGGCTCGGAGCAGTGATGTAATAGCTAGCATCAGAAAATGTAGGGTAAAACGGACAAAAAGCAGCGGAACCACATGCTAGTTTGCTGATGTGTAATTAAGCATAGAGAACATGAAGCAGTCTGATGGAACCAACAGGTGGCATCAGAACAACACCATTACCATAAATATAGCATGCAAGCAGTAAAATAGTAGGCAATGATATCTAGGAAGTACAGTAATACTTAGGACAAAACTAAAGCATATTAACTATATGTGCACTGGTATGTAATTTAGCACATGTAACATGTTCACTGCCAGAAGTATGGCCCTATAGGTGCAAGCAGAATAATGCCTCTCATGAAAAACTGAATGATGCCCTGAAGAAATTCAAAGGTGTGGTGCTTATGCTAAGAAAGTGAACGTAGGCGCCGGCCGTTGGATAATAGTACCTGATTCTCGGCGGCGTATGGGTATCGTTGGCATACTTGATAGCTAACGATCTTCAATGGTGCTCGTGTTGCGGTTGAGTTTGGGCCGGCAGTCGCCGTCGCTGAAGCGGCTCCGGTGCTACGGTTGCGGCGCCTGTCGACATACAAGAAAGCTCATCTGTGGTAAGTGAACAGTTGCACTATAAAGAGAAAACTCGAAGGAGTACAGATCGAAATAACCTGATGAGGCTGCGGCGTCGGTAAAGCAGGGCCGGTGGAGTTGAATATGGCGTCCGTGGAGCGGGTCTGGGGTAGTGGACAAAGCTTCGGCGGGTGCGTTGTACAGTGCTTTCGGTGAGGCAGATCTGTTGCAGCGGACGAGGGCTTGTATGAAGGGCCAGCGAAGGGACGGACAAGGGAGTCAGTGAAGGGCCTACACTGTGGTGGACGAGGGTGTCGGTTAAGCAGATCCGGTGTGGTGGACCATGATGGCGGTCAAGGAGATCTGGAGCGGTGTACAAGCCAGTCATTGAAGCGGCTCCGGTGAAGTGGCGAGTTGGCAGTTGGGGGTTCCAAGGTGCGGAAGGTAGATCCGTCGGGGTGTGAGGTCCACCGCTGCGGCAGAGGACTAGATTCGGCGGCTTGCCGTGGTTGGGGGGTCGGGGAGGGGAAGGGGAGGGGCTCTGGCAAAGAATGTTGGGGGCAAAGAGGGGAAAACAATGGAGTTACCAAAGCAGCCCTTTTCCGTTCATGTGGCAGGGGTAAAACAGGAATATCGTAGGGCTAAACTTTCGGGCGCGAGATATTTCGATGTGAGCGGGAAGTTTGAAAGCTTTTGGCGCCTGAAATTATATTCTGCTTTTGTACGCCGACTATGATATCATGGCCGAGAATTTGTTTGTTTTGCACGCAAAAAAAGTGCAAGTTTTGAAAATCAATGTCTCCAACTCGAAACTTAGATTGTCCATTCAATTAAAATATGGATCATTGAGCTACTACAAGCAAATACCATCATATGGTCCAATTCAAATGAAATTCCAAATGTGTTTTTCCTAAATATGATGACAAAAGCAAAAATATGTATGTGTATGAATAAAGTGGATGATTATAAAGTTTGAATATGCACGTATGTGTATATCTCTAAGTTTGATATATGAATTTCAAATCATGAAATCCTGGCTTAAAAATGTACCTCCGTTTAAATGAATTACAAAAGCTAATGATGGAGTCGAATTCCAAAATTTCAATCTTAGGTTTGTAATTCTGGTACATCAAAGTATATCACGCATGTTCAAAAGTATCGTTATCTCATAGTCCAAACTGTGAAACAAATTGATCAACCTTGAGTGCACACACTATTGACCATGTATATCTCAACTACGCTAAAGTCCCTCAAATATAGACACCTCACTCTTTATCTGAAGCAACCCCCCCCCCCTCATCGCCCACCCCCCCCACACACACACACTGAAGTCATTCTCTCCCCCAAACACCAACACACGAGCACATTAACACCCCTCTCTCTTCTTAAGTCCGGACTCCAATATAGGTCTCTATCACTTTATCTCTTGGGCATGTACACATCTCTTCCCCCACTCTCTAGCTAGGTCTCCCGGCATCTCTCTTTCCCAAGCACACGCACTATGTAGAGTGTATCTTTCCTATACACACAAAACGTCGCCCCCAAACGTCTATCTCCCTAGTTATGTGGTTCTCGCACACTCACCTCACACACCACCCCCACTGCAAAACAAGCACACTTTGTCTCCTTGTGCACCACTCTCCCCTTTCTATCTCTCCCACATGCGGACCCGCCCCAGCTCCTCCCTGTATACATATATGTCGTGATTCTTTCCATAGCTCCCTAATGTATCATCGTTCTCGATCTCGCACATTGTTCTCTACACCATCTATTAGATCTCTCATGAAGTCCCTATCACACACACGATGACTCGCTTCCCTTGCGTCTCCGTACATAGGCCAATTTCAAACAACATCAACATTGTCTCCCTATCTATACGCCATTTATGGACACAAACGCCCCCTCTCTCGCCCCTCTCTTCCTCTCTCTCTCTCTAGCTCTCTCTCTCTCTCGCTCTCACACCCCTCTCCCACACACAATCGATGTCGCTTCCAAATAGTCTGCTACCCCCGCCCGCACCCATGCTATCCCGCTACTACACATGTCACACCATTCCCCCTTCCCTTATACTAGGTTTACATCATTAGTAGTCTCTCTACTCCACATACACACACTCCCTCTCACACACAAACGTGTGCACAAACGCCCACAGACACGCACAAACACCCATTAATCTAGATCCTTATCTCTCCCCATGTCCGCATGTGTATCTCGCACACTCACTCTCTAATTATGTATATGTGTCTCCACGTCAACACAAAGCCCCATGTACATGTCTCTCTCTATCCTCCACACACATAGACACAAAGAATCTGTTATCATTGCCTCAGTCTGTAGACATATCACACACGCACACTGTCTCTCTCTCTCTCTCTCTCTCTCTCTTGCAAACACGCTCAACAAGGGTTTCCCCATGAATAACTTACCGTCTATTCACAAACAATCGTGGCAGTACGGCGAACACGAGACGTGAAAAAGAATAAACCTACATGTGCTTAGACCACCTAGTATGACTACTAGGACTAGAGCAAGCCAAAAAGCGCGCCACCGTCACCCCCTCCTTATCGGCGACAGGAAAACCTTTGTTTTACACAGTTGAGAAGTCATTGTGCTAAGGCCTCACATGCTGAGGCGTTGAATAGAATGTTGATGCTAGTTTACGGAAACAAGTATCGATAATACGTTTGTATCTCCATACTTATATTTCTTCTCTTATAAAAAACTGAGTTGGTGATGATGGTACGCGTGCCATCTTGCAATATAGACCGTCCGATCTATATCTAACTGATGGAAATTAAACTAAAAGATACCCGCGCCCCTCTCCACATTTGCAGACAAGGCCTTCCCTCGTTCATCCTTATCTCCAACAACCTCATTGTTGAGCAATTAAGAAAGGAAGCCTCTGGAACAAACTGGCCTGGTGGCCGCTGCCGGCGTCATCAATCCCCATGCCTCCGGTCAGTCCGACCACCGATCACCACCACGCCCCACTCCTCTCCACCTTATCTCCTATTTCTCGAGATATCATTAGTTTTTACACATGGGATTACTCCCGCATGGATCAATCACAACGAGTGTTTTTATAAAAAAATGCATCTTGATGTTCCGTGCAATGCACGGATCGTGCTAGTATTCCTACAGAAGACTAAGTTGGTGATGATGGTGTGTCTGCCATCCGTCATTTGTGACCATTAGATCTACATCTAACGACTATGAGGTAAGTTGTTGCCTTTTCTAACAAACATCCCACTTGTCTACCAATTTGTAGAAAAACCCATAATTTAGTATCTTAAAACCAACCACATCCCTCCCTGACCTCACCAAAACAGCCCAAGGAATATATTCTAGTTGAAACATAATATATCTCTAGTGATATATGTATATCAAAATTAGAGTGTTTTGTATCAAGTTTGTGAATAAGTATTATTCTAATTATGATTCGTTGCAGTCACATGAACATTGCTAGTATTTCCAACCATGCAATTTTCCCCAGTATTCCATAGTTTCGAGTTTTCCATCAAGACATTAGTCACTCATGGTTGATATTTACTTTCAATCATGTACACATATGCACTATGTAACTAGCCTTGCTTATTGGGTTCCAAAGCTTAACTTTCACTCCTACTTACAATATGTAGAGTATAACAAAAAACTACCACTTTCAACCAGCCCTAGGAAGAATCTATTGTACAAAAAATAGCAAAAACATACCCAAAATTTCTTAATCCACGCCAAAAACTACTACCTAGCGATTAGGTTAGTTTAAACCCATTGATGACAGGGTTCGCCCACACGTCCGTGCTGACGAGGCAGCTTAAACCAACACATTTTGTTTGATCGTTGACACGAGGGACCCACATATGACCTTCTATCATGTTATTCCCTCTCAAATCATTATTTTTCCTGAACATTACTTCAAACAGTGCTGATGCGTGTTCGTCGGTGGCGCCGGTGATGAGCGAGTTGGCCGCCGCTCCGCCGGACAGGCCGGACGCCGTGCTGGCCTCCGCACGGGTTGGCAGGCTAGCCCGAGCATGACTCACGAGCGAGCAAGCCGCCGCGCTGGCCTTCGCTCGAGCCAGATGGCTGGCCTTAGTGCAGTGCACGCGAGCAAGCCGCCGCGCCTCCGTGCCAATCTACTTAGCAAACCATGCGGACAAGCAGCTGGACGGAGCTATCTTGGCTAGCTAGCGGGCGCGAGCGCCGGACGGAGCTGGCATCCGGGCTGCCGCAAGATGGGCTCCGCACCGCCGGCGGTTTTGACCTCGCCTTCTGCCGGCGGCGGTAGCTGCGTCCCATGGCCGAGGATGACTTAGGTGGACGGGCCGGAGGTAGGAGGTCACTCGGGGATCTTTGTGCAGACTGACATGTAGGTCCCACAAGTCATAACGCCCGGTCGAATAGAAGGCGTTGACTTAATGGGCAACACGGGCCCTGTTTGGATACTCTAAGTCAGAGGTTAGATTCTAACCCTGAAATAACTCTAACCAAAGTGGTGTTTGGATGGCAGGGTTAGATTGACAACAAATGTATCCAAACAGGGCCATGGGTTGAAACGTGCCTATAACGGCACTTTGTAGACTAGTCGTTTCTTGGTAGGGCTGGTTGGTAAGAGCATGTACAATGGTTGATAAGGTAGTCTTATCTTAAGTCTGACACGTATGCAAGTGGTAGTAGTTTCTTGGCATTATTAGTGGTTTCTTGCATTATTAGGGGTTTCTTGTAAGGAACAATGTACTACTAGCGACAAAAGGCGATTCTAGGTTGCTTTGTACTCCAACGAGTACTACTAGTGGTCGCGGGAGTGTATACCTCGTTTTGTGGGTTCGATCCCGGTCGAACGCACGGTGGCCTTTTTTTAAATAGTAACTTCGCCGCGAGCCAATATTTTACACGAGTAGTTTGAGTTTTGAAGTCAAACGGACGTGCGGCACCACAATCTAGGTGCACTGGATAGCCTAGCCACGTGAACGGGTTTTCCTTCCCAGCATCTCATGGCTCGCGTGCTCGCCCTAGCCGCACCTCGCTTGCAGCTTCCTCATCAGCTAGTAGCATATTTAAACTAGCGCCTCCCAATTAAGCCCGAGGAGCCAGAAAAGCCTGGCGGGGCATTGGGAACTGTGCAATATGGCTCTGTACGTAAAGTGCTCTACTACTACTCTATAGCTTGTGGCATTGCACGCATGGACTTCACTCCATTATCGGCTCTACTATAAAAGAAATTCATCTTGACGTGTATTTTTTTGAAACGGAGGCAAAATCTTTGCTTCATCTCATTCATAAAGAAGGAACTACTAACAAAGTTCGATGAGATCCATTACACCTCCACAAATGGAAGCGAAAAGCCTAGTCTGGCTGTATCAAATAACTCAAATGTTCTGCCCCCGCAGTAACCGTCGCTAATAAACAGGCTGCTAGTGTGTGCATGAGAGGAGCGGCTGAGTAGGCCAGCTACGTGAGAGGAGCGGCTGAATAGAGCACCAAGAGTACCCACTAGGCCACTACACAGGTGTACTTTCCCTGCATTGATAGTACAACGATGGTTCTAGAGAACAGTAGTACCCTCCACTTCCAACTGTAGCTCCTTGGCCCTGAGATTCAAGAGTTCAAAACTGGTGCACTATACTAGAAGTACAGTACATAGCACTAGTAGTACCCTCGCACTACTAGTTGAGAAAGTAGTACTATTACTGCTACAGTACGAGTACGTACTCCTCCGTCACATAATGTAAGACGTTTTTTGACACTAGTTGGCGCGTACAAAAAATAGCAAAAACATACCCAAAATTTCTTAATCCACGCCAAAAACTACTAGCTAGTGCGAAAAATTTCTTACTAGTGCTATTATTTACAGTATAATGCAATCCCATAACGTCCCATAATACTAGTACTAGTAGTAAATAATAGCCTCACCCCTTCGCTACAGTTGGAAGGAACGATCTACAGTTGGAAGGGACGAGGCCCTGCGGTTACTACGCTCTTATCTCCTCCTCGCTAGTTCCCCTCCCCCTGAAGAGAAGGCAGTTCGTCGCTGCTCCCATGGATTCGCCAGGCGATTCTCCTCCTCGTCGGGGCGAGGAGACCTTGGACAACGATCCTCTGGGAGAAATCGCACGCCGCTCCGACGTACTCACTACCGCAAGACTCGGTGCTTCCTGCACCAACTATTTCAAGACGGTGCTTAAAATGGCTTGGGAAAAGGCCATGCTTGTTGGTCTTCCATGCGTCCTCGAGGAGAAGGTTCTTCTATGGGACAATCCTTCGAACAGTCCACCGCTCCCTGGCCATGGTTGCATGTTGACTCCGCTAGAGTTGCCGACGTTGAGAGGTAGTCGGATTTTGTCCGATGAGCAGGTCAGTAATGAAGTTTGATCAGGTAGTACTTAGTTATTCCATTTCCATCCCGTAATTTCTCCGCTGCCCACCGTCTTATATATAGGTCTGGGTCGGTGCCAACAAAGATTGGCTTGCATACCTCCGGCCGGATACCACCATCATTTTCACAACATCCACAGCAGTGCGGCCGTTCTGGTAGACCCCTTCTCCACCATTGGGATCGGCCTTCCGGACTAGCTGGGCTTGAATACGTATGATGATGCCCACATGAGATTGAAGAATATAGCAATTGCAGACCCGCCGACAAAGCGACGCGGCTACGACGATTACTATCTCTTTGCGGTGTTCGACATAAGGATTTCCATCAATGCAAGAGGCAGTAACGGCAGAGGCTGGCGCATGTTGGCGGCGGCAGATTTGTACCCCCTACACGTTCGAAGACGCCGTGCGCCATCTAGGCCGCATTTTCGCGGTGACAAGCCAGGGGACTTGTTTCATATGGTTTCCATCCTACGGTACGGGAGATTACAAACGGAATGCACAAACCATCATTTGCATCCCTAACGGTACTCCATTATTTTGCAGGGACCAGTCATCCCGCGATCAAAATAAGATCGCCGATCCTGGATGTCCATTTGCATCCGCGATTCGGTCTAACCTGGAACCTTGTAGTTGACTTTGGCATATTGGGATCAACTATCTTAGCAGTCGTTACCCATGGTACCACTGATGTGCAACATGGTCACCCAATCTACCACGATCGGACCATCACCATCTACCCAGGTATTCCATTTTTAACTCTCTCGCCTTCTCTTTCATTGTTGTACTAGTACTCTACTTACGTACTAGTAGGAGTACTTTTTACCTTGGAGGACGCGTATAGCTAGCTAGGCCCTTGAAGACTTGAACCCACTAGCTTCCACCATTTTTGTTTTTCCATGTCTTACTATCTCATCCATGTAGCCAACAGTGGCTATATATAATAAGCCGGTTATTTTACTTCCTCTATACCGAAGTAGTACTATTTGCGGCACAGTATTACTGACCGCCATATTTGAGCACAACATTATTATGCATGGACCTTGACTATGTATGTCACCATGTGTCCAGATATGAGCTGCCGCGTGTACCAGATGAACGGCGCCGAGTTCGACCCTCGTGATGTTACATGGGTGCAGAGGAACATCTTGGAGAGTACTCGCTTTTCATTGGGGACAGCTACCCCATTGTGAAGTGGATGCCACCTTCCGTGCACGACACGGAAGGCCTGCCGTTCATGAAGCATGGTTGTGTCTTCCGTGCGCACCGCCGGATGAACAACATGTTGGGACACGCTATCCCTAATTTATGCCGCTTCAGCTTGGATGAGTCTCCATCGTGTGGAATGATACGTCTCCAACGTATCTATAATTTTTGATTGCTCCATGCTATATTATCGTCTGTTTTGGACATTATTGGGCTTTATTATTCACTTTTATATTATTTTTGGGACTAACCTATTAACCGGAGGCCCAGCCCAGAATTGTTGTTTTTTGCCTATTTCAGAGTTTCGCAGAAAAAGAATATCAAACGGAGTCCAAACGGAATGAATCCTTCGGGAACGTGATTTTCGGAACGAACATGATCCAGAGGACTTGGACCCTACGTCAAGAAATCAAGAAGGAAGCCACGAGGTAGGGGGGCGCGCCCTCCACCCTCGTGGGCCCCATGTTGCTCCACCGACGTACTCCTTCCTCCTATATATACCTACGTACCCCCAAACGATCAGAGACGGAGCCAAAAACCTAATTCCACCGCCGCAACCTTCTGTACCTACGAGATCCCATCCTGGGGCCTGTTCCGGAGCTCCGCCGGAGGGGGCATCGATCACAGAGGGCTTCTACATCAACACCATAGCCTCTCCGATGAAGTGTGAGTAGTTTACCTCAGACCTTCGGGTCCATAGTTATTAGCTAGATGGCTTCTACTCTCTTTTTGGATCTCAATACAATGTTCTCCCCCTCTCTTGTGGAGATCTATTCGATGTAATCTCCTTTTGCGGTGTGTTTGTTGAGACCGATGAATTGTGGGTTTATGATCAAGTTTATCTATGAACAATATTTGAATCTTCTGAATTATTTTATGTATGATTGGTTATCTTTGCAAGTCTCTTCGAATTATCAGTTTGGTTTGGCCTACTAGATTGATCTTTCTTGCAATGGGAGAAGTGCTTAGCTTTGGGTTCAATCTTGCGGTGTCCTTTCCCAGTGACAGTAGGGGCACCAAGGCATGTATTGTATTGTTGCCATCGAGGATAACAAGATGGGTTTTTTATCATATTGCATGAATTTATCCCTCTACATCATGTCATCTTGCTTAAAGTGTTACTCTATTCTTCTGAACTTAATACTCTAGATGTATGCTGGATAGCAGTCGATGTGTGGAGTAATAGTAGTAGATGCAGGCCGGAGTCAGTCTACTTGTCTCGGACGTGATGCCTATATACATGATAATACCTAGATATTCTCATAACTATGCTCAATTCTGTCAACTGCTCAACAGTAATTTGTTCACCCACCGTAAAATACTTATGCTCTTGAGAGAAGCCACTAGTGAAACCTATGGCCCCCGGGTCTATTTTCCATCATATCAATCTTCCATCAACAAGCTATTTCCGTTGCTTTTTTATTTTTCTTTTATTTTACTTTGCATCTTTATCACAAAAATACCAAAAATATTATCTTATCATATCTATCAGATCTCACTCTCGTAAGTGACCGTGTAGGGATTGACAACCCCTTATCGCGTTGGTTGCGAGGATTTATTTGTTTGTGTAGGTGCGAGGGACTTGCGTGTAGCCTCCTACTGGATTGATACCTTGGTTCTCAAAAACTGAGGGAAATACTTACGCTACTTTGCTGCATCACCCTTTCCTCTTCAAGGGAAAACCAACGCAGTGCTCAAGAGGTAGCAAGAAGGATTTTTGGCGCCGTTGCCGGGGAGGTCTACGCAAAATTCAACATACCAAGTACCCATCACAAACCCTTATCTCCCGCATTACATTATTTGCCATTTGCCTCTCGTTTTCCTCTCCCCCACTTCACCCTTGCCGTTTTGTTCGCCCTCTTTTTTCGGTTTTCCTCTTTTTGCCTGTTCCTTGTTTGCTCGTGTGTTGGATTGCTTGTTTGTCACGATGGCTCAAGTAATACCAAATTATGTGACTTTACCAATACCAACAATAATGATTTCCTTAGCACTCCGATTGCTCCTCTTACCAATACTGAATCTTGTGAAATCAATGCTGCTTTGTTGAACCTTGTCATGAAAGATCAATTCGCCGGCCTTCCTAGTGAAGATGTCGCTACTCATCTAAATAGCTTTGTGATTTGTGTGATATGCAAAAGAAGAAAGATGTTGACAATGATATTGTTAAATTGAAGCTATTTCCTTTTTTGCTTAGAGATCGTGCTAAAGCTTGGTTTTCGTCTTTGCCTAAAAATAGTATTGATTCTCGGAATAAGTGCAAAGATGCTTTTATCTCTAAATATTTTGCTCCCGCTAAGATTATATCTCTTAGAAACGATATTATGAATTTTAAGCAACTTGATCATGAACATGTTGCACAAGCTTGGGAGAGGATGAAATTAATGATACGTAATTGCCCTACGCATGGTTTAAATTTGTGGATGATTATACAAAATTTTTATGCCGAATTGAATTTTGCTTCTAGAAATCTTTTAGATTCGGCCGCGGGAGGCACTTTTATGGAAATCACTTTAGGAGAAGCTACTAAACTCCTAGATAATATTATGGTTAATTATTCTCAATGGCACACTGAAAGATCTACTAATAAGAAAGTGCAAGCGATAGAAGAAATTAATGTTTTGAGTGGAAAGATGGATGAACTTATGAAATTATTTGCTACTAAGAGTGTTTCTTCCGATCCTAATGATATGCCTTTGTCTACTTTGATTGAGAATAATAATAAATCTATGGATGTGAATTTTGTTGGTAGGAATAATTTTGGTAACAACGCGTATAGAGGAAACTTTAATCCTAGGCCTTATCCTAGCAATTCCTATAATAATTATGGTAATTCCTACAACAATTCTTATGGAAACTTTAATAAGATGCCCTCTGAATTTGAGACTAGTGTTAAAGAGTTTATGAATTCGCAAAAGAATTTCAATGCTTTGCTTGAAGAGAAATTGCTTAAAGTTGATGAATTGGCTAGGAACGTTGATAGAATTTCTCTTGATGTTGATTCTTTGAAACTGAGATCTATTCCTCCTAAGCATGATATCAATGAGTCTCTCAAAGCCATGAGAATTTCCATTGATGAGTGCAAAGAAAGAACCGCTAGGATGCGTGCTAAGAAAGATTGCTTTATGAAAGCGTGTTCTTCAAATTTCTATGAAAATAAAGATGAAGATCTAAAAGTTATTGATGTGTCCCCTATTAAATCTTTGTTTTGCAATATGAATCTTGATAATGATGGGACTTAATATGATCCACCTTTACCTAGAAGGCGTTCCAAAAATTTGGAGTTTTTAGATCTTGATGCTAAAATTGATAAAAGTGGGATTGAAGAAATCAAAACATTAGATGTTAATAAACCCACTATTTTGGATTTCAAGGAATTTAATTATGATAATTGCTCTTTGATAGATTGTATTTCCTTGTTGCAATTCGTGCTAAATTCTCCTCATGCTTATAGTCAAAATAAAGCTTTTACCAAACATATCGTTGATGCTTTGATGCAATCTTATGAAGAAAAGCTTGAGTTGGAAGTCTCTATCCCTAGAAAACTATATGATGAGTGGGAACCTACTATTAAAATTAAGATTAAAGATCATGAATGCTATGCTTTGTGTGATTTGGGTGCTAGTGTTTCCACGATTCCAAAAACTTTGTGTGATTTGCTAGGTTTCCGTGATTTTGATGATTGCTCTTTAAACTTGCACCTTGCGGATTCCACTATTAAGAAACCTATGGGAAGAATTAATGATGTTCTTATTGTTGAAAATAGGAACTATGTGCCCGTAGATTTTTATCGTTCTTGATATAGATTGCAATCCTTCATGTCCTATTATTCTTGGTAGACCTTTCCTTAGAACGATTGGTGCAATTATTGATATGAAGGAAGGGAATATTAGATTTCAATTTCCATTAAACAAAGGCATGGAACACTTCCCTAGGAAGAAAATAAAATTACCATATGAATCTATCATGAGAGCCACTTATGGATTGCCAACTAAAGATGGCAATACCTAGATCTATCCTTGCTTTTATGCCTAGCTAGGGGCGTTAAACGATAGCGCTTGTTGGGAGGCAACCCAATTTTATTTTTAGTTTTTTTTTGCTTTTTCCTTCTATTTAGGAATAAATATTTGATCTAGCCTATGGTTAGATGTGTTTTTATGTTTTAATTAGTGTTTGTGCCAAGTTAAACCTATAGGATCTTCTTGGATGATAGTTTTTTGATCTTGTAGAAAATTCCAGAAACTTTCTGTTCACGAAAATAATTGTTAAAAATCACCAGAACGTGATAAAATATTGATTCCAATTTCTGCTGATCAATAAACAAATTGTCTAGGTCGTCCTATTTTGGCTGAGTTTTTGGAGTTCCAGAAGTTTGCGTTAGTTACAGATTACTACAGACTGTTCGGTTTTTGACATATTCTGTTTTTCGTGTGTTGTTTGCTTATTTTGATGAATCTATGGCTAGTAAAATAGTTTATAAACCATATATAAGTTGGAATACAGTAGGTTTAACACAAATATAAATAAAGAATGATTTCATTACAGTACCTTGAAGTGGTCTTTTGTTTTCTTTCGCTAACGGAGCTCACGAGATTTTCTGCTGAGTTTTGTGTTGTGAAGTTTTCAAGTTTTGGGTGAAAGATTTGATGGATTATGGAACAAGGAGTGGCAAGAGCCTAAGCTTGGGGATGCCCATGGCACCCCCAAGATAATCTAAGGACACCAAAAAGCCAAAGCTTGGGGATGCCCCGGAAGGCATCCCCTCTTTCGTCTACTTCCATCGGTAACTTTACTTGGAGCTATATTTTTATTCACCACATGATATGTGTTTTGCTTGGAGCGTCTTGTATGATTTGGGACTTTGCTTTTTAGTTTACCCCAATCATCCTTGCTGTACACACCTTTTGAGAGAGACACACATGATTCGGAAATTATTAGAATACTCTATGTACTTCACTTATATCTTTTGAGTTATATAGTTTTTGCTCTAGTGCTTCACTTATATCGTTTAGAGCACGGTGGTGATTTTGTTTTATAGAAACTATTGTTCTCTCATGCTTCACTTAGATTATTTTGAGAGTCCTACAAAACAGCATGGTAGTTTTCTTTAACAATAATATGCATACAAGATTAGTAAAAGAAAATTTCTTATGAGTGTGTTGAATACTATGAGAAGTTTGATGCTTGATAATTGTTTTGAGATATGAAGATGGTGATATTAGAGTCATGCTAGTTGAGTAGTTTTCAATTTGAGAAATACTTGTGTTAAAGTTTGTGATTCCCGTAGCATGCACGTATGGTGAACCATTATGTGATGAAGTCGGAGCATGATTTATTTATTGATTGTCTTCCTTATGAGTGGCGGTCGGGGACGAGCGATGGTCTTTTCCTACCAATCTATCCCCCTACGAGCATGCGCGTAATACTTTGCTTTGATAACTTGTAGATTTTTGCAATAAGTATATGAGTTCTTTATGACTAATGTTGAGTCCATGGATTATACGCACCCTTCTTCCTTCCACCATCGCTAGCCTCTTTAATACCGCACACTTTTCGCCGGTATCATACACCCACCATATACCTTCCTCAAAACAGCCACCATACCTACCTATCATGGCATTTCCATAGCCATTCCGAGAAATATTACCATGCAACTTACCACCGTTCCGTTTACTATGACACGCTCCATCATTGTCATATTGCTTTGCATGATCATGTAGTTGACATTGTATTTGTGGCAAAGCCACCGTTCATAATTCTTTCATACATGTCACTCTTGATTCATTGCATATCCTGGTACACCGCCGGAGGCATTCATATAGAGTCATATTTTGTTCTAAGTATCGAGTTGTAATTGTTGAGTTGTAAGAAAATAAAAGTGTGATGATCATCATTTTTAAAGCATTGTCCCAAGCGAGGAAAGGATGATGGAGACTATTATTCCCCCACAAGTCAGGATGAGACTCCGGACGAAAAAAAGAAGAAGAAAATAGGCCAAAAAAGAGAAAAAAGGCCCAAACAAAAAAAATGAGAGAAAAAGAGAGAAGGGACAATGTTACTATCCTTTTACCACACTTGTGCTTCAAAGTAGCACCATGATCTTCATGATAGAGAGTCTCCTATGATATCACTTTCATATACTAGTGGGAATTTTTCGTTATAGAACTTGGCTTGTATATTCCAATGATGGGCTTCCTCAAATTGCCCTAGGTCTTCGTGAGCAAGCAAGTTGGATGCACACCAAATTAGTGTCTTTTGTTGAGCTTTCATATACTTATAGCTCTAGTGCATCCGTTGCATGGCAATCCCTACTCACTCACATTGATATCTATTGACGGGCATCTCCATAGCCCGTTGATACGCCTAGTTGATGTGAGACTATCTTCTCCTTTTTGTCTTCTCCACAACCACCATTCTATTCCACATATAGTGCTATGTCCATGGCTCACGCTCATGTATTGCGTAAAGATTGAAAAAGTTTGAGAACGTCAAAAGTATGAAACAATTGCTTGGCTTGTCATCGGGGTTGTGCAGGATTTAAATATTTTGTGTGGTGAAGATAGAGCATAGCCAGACTATATGATTTTGTAGGGATAACTTTCTTTGGCCATGTTATTTCGAGAAGACATAATTGCTTAGTTAGTATGCTTGAAGTATTATTATTTTTATGTCAATATGAACTTTTGTCTTGAATCTTTCGGATCTGAATATTCATACCACAATTAAGAAGAATTACATTGATATTATGCCAAGTAGCATTCCGCATCAAAAATTCTGTTTTTATCATTTACCTACTCGAGGACGAGCAGGAATTAAGCTTGGGGATGCTTGATACGTCTCCAACGTATCTATAATTTTTGATTGCTCCATGCTATATTATCTTCTGTTTTGGACATTATTGGGCTTTATTATTCACTTTTATATTATTTTTGGGACTAACCTATTAACCGGAGGCCAATTTTTGATTGCTCCATGCTATATTATCTTCTGTTTTGGACATTATTGGGCTTTATTATTCACTTTTATATTATTTTTGGGACTAACCTATTAACCGGAGGCCCAACCCAGAATTGCAGTTTTTTGCCTATTTCAGAATTTCGCAGAAAAAGAATATCAAACGGAGTCCAAACAGAATGAAACCTTCGGGAACGTGATTTTTGGAACGAACATGATCCAGAGGACTTGGACCCTACGTCAAGAAATCAAGCAGGAAGCCATGAGGTAGGGGGGGGGCGCCCTCCACCCTCATGGGCCCCACGTTGCTCCACCGACGTACTCCTTCCTCCTATATATATACATACGTACCCCCAAACAATCAGAGACGGAGCCAAAAACCTAATTCCACCGCTGCAACCTTCTGTACCTACGAGATCCCATCCTGGGGCCTGTTCCGTAGCTCCGTCGGAGGGGGCATCGATCACGGAGGGCTTCTACATCAACACCATAGCCTCTCCGATGAAGTGTGAGTAGTTTACCTCAGACCTTCGGGTCCATAGTTATGAGCTAGATGGCTTCTTCTCTCTTTTTGGATCTCAACACAATGGTCTCCCCCTCTCTTGTGGAGATCTATTCGATGTAATCTTCTTTTGTGGTGTGTTTGTTGAGACCGATGAATTGTGGGTTTATGATCAAGTTTATCTATGAACAATATTTGAATCTTCTGAATTCTTTTATGTATGATTGGTTATCTTTGCAAGTCTCTTCGAATTATTAGTTTGGTTTGGCCTACTAGATTGATCTTTCTTGCAATGGGAGAAGTGCTTAGCTTTGGGTTCAATCTTGCGGTGTCCTTTCCCAGTGATAGTAGGGGCAGCAAGGCACGTATTGTATTGTTGCCATCGAGGATAACAAGATGGGGTTTTTATCATATTGCATGAATGTATCCCTCTACATCATGTCATCTTGCTTAAAGCGTTACGCTGTTCTTATGAACTTAATACTCTAGATGCATGCTGGATAGCGGTCGATGTGTGGAGTAATAGTAGTAGATGCAGGCAGGAGTCGGTCTACTTGTCTCGGACGTGATGCCTATATACATGATCATACCTAGATATTCTCATAACTATGCTCAATTCTGTCAATTGCTCAACAGTAATTTGTTCACCCACCGTAAAATACTTATGCTCTTGAGAGAAGCCACTAGTGAAACCTATGGCCCCCGGGTCTATTTTCCATCATATCAATCTTCCATCAACAAGCTATTTCCGTTGCCTTTTTATTTTGCTTTTATTTTACTTTGCATCTTTATCACAAAAATACCAAAAATATTATCTTATCATATCTATCAGATCTCACTCTCGTAAGTGACCGTGTAGGGATTGGCAACCCCTTATCGTGTTGGTTGCGAGGATTTATTTGTTTGTGTAGGTGCGAGGGACTTGCGTGTAGCCTCCTACTGGATTGATACCTTGGTTCTCAAAAACTGAGGGAAATACTTACGCTACTTTGCTGCATCACCCTTTCTTCTTCAAGGGAAAACCAACGCAGTGCTCAAGAGGTAGCATGGAACCGGACTAGAAAGCTGCGACAATGATTCCCGTTGCCCACCGCTATGGATCGTGCCATCCATGAAGAACACCTGGGACTCGAACGTGGAGGAGGACATGTAGCCCATCTATAACGTGTAAGTGGAGTACAGTAAATTGTGAACGGTAGCGCTGTGAATATATGTAGACTAGTCGTGCACAAATTTATCACATGAATTGGAGATGAACTTGTGTGGCATACTGGCATTTGTCCTTTATAATTTATTACTAGTAAATGTGTTATGTGTACGTGCAACTTGTGTGGTTGTTGCACGGGCTCCAACACGCTCTTTGAGAAAAAAAGGTGGCACAACTTTGGATATACGTGACATGGCGGCATCATACAGTAGCATCGTTCGCTATAGTTGTAGTACGCTCCTACTAGGAGGACAACTCCTATAAAACCTTGCGCTTGGCTCTTGCCTCTTCGGGAGGTTCAACAGTTCGTACTCGTGTGAACCTTGCACTTGGCTCTCCGCCTCTTCGGAAGGTCCAACAATGATGATACTACAGTACACATTACGCTTCTGGCAATCTGACACCGATTGAACTGCTGCACGTCCTGCGAACCACCGCGCGCGTGGGCGAGGGAGAGGCGTAGCAAGCAAGCTTCTCCTCGTTCAGCGAGTTGACGGGACACATCAAAGCAGTACTAGTACTAGTCCATACTGCATCCTTTCCAGTTAATATCGCTTAATTTGAAACGAAAAAATACACTAGCGGTCAACATATGTAACAATACTCTCTTTACGGTCACTATATATAGTTTTGCGGTGATTATACGATCAGTAGCTCATCGTAGAGCACCGTATTGCACCCTACTGACCGGCCACATAGTCGACGTGGCACTTTGTTGACTGGTTAAATTGTCACCTGGTTTCTGGGTCCCACCTGTCAGTTGGCAGAGCAAAGAAATCAGCTAAAAAACAAAGAGTGTGGTACATCTACACTTCCAATGCATTTAGCCTTTAATCTAAATCGATATTGATTGACTAATGCACCAACTTGTGCTCTAGGTATAGGCTACATGTCTATCCTTAATTACAGCATGCAACGACCTTCATTTAATCTTCTTCTCTCAATGGTCACATGCACACATAACTTTTGGGCGTTAATTATGCCCTGGTCAATGTGTAAATCTCCAAATGTATAGTCTTTCACGGACGTAGGGAGTAGGTTGAGCACTTGAGCGTGTGCGTGTGTGTTGCGTCGTGTGTTGTGTGCCGCATGGGTGCGTGAGTGTTGCGTGCGTCCATGTGTACGTGTGAGTGTTGCATGTTGCATGCATGCATGCATGCATGGGGCTTACTCCCTCCCATTGGCATGTTCATATTTCAAGCTTCCTCTGTTCCCTCCATATGGTGATACTCCCTCTATTCCCAAATACGGAGTAAAATCCTCCCTCTGTTCCCAAATACGGAGTAAAATCCTCCCTCTGTTCCCAAATACGGAGTAAAATCCTCCCTCTATTCCCAAATACGGAGTATTTGTCTTTCTAGAGATTTCAACAAGTGACTACGTACGGAGAAAAATGAGTGAAGTGAGCGTAGAGGCATAGGGATAATGTAGAAAGGAAGTCTTCACGATCCATTATTCCCCATCTCGGTCAGAGAGAACTATTCAACTAGTCTTCGCAGTGAAGTGACAATACACGCTGCAGCAGATGGGACACTTAATTAATAAGTTGAACCAGCATGTTGGTGTTACTAAATCAGCCTTACCCAGTACTGCCATCATGTTTGCCAGTAGAGCACGCTTCTGTCCTCCATTAACTGACATATGGGCCCTCTTGTGGTAGACCCACATGTCATCGGTGTAACTATTTACAATCCGAAGGACGGTATATCCTGGTAGTAGTAGTAGAATTGAGATTTAATGCACTTTCTTCCCCGTCTTCCACTCTTCTTCCTCCTCTCTTCTTCTTCCTCCTCTATTCCCATCGTCGGCCGTACACCATTTCCCCCCCGCTCACTGCTCACCCGCCCGCGCTATCTTCCTTGGTAGCTCGCGCGTACCATATCCCCCCGCTCACTGCTCGGCCACACGAGGAGAAGCTTCTTTGCTCGCCCGCCCGAATCCACTTCCCCGATGGCTCGCAGGCACCGAAAACCCCAATGGCAGAACCGACTGACACGCAGAGCCGTGATTGGAATTCCCTCCCCGATGTTCTCTTGGAGCAGATCTATAATCGTATGGACCTACTCAGCACCGTCCGTCTGGCCGCATGCTCGGTGTCTTTGTACCGTCTACTCGTCTGCAACCTGCCGGCTCTTTTCAAGACACCCTGCTTGCTTATGCCCAATCCTCGCAGGTGGCCCAGACACCGACTTGATGATCCTACGGAGGTTGCCGTGGTGCCCCTCGACATGCTACCACTACCCATCCACCTGCCCTTCATGCGCGGCCACTACTGGGCGGGCATGAAGGCCAACTGGATCGTCCTCATCCACCAATTCGGTAGTCCGTGGCGTCTCGTGGATATGTACACCCAGCGAGAGATCACCCTTCCATCTTTCGATACCACCGCCATCGAGCCTCGCGGCCCGCCGGACACTCCTGCCTACTACGCACGAGACACGTCGAGCTTTTGGCTCGACCTCTATTTGCCTGAAGGCTGTAATCTGCGAAGTGCCCACACCATCAGAAGACTACATGGATTACAAGCTCATTGCCGTGTTCAACATGGGATTAGTCTATCTGGAATCCGGTCGCCATACATTTTTATGGCTCATCGTCGATCCTCTTCACCCAACACTTCTGTCTGATGCTATAATGCACGATGGCATCGTTTATGCGGTCGACGCATAGATTGGCTGCCTATACTGGTGGAATCTAACGTCGTGTAATTGTTCTATCTCATCTCATCTTTACCTTAAGAATACGACTGCCTGTTCATTGTTACAAATTTAGAATATATAATTTGTCTATAACCACATCATTGCTATATGTTCCTCTCATTTCCTAGATTTTTATGACCACACATGTTATTGTCAGACTTGGTATGAGAACAATTGGTATCTAATGATTGTTAGAATAGATATTATGAGTATAACCTCATGATTGCTATATGTTACTATCATTTCCAGGATTTTTATAACAACGCATGTTATTGCTTAGAGTTGATATGATAACTGTAGTAAGTGCTATGGTAGAATATGAAAGCCATTGGCTTATTTTTTTAACTTGGGGTATGATTATGACCACGGCATTGCAATTCTCTGTCTATGATATGTGTCACTGTTATAATAATCTTAATTCCACACATACTCTGACATGATTGTTTATTTTTGTCCTTTTGGTCTCCAATTTGAATTGTTGCAGTAGACGCAAATGCGCTGGCCTTCATGATTCCAGGACCTGGAATCATACCAGCCGATGGGTGGTGGTTTAACGCTCGTTCAGCTGACGGTGGTCATTTGATGCTCATTTGCACGTACCAAATTGACCAAACCATTTCATCAAACCACATGCAGTACAATGCCTGGGGCATTCGTGACATTGATGGCGATGGCTGCTTCGTGTTCGAGAAAGATCCCAGCTCCGTTGGGCCAGGCGTATTCAACTGGAGGCGGGTTTACACCCTCGGCAACCACTCCATGTTCCTCGGGCTCAATTATCCGATCATCCAACCAATCATCGATCATATCACCGGCGATGATTACCGTGCTATGCAACTTCCATTCGCCAGGGGGGCTGTGTTTACACATCATACCATGGGTTTCATGAATCACCATATCCAGAGATTCGTCGACACAGCTTGTTGTGAGATAATCTTCAGTGTGTGAAAGGCATCAAGATTCCATGCGATGGATGGCTTTTGCAAACCCGACATGCGGCGATGTGGTTCATGCCAACAGCAAATATGCACAACTTGAGTCGTACTGATATGTAGACTGAGCCTTGTATTCTGCTGCTGTAGCATGACCCTCTTTTGTTGGACTATTGTTAGTTTGAAGCACTCCTCTGGTTTGAAGGATAGATACCTTTTTGGGATGAAGTGCATCCTAACTCACCTGCGCAGGATGTACTGATAATGATTATGGAGATGTTGTGCAGTATATGTATATGTATATATATATATATATATATAACTTAGGCTTCAAGTGCGTACTTGTTAGTTAAACCTATGGTTAAAATGTGACACTAAATACGACTAGTAAGTAGTACAGTAGCAGTACTAGTATACGTCGGTCAAGTTATTCATCATGTCCACACATTGAATTGACGTGACAACACGCTGCGCGTGAGGTGACACAAGAATCCGGGGGGCGTGTTCGGGTATTCTGGACATCAGATTTGGAGTACCACTTATCTGTCGAAATCTTTCATCATTCACTTAAAACAGTCGATTGATCATACATTGAGTACCATATAACTGGAATTAACCCATGCAAGTCGAAGAAGGATTGGCCGATGCTACCGGCTGGCGTCAAGTTCGATCCCACGGATCAGGAGCTGTTCGAGCACCTTGAGGCCAAAGTGAGTGCTGACAGCGCGAGATCTCACCCTCTCATCGATTTGTTCATACCAACCATCGACAGCGAGCACGGCATATGCTACACCCATCCTGAGAAATTTCTAGGTAAGACACCGATTGACTGTCTACTTGCACAAACATATTCCTTTGTTTATAGCTCTATTTTTCTTTTTAGACGCAGACCTGGTGAAGCAATTACAATTTGACAGTTAATAAAAAGTGAAACAAGTGACTGCAACATGCCAAAGATGTTATGAAAATGCCAACTACGTACACTAAAACCTGTATTCGACAATACTTCAGGTATCACACTGAGTGGCCTAAGCAAGCATTTCTTCCAGTGCAACTCCAGGGCGTTCAAAAGGGGCACGTGGACGCGTCGCAAGATACAGTCGGAGTGCAGCATGCACGCGATGTAGCACAACACCGGCAATACCTTGCCGGTGATGGTCAACGGCCGGCAGACAGGCAGCAAAAAGGTTCTGGTGCTGCACACCAACAAGAACTTCGACCGACAAAGGACCAACTGGATGATGCACCAGTACCACCTCGGAGACCTGGAGCAAGATGAGGAGCGGGAGCTGGTCCTCTGCAAGATTTTCTACCAGACGAACACTAGGGCCAGGAGTAAAAAGATTATAAGTTAGTTTGGTATTGGTACTTGTACTACCTTGTCGTCCGCAAGTTGGTATTGTTGTTAACGATCTTTTGGTATGAACTTGGCATCTGTTCCAACCATCATGCCGAGGGTCGACGTGGATATAAAGCTGATTCATTTGTTTTGAAACGAATTTTCAGGCACCTGACTTTTATTTGATGGGTAGCATAAGCACCTGCCGTTCGAATTCCCAGTTCTCCAAATTTTTCAAAACAAGTGCATGCTCTTATTATCACGGTGAAAAAAACAATATCCCTGCTGCATCCCAGTTATCAGTCTGTACTCGCAGAATTCTCTCGTTTATTGAGCACGTATATTGTTTTTTCAGGTCGAGCAAGTTTCAACTGGGCTGTAGACTGCCCAGGCTTGGTTTTGTTTTTAGCAGGCCCAGCCCATGACGACAACGGGGCACAAAGATCCAGCAGGTATCTACTGGCCTCTGGCCCGCCATCGTTAGTTATATTTTGTCTTACAACATCCGCAGGCACTTTTTTTTACTGGATCAAATACACAGCCCCTTTCTATTTTCCTCTTGAAACGCATGTACTACATCCGTTTTCTAATCTCTACCTATAGTTTTACTAGTTCATATACATGTATCATTATATTGAAAATACATAAAATTCACTTTTCATATTTACATCCTTATTTTTGTTGTTGTTTTCCCTCCCAGCGCTGATTTTTTTACCACTCGTTTTCCCTTAAACCAACTCAATTGTCCCACGTTTTATTTGCTTACAAAAACGAAATGATTTTTTTGGCAAATCAATAAGTTCTTAAAAAATGTTTATCATTTCGGAATTACAAAAGTTCGGACTCCACAGAAATATGCAAAATAAGGTTGAACTTTTTGACCGTGGTCCTCGGCAGAAAATGGGTTGTAATAAATTACTTAAGAATTAGCAAATGGGCTGCAAATTATTAAAAAATAGCAAATGGGCTCTATGTTGTCTGCCACAGATTTGGAGGCTGACTTGTGGGCCTACTAAGTTCATGCGTACACAAGGTTTATCAAAAAAGAAACTTAGTCAACAATCGACTCTACCACCGTCAGACCGTTAGATGTCAATCTAACGGCAATCGTGCTTCTTCAATCTCTGATCTTCCTGCCCCAGCCGCCCAAACCAGCGCCGTCGGAACCGCCTGCTCCCGCCTCCCGTGGCCGGCTGTGCTGTCGGGCAGGCCTCACGGCCCCATAATATACTCGCATCCCTGGCCTGTCTATCCCTCTACTCACCCACACCTCCTGTTATTTTTTGGCGATGGCAGCCGAACCAGTCAACCCTCGTACTCTCCACCGTGTGGGCAGCCACTGTCGTGTCTTCCCCGGCTCCGTGTCGTTCCCTTCGTAGGCCTCGCCGTCGTCCACTGCCTTGGTGCTCTCGGCGTGGCGTGATCAACGTGGTCAACGAACGACATCCATCAGAAATGGACTGTACGTGGAGAGGCTGACAGCTGGGTCCACGGCCGCACACAAGGAAATGCCTCCTTATTATGCGCAAAATAATTATTCCTCCACCTGACATCTGGGACCCGCCGGAAGGGCCTCTGTATTTCACGAAAAAAACGTTCCCTCCGCTGACAGGTCGGACCCACCAACTATGTCTTCGCACGCAAGGAAGTGCCTCCTTATTGCACACAAAAAAATGAATACCCCCCTGCCAGCTGGGACCCACCATAGTGGGAGGCTGACTTGTGAGCCTACTAAGTTGACGGGGACGGAGGGCTTTGTCAACTTAGTCAATATGAACGATTCTAGCTCCATTGACCGTACGATGTCCATCCAACAGCCTTAGTGCTTCTTCAACCTCTGGTCTTCTTGCTCCAGCCGCCCAAAGCAGCGCCGGTCGTGCCGCATGCTCCTGCCTCCCGTGGCCGGCTGTGCTGCCGTGGAGGCCTCACCGCCCCTACTATTCCCACCACTGGCCAGGCCCTGCGGCGACGGCAGCCTCACACCGCAGCCGAACCAGTGAACCCTCGTACTCCTCTCCGCGCAGGCTTCCACTGCCGCGTCTTCCCCGGCTCCGCGTCGTCCCCTTCCTATGCCTCGCCGTCGTCCACCGCCCTGGTGCTCTCGGCGCGGCGTGGTCAACGTGGTCAACGAACGGCTTCCATCGGACGTGGACTATACGTGGAGAGGCTGACAGCTGGGTCCACGGACGCAGCAAGGAAGTGCCTCCTTATTACGTGCAAAATAATTATTCCTCCACCTGACAGCAGAGACCCACCGGACAGGCCACCATATTTCGCGAAAAAAACATTTCCCCCTGACTGCTGGGACCCACCAGCTACATCTTCGCACGCAAGGAAGTGCGTCCGGGCAAAAAAAACGATTCGCCCCCTGACTGCTGGGACCCACCAGCTACATCTTCGCAGGCAAGGAAGTGCCTGACAGTCGGGACCCACCTGGTCGAAGCGTAAGTAGCATTGTCATTCTAGTCGCGAACGTGTACGTACATACTGGTCGATGTAGAGGCGCGCACGTGTCGTAGTAGAGGCGCGCGCGTAGCATGTACATGTACGTACAGCGGCCAGTGTGCAAGAAAGAAAATACGGCCACATACGTACATACGGGCAGGGTCTCGAACGCCTACTCGCGCATACGTACGACCAGGCCTTGTGTACATGGCTGGGTCAGAACGGAGAAACAGCGTCGTCGTCGTGTTCATGGGGAGCCAACCGGCTGGGTCGGAACGGAATGCATCGTCGTGTTCATCGGCAGGGCTTGGACGGAACAGCCGATGGAAACGAGGCCTGGCGTACCGCAGAACGGAGGAAACGGCCTTGTGTTCGACCGGCCACGTTCGAAACGGGATCCTGTTCATCGAGAGGGGTCTGGCGTACCGCAAAACGGAGGAAACGGACCTCCTACGGTCGAAACGGGGGTCCTGTTGATCGGGAGGGGTGTGGCGTACCGCAAAACGGAGGAAAGGGACTTGTGTTGGAGCGCTACGGTCGAAACAGGGGTCCTGTTCATCGGGAGGGGTGTGGCGTACCGCAAAACGGGACTCCACGGGATACTGTTCATCTCCACCGTCGACCCCCTCCAGCCTCCACGGGCTACTGTTCATCCACCGTCGAACCCCTCCAGCCTCCACCTGCGACTGTTCATCCACGGGCTCCTATTCATCCAGCCTCCACCGCGCGCTACTCCACGGGCTACTATTCACCCAGCCCTCTTCACGGGCTCCTGTTCAACCACCCCTCCACGGGCTACTGTTCATCCAGCCCTCCACCGTCTATTGTTCATCCTGCCCTCCACGGGGTGGTCCTGTTCATCCTGCCCTCCACGGGGTCCTGTTCATCCAGCCCCAACCGGCTCGAATGATTGGGGTCCTGTTCATCCACCCCCACCGGGAACTGTTCATCCAAACCCCCCAGCAACGCTCACTGTTCATCCAGAGGCAACGCCACGGGGTCCTGTTCATCCACCCCCATGGGGAACTGTTCATCCAAAGCCCCCAGCAACGCTCACTGTTCATCCAGAGGCAGCATCGATCGACTTCAGTTAGCAGCAGTAGCGAAGGAATCGCTCGATCGGGTTCAGTTATCAGCCATCGATCGATCGCTCAGGTTTAGTAACGTGTAGCCTGCAGTGCAATCGCTCGGTTCAGTTAGAGCCCAACGCCTCGCTCGGGTTCAGTTAGAGCCCAACGCCTCGCACCCACGCGCGTGCATGTACGAGAGAAACACGCATCGCTCAGCCCCGACCACCCACCGTAACCGGGAACACCCCGCTATTTTCCTCGCCCTCGCTTCTACCACGGTTTTTTCCGTCATGGACGGGCCAAAGAATGTCATGCAGCTGCGTCTCCGGCCCGCCCAGGACGAAAAGCCCATTTTTTGTCATGATTTTTAATCATAGAAGTAGGACCCCACCACATCTATGATGATACCATGTTTTGTCACAATTATCGTCATAGAAGTGTCATAAGTATGACAGAAATTTTTTTCGTTCGGCCCAAAATGTCACGGATGTGTCTTCTTTTTGTAGTGCATGGCGCCGCGATGCCTCATCAGCTAGGACGCGAGTCGAGGCCAGGCCAGGCGGCGACAGCTGGGACGTGCTTCCTTGGCGTCCCCGATAAAGCAAGGGGGGCACGTCGGCAGCGCATTAAATGCGTTTGTCGGACGGTCCCAGAGGATAGGCTCATCCACTGTACCCTTTCTAGCTCCTGTGTGCCACTGTGGTGACCCCTTTGTGCCTATAAAAGGAGGCTCGAGGCGACCAGGAGGGGGATTCGGCTCTTTTGGGCAAGTTGCACCTCGTAGCTAGTTCAAGAACACAAGAACACTCAAATACATCTACCAAAAGTAGGACTAGGGTATTATGCATCTTCGCGGCCCGAACCTGGGTAAACGATCCGTGTGCTTCCTGTCAGACCCGCTCTTTGCACAACCTCACGCCCGCCAACCGTAGAAGGGATCCTAGTGACCCCATAGGTGTCGTTTCCACCGACATCTTTGGCGCGCCAGGTATGGGGCGCAGTTGTGAAAATCTGGTCTGATCAAAGCAGCGGTTTCATCGTGGACGTCGTTCCAAGGAAGAAGACGACCAAGCATGACGGCGCCGCCTGGGATGCGGTGGGCGCCCTTACAATGACAGAAAAGCTAAGTCATGTGAAACTTTGGGCAATTTAGTTTTATATATATATGGTTATTATCCTCGAAGGTCCTGCCTTGTGTATGGAAAACCTGCACGCAAAGGGGCCCTTCCGCAATTGGCAACGCCCTTGTTTTGTTTTGAGTCCGCACAACAGCTCAAGCAGTCGCGTTGAGAGTGGCAGGGTAGCCTTCCGGAATTGGCAACGCTCTTGATTTTGACTCGAGTCAAGCTCGACAGTTCGAGCGGCCACGTTGAGAGCGGTAAGGTGGTTCGCTCGGCAGCAAGCACACCCGGCAGGCCATTGGGGATCCGTCCCCAAGGTGCTGCCCTGGGTTTATGCGCCGGCCAGCCTACCCGGCTAATGTAGGGCGGACATACAAGGGAAGATCAGACAGGAAAATAACATGCATTGTATCAAAAGTACCGCAGAGTTATATTACATCAGTTGTTGCCGCGGTTCTAACTAAAGATAGAAATTGTCTTGGTCATGAACCTGCAGCGGCAATGAGAAACGGGGTGCCAAATCCCGGCGCTGGCCCTCCACCCTTTGGATTCCATCGATGCGGCTGATGATGGTCTTGATACACTCCTTGAGTGCCGCGATGTCCGCATCCTCTGGCAAGCTCTCCAGCGCGGCGTCGAAGTCGAGGTCAGGATTCCAGTGCGCCACCTTGGTGAGGACCTTGGTCATGGCACCCCGGCAAAGCCTCCGGGCCTCATCGGCCAGGGAGGCTGCCCGATTGGAGTGGAGCTGCTCCAGGGCCCCGAGGACACCCTCGAAGAAGATGGTCAGCTTGGCGTTGGGGCTCACGTTGCGCTCCGGGGTATACCTCACATTTGGCATCCCCATGGTAGCCAGCTGCGTGGTGATCCTGCCGGCGACGCCTTCGAGGCGCCCGATCCAGCGATTCTCACCCTCCACAAAGTCTTTGTGGTTGGCGGTCTCATTCTTCCGCAGCTGCTTCTCGGTCTCCAGGTCCTTGGCCAGGGCCTCCTCCCGGGCCTTTCCCTCCGACAGCATCCCCTCGAGACCCTCCAGCTTCAGCTTGAGGTCTTTGATGGAGTTGTTGGCCTCGGTGAGCTGCCCAGCCCTGCAGAGGGCCGCGCCCTGCGCCTCAACAAGAGCGTGTTGAGCGTGTCCTTCTCCTTGGACAGCTTCCGGACCTAGTCTTTCAGCCCGTCCAGCTCCACCTCCAGCTCCTTCACCTTGTCGGCGTGAACCAGAGCTTGGGCATTGAGTGCCTCTCCGTGCCTCTGCTCCAGCTCCTGGGTCCGCTGCACGACGAGCTTCTCCACCTCCTCATCCTTGCCGCGGAGCATTGAGGCAAGCTTCTCCTCACGCGCGGCAAGGTCCTCCTCCTGGGAGTTCAGCGTGGCCTGGTGCGGGGTTCGAGCGGCCTCGGCTTCGGCAGCCAGGTTCTTCGCCGTCTCCTGGGCCTTCTCGATGTCGGCCCACTTCATGGTGAGCTCCACCTCGCGCTTGGCCAGCTCGCCCTGGGCGGCCTTCAGCTCCTCAAAATCTTGGTGGAACCAAGTTTGCGCCTCGGCAACACATCCCTTGAGGTCCGCCTCCGCCTTGTCCACCGTTGCCATCCTGGACTTGGCCTTGTCCAGGTGGGTGCGGTGGAGCGCCTGGAGCTTCTGAAAGCTGGTGCCCATGGCCTGGAGAAGCCGCTCCTCCTGAGAATCGTCGCCACCGGCGCTCGGCTCGTCAACAACCTCGAGCCCGGCGGCGGCAAGCACCTCCTCGTCGAACACCTCTCCCTCGATGGGCGCCCTGGAGCTCGACGTTCCTGGAAGGTGGACGAAAAAGTCGTCGCTCACCTTCAGATACCTGCCAGAGCCAGAGGCAGCGGAGGAGGAAGGCTGGTCATCAACCACCTCCTCCTCGGCAGCGGACTTGCCGGCCTCCCTGGCAGGCCCCTTGCCGGCCTCCTCGGCAGTAGCCTTGCCGGGCTCCCCGGCAGGCCCCTTGGCGGCGTCCTCAGCAGCGCCCTTGGCGGCGATCTTCTCGGCCCCCGCCTCGGCGGCCTTGGCGACATCCTCGATGACGGTGTCTATGTCCTCCTGGCCCACCGATGGAGGATCTGGATATCGAGAAGGGGATGAAGCGAAGCCAAGACCAAGATTCAGAAAGAAGAAGAAAGGGGAGGATGAGAGGCGAATGATGTACCTGTGCCGGGTTGGGGAGAAGTAGCCCCTTTCTCGCCAACATCTGGCGCCGAGGTGGAGCCACTGGCGCCCAAGTTCTCCTCCTCCTCCTCCGTGTGCATGGGTCCGGTGCTTGACGCCCTTGCCGGGGACGCCCCTCGGGGCGGCGTGGTCGATGGGGGCGGCGCGTCGGGGGTAGCCCTCAGTGGCTCATCCTGCTGTCGTCCTCCTCCTGCGATCTCGGCAAGGTCAGCGCCAGTGACTCATACCCCCCAACACACACGTCGACGAGGGGCGAGCAGCGAACTTACACTGGGGGCTACTCCGAGGGCTGCTGTCCGGGCTACTCACCACCACCAGTGGTGCCCTCGAGGTGCCCGCCGGGGTTGGCCGCCCGCCAAGGACCTGGCCCTCTTCAGCCTCTGGGCCAGCGTCTCCACATCCCTCCAAAAATGAAAACAATCCAAGATAAGCGGCACAGCTTGAGGAGACGGAGATGACAAAAAGGGGGGAAGGGAACAAGAAGCTTACTCCTCCTCCTCCAACTCCTCCTCTGCTGCCTTCCTCTTCCTCCTTGGGCTGAGGGAACCGAAATCAAAGACGACCTCCGTGTTAACGTCTGCCGGAGGAGGGGAAGAAGGTGGAGTCTGAGCGCGCTTAGACGAAGAAGAGGCAGATGCTTTCTTCTTCGCCACCGTGGCCTTCACCAATTTCTTCGCCGCCGCGGCCCTCGTTTGGCGCGCGGACATCTCCTGGGCATGTCGGGGTTGCACGGCCCTGCCGGGCCGAACCGGCTCGCCGGAGCTGGCCCGCCGCAGGACTCGCCCTCTCCCCATGGCCGGAGGGTTGACGGCCTCGGCCTCCTCCTCCGACGATGACGATGACTCATCGGGCGCATCTTCAATGAGAGGGGCCCCGGTGCCGGCGCTGCTAGCCTCTCCAGCGGATTCCGCCCACTGGGTGAGCTCCTTCTCCTCCGCGGCTGCCGCGGCCTCGTCCTCCACGCCGCCAGCGCTACCGGCCTGCCTGGCGAGCTCTGCCTCCGCTGCCCTAGCGGGGATATAGTCCAGCTCTGCCTGAGTGGTGTCCTGGATGACCAGCGGCTCGTTGCGTACATACACCTCCGCCAAGCCGTCAAAGTACTCCTGCACCTGCTCCTTCGGCGGCGCAACCCAGTTTTGGACAGGACCGTGCGCGTTGCGGTCCGGCATCATGGCGATGATGTCGGTCTGGCGTGAGTTATTGCTCAGTGGAACCACCCCCGCCGGCAACCCAAACAAGGGCCCCTTGACGACCTTGCCAGCCTTCGCAGCCTTGCCGGACCTCTCGGCCCAGCCGTCGCGGTTCACGTCGAGCTGAAAGATCCGCTGGCAGAAGTGAGCGTGCCCCATCACCGTGAAGTTGGATTGAGGCCAGGGCGAAGCCTCATGATGTCAGCCGCGTTCTGGAAGAGCCAGGCCGGCCTCCCCTTGTTATGCAGAGGAGCGATTCGGCGGCGGAGGAAATCTGCCCCAATCATCTCCAGGGTAAGCCCGGCAACGGTGAGGCGGTTGATCCTGGTGGTGGCGATCTTGAGCTTCTCGTCCTAGGTGTCGATGTCGCCCCAGTCGTTCCTGCGAACCGGCGGCGCCTGGCGGACCCGGCAGAACTCCTGTGGGTCGTCCTCCTCAATCCAGCACCACCGTCCCCGCCATTCTTCCCACCTCTCCTTCTGGGCGCCCTCCGGGTACGTCCCTTTGGACCATGGGATCTAGGTGACGCAACCAGAAATAGCGCCTCCCTTCTGGATGCGAGGGTAAAAATAATGGCGGAAGAGTGCCGTGTTGGGAAGAACTCCGGCGAAGCCCTCACAGAGATGGACAAACAGAGCCATGCACGCCACGGCGTTTGGAGTAAAATCCAGGAGGTGGAAGCCAAATGTGTGCATGATATCGTTGAAGAAATCGAAGAAAGGGGGGCAAAGGCCGCAAGAAAAGTAGTCGACGAAGAACGGGTACCGATTCGGGGCGGCCTCGGCGCAATTGGCGGGGATGACGCGCGTGGCTGGATGCCCCGTCGTCTCCCGCCTGTCTTGCACCGCCATAGAGGCCTGAAGCAGTCCCTGAGTTCGAACACATCGACCGTCGAGGGGAAGTAGGCGAGCTGCGTCCGCCGCGTCGCCGACTCGCTCTCCGGTGGCTCCGACGCCCCGGCGTCCTTAGCCACTCCCTTGCCCTTGGTGGATTTGGGTGCCATGGTGGCCGCGAGAGGCAAGGGACGGAGGACAGCGAAGACACAGCGGCGGCGAGCAAAGGCGAAAGCTTGGGAAGGAAGGAGAAAGGGACGACGGTTCCGAGATTGAAGAAGACGCAGGGGGTAAATGAGCAGCGCACCCGTGGTTATTCCTTTTTACGGGGAAGGCGCAGGCTGCCTCTTTTCCCATTAACTGCGATGTGACGCATGCGTGCGGAGACCACGCCACGCATGACCCCCACGTCACGCACGATCCTCCATGTCGATCGGGCAACACAACTCATGGGGAAGCGCAGCAGACGAAACAGTTACTACGGTAAAAATCCTCCCCGCCTGCCCGCGCACCGTTCTGGGCCTGGCCCAACAATGCGTCGCGCTTATCTGTGGCCCAGACCCCGGGCCTCCTGTCGGTGTACAAAAGTAGGGGCTCTCCTTTTGACCCTTTACTTGTGCACGAGCAGTCAGAGCCGCGCGCCACGGCCAGACTTAGCAGGGCAGAGGAGGGAAGCCGGAGAGAAGCCGAAGCACAAGACAACCAAGGCAACGCCAAGACCAGAAATGCAAGAGAGCAAGAGGGCGAGGTGGACTCCCTCGGCAAGGATCTTGCCGAGGCAACCTCCGCAGCCCCGGCAAGAGCCTTGCCGGGGCAACTTGCCCGATGCCAGCAGAGCAAGCCACCCTTGAGCCCACAGGCTCCAACCCAACCAACTACATTGGAACCAAGGCTTGGGAGGCGCCTCTGTGGTGGCATGCAGATCTTCGTCAAGATCATAAACATATGAGATCTGATGAGGACCAGAAGACGGTGACCCTCGGCGAGATCCTGGCCGAGGAAATCCACAAGACCCCTGGCAAGACCCTTGCCGGGGACGACTGCAACGCCACGGCAAGACCCTTGCCGGGCCCCCGGCAAGACCCTTGCCGAGGGCATCAGAGGGCCACTGCCAGGCCTGCGCCGGCCAAGACTCCACCACCATCCCCAAGAAGCTGCTAGCTCAACCAGCTGGGCAGGCACCTGCGTGGCGATGGGCGGCCTCTACACCGACTCAGCAAGCACCTGCATGGTGGCATGCGACCCTTCATGAAGGCTCCACCACCGCGCCAGCCTAGCAGCCAGCCAACGTGGCGCCGCGATGCCTCATCAGCTCGGACGCGTGTCGAGGCGAGGCGAGGCGGCGACAGCTGGGACGTGCTTCCTTGGCATCCCCGATAAAGCAAGGGGGGCACGTCGGCAGCGCATTAAATGTGTTTGTCCGACGGTCCCAGAGGATAGGCTCATCCACTGTACACCTTTCCACCTCCTGTGTGCCATTGTGGCGACCCCTTTGTGCCTATAAAAGGAGGCCCGAGGCGACCAGGAGAGGGATTCAGTTATTTTGGGCAAGTTGCACCCCGTAGCTAGTTCAAGAACACAAGAACACTCAAATACATCCACCCAAAGTAGGGCTAAGGTATTACGCATCTTCGCGGCCCGAACCTAGGTAAACGATCCGTGTGTGTCGGAGTAAATGGCCACGGGTAGCCTAACCGACTGCCCCTGGTTCTTCTGAAAAAATTATCAGGCCTTCGGGCCTCCAAGCACTCCAAGCAATGGGCCGCCTTCCCCGGCCGGCTATCTCTGAAGCCGACTCCCGGAAGGCGACCCAGCCTCAGCAACTCCTCCCCAGGACGGCTACGGGGTGGCCGACTCCAAGAAGCCGGCCAAGAAGAGCGCCGACTCCAAGGAGCCGGCCGAGACCACAACCACCAAAGCTACTCCCACATAACGGCGACAAGACGGGGTGTGGCCACAGTGCGGCCCACTACCCCCTAAGCCCGAGGGGCGCATGGCTACAGGAGGCCGTACGGGACGGCCGTCTCCCGTGCGGCTCGGCACTGTAGCCATGCTAGCCTCAACGTCATCCACGACGGACTCCAGTACGGCCCACGGGCGGCGGGCCCCTTCCGCTAGAGAGAGGCGCGGCGACGGCCCGGCCTCCCCCAGTCGGCCAAGGGCGTAGCCGGCCCCCAGAAGCCGGCTACTCCCTTCCTCGAAGCAGGAGCCCCATTAAGGAGACAAGACGAGGTAAGGCTACAGTGAGAGCCCCCGAGGCGGCCCACTGTAGCCTCGCTTACCTCGACGAAGCCCTCGTCATCAGAGGCGAGGCTACAGTAAGCAGCCGCCGACAAGACCCTAGGCGGTGGGGCCGGCCTGTCGACCAAGAAGCCGGCAGCTGGTGGGACCCACTAGTCGGCGGGACCCAGCAGCCGGCGGAGAAGCCGGCGAGCGTAGACACTGACGGCTGGGACCAGCGCCCAGCCGGATTACCGTTGTACCCCGGGGGGTAGGCCTATATAAACCCCCCGGAGCACCCATGCAAAGGGTTGGCTTCTAAGCATAGCACACACACATACCATAGATAGAGAGAAGCAAGAGCTAGCCTTGTTCTTCTTCTCCCTTGATCCCAACAGCTCTAGGAGCGATTGTAGCTACCCATTCTCGATCTAGTGATCATGCGGAGACCCCGCAGAGCAGGATTAGGGGTGTTATCTCCTCGGAAAGCCCCGAACCTGGGTAAGATCCGCCGGCGTGCATGTCTTCGCCTCATCCCGTTTCCAGGCACCGGCGACGTCTTATTGGCTCCCACAATGATAAGCCATCCATTGGCATATGTCGCACCAACCACCCGACATTTGGCGCCCACCGTGGGGCCAGGTGCACCGTCGTCCGGAGACCTGTTCTGGACGGGAACCCTCTTCCTCCCCCGCGAGCGCAGCCAGCCTGCTGCGCCCGATGGCGCTTGCCTCGACGCGCTGCAAGGCGTCGACGACGCCTGCGCAGCGAGCCGCGGCGAGACTCGCATCTCCGACGAGCCTGCGTCCGACGCAGGCATCGACTACCCTGAGAACCGCCTCGTCAGCCTCCTCCACCAGCTTCACGTCTCCAGCGGGCCTGCTGCAGACATGGAGTCGGTCGGCTCCACCGACCCGATGCTCATCGACTCCGACACAGCATCGCTTGACGCCTACCCCTCCGACGTGGTGGTCTTCGATGACCCCCTCCCTCGAGCTGACAGCGGCAGCAGCGCTGTCACCGAAGTGCTGGTCATCAGCCACATCGCCAACTCGGGCGAGAATGCCCACGACGACCTACAAGCGGCAATGCACGACCTCTCCGTCCCCATCCCGGCCGACGCCGACTCCGAGACCCTGGAGGCACGCCGCCTTGCCCTCATCGCGGAGGGCCAGAAGATAGCCTCCATGAGACGCCTCACCGAGGCCCACCAGCGCGAAGTCGACCGCGCCGCCTTCGGCACGCCGCCGCCTAGCGGCCCGAGCCGAGCCGGCTTCGTCCAGAAGCGCGGCGCGGCCGTCGCCAGCATGCTGGGCGCTGATCGCCCCGTCAACGCCACCCCGCTCGAGAATCTGTGAGCCGCTCAGGCGGCCGCAGAAGAGCTCAATGGGCTGGGAGCCGATGAGCTCCCCTACATGACGAGACGGATCCAGCAGCTGCTCGACGCGGCTGCAGAACGGCACGAAGCCGGCGCTCGTGCTGATAGTCATCCCCCGCGCCGGGAGCACGCCGCGACGTCCCGCTCGCCAACTGCGAGCGGCGCGCGCCAGAAGAAAGACAAGGAGCCGGCTGCCAGCCGCAGCCGGACTCGCATTACCATCGAGCGCGACGCGGAAGGCTGCCCTCGAGCGGTCGAACACCAAGGAAATCTGCCTCCTCCCCCGCCTCGAAGAGAAAGACGCCTCACTCCGCTGCCTATCACGCACCCGACTCTTGGCGACCGACTCGACCGCCGAGAAGGAGTCGGCGAGAACGACACCCGCCACAGGATCGACCGCCTTGCTCGATCCTTGGCGTTAGAAGAAGAAGACGATGTCGGCCCGCCATGCTTTGGCCCCCGCATCCGCGACGAGCCCTTCCCCAAAGGGTTCTCGCTCCCTAGAGACACGCCCAAGTACAACGGCTCGGTGAAGCCGGAAGATTGGCTCATCGACTACTCCACGGCCGTCAGCATAGCCAACGGCAATCGGCGCGTAGCCGTGAAGTACGTCCCCCTCATGCTGCAAGGCACGACGCGCACATGGCTAAACAGCCTCAAGCCCTACAGCATCAACAGCTGGTTGGACTTCACCGAAGTCTTCGTCTGCAACTTCACCAGCACCTACAAGCGGCCTCCCAAGCCTCGCCAGCTCTCCCTCTGCGTCCAAGGGCCCAACGAGTCGACCCGCGACTACCTCACGCGATGGGCCGAGCTCCGCAACTCCTGCGAGGGGGTGCACGAGGTCCAGTCCATCGAGTACTTCACCGCCGGGTGCCGAGAGGGCTCCCTCCTCAAGCACCGACTCCTCTGCGATGAGCCAGCTACCCTCGACGGGTTACTAGTCATCGCTGACAAATACGCCACGGCCGACTCCTCAATGAAGACCGAGCTGCGAGTAGACGCCTCGGGGAAGGTGATTGCTCCGGCTCCCAAGACGCCGGCTGGCGACCCTAATCGGCGCCCCTACCAGAACGACCACAAGCGCAAGGGCCCCATGCCGACTTCCTCCAGTCGGCAAGTGGCCACAGTTGAAGACGAGCAGCCCGAAGAGCGGCCCGCTCCCAAGAAGAAGGGTGGAAGGCCGGCTTGGCAGCCGTCTTTCTCCTACGAACAAGCTCTCGACGCCCCCTGCAAGTTCCACAGCGGCGCCAAGCCGTCCAACCACACAACCCGGAAATGCCACTGGCTCACCCGCATCACCAAGGGCGAGGGAATGCTGCCGCCTCCGCCTCCTGGCCCGCCGCCTCCAGCCCTCCAGCAGCCGGCGGCTCGGTCGGCAGTCGGCGCCATCCAAGACGAATTTCCTGAAGAGCACGCCGCCTACGTCGTCTTCACCAGTCAAGCCGACGACAAGCGCAGCCGACGCCGACAGCATCAAGAAGTGAATGCAGTCGCCACCAGCGCCCCCGAGTTCATGCACTGGTCAGAAAAGCCAATCAGCTGGAGCCAGGCCGACCACCCAGAGGTGATGCCTTCGCCCGGCTCCTATGCAATGGTCTTGGACGTCACCCTCGCGACGGAGAGGCGAGCTGCCAAATTTTCCCGCATCCTGATAGACGGCGGAAGCAGTATCAACATACTGTACCGCGATACCATGGAGAAGCTGAACATCAAAGCGAAGCAGCTCATGCCGAGCCGCACCGTCTTCCATGGTATCGTCCCCGGCCTGTCTTGCTCCCCAATCGGCAAGATCAAAATGGATGTTCTCTTCGGAGACAAAGACCATTTCCGCCGAGAAGCAATATGGTTCGAGGTAGTGGATTTGGGGAGCCCCTATCATGCACTGCTTGGCCGACCTGCCCTGGCCAAGTTCATGGCTGTGCCCCACTACGCGTACCTAAAGATGAAGATGCCGAGCTCAAAGGGGATCATCACGGTAGCCGGCGACTACAAGAAGTCCATCGAGTGCGCCATGGCCAGTAGCCGGCTGGCCGAGTCCCTCGTGGTGGCAGAAGAGAAGAAGATGTTGGAACGGGTTGTGGCCATGGCCGGCAAGCAGCCGGCCTTGTCCCCCAACCCCAAGGATTGTGATGCGCAGGGCTCCTTCCAGCCTGCCAAAGAGACGAAGAAGATACCTCTAGACCCGGAGAACACGGAGAGGTTCGCTGTCATTGGGGCGAACTTGGACAGTAAATAGGAAGGCGAGCTCGTCGACTTCCTCCGTGAGAATCGAGACATCTTTGCATGGTCCCCAAAGGACATGCCGGGTGTCCCGAAGGATTTCGCCGAGCACAAGTTACATGTCCGAGCTGATGCGAAGCCGGTCAAGCAGCCCCTCCGCCGACTGTCAGAAGAGAAGCGAAGAATTGTGGGAGAAGAGATAGCCCGGCTCCTTGCCGCCGGCTTCATCATGGAAGTGTTCTTTCCAGAGTGGCTTGCCAACCCAGTTCTGGTTCTGAAGAAGAATAACAAGTGGCATATGTGCATAGACTACACCAGTCTGAATAAGGCCTGCCCAAAGGATCCGTTTGCTCTGCCACGGATTGACCAAGTGATAGACTCCACAGCCGGATGCGAGCTGTTAAGTTTTTTGGATGCGTACTCAGGGTACCATCAGATCAAGTTGGACCCAGCTGACCGCCTGAAGACTGCCTTCATCACACCCTTTGGAGCTTTCTGCTACCTGACTATGACATTCGGCTTGAGAAATGCCGGTGCCACTTTTCAGCGTTGCATGAAGAAATGTCTCTTGAAACAACTCGGCAGAAATGCCCACATCTACGTAGACGACATTGTGGTGAAGACAGAGAAGCGCGGTACCTTGCTGGAAGACCTGAAAGAAACATTCGCCAACTTGCGCCGATTCCAGATCAAGCTCAACCCCGAGAAGTGCGTGTTCGGAGTGCCAGCCGGCCAGCTGCTAGGCTTCCTGGTCTCCGAACGCGGCATTGAGTGCAACCCCGTCAAGATCAAGGCCATCGAGAGGATGGAGATTCCCACCAAGCTGTGAGATGTGCAGAAGTTCACTGGCTGCTTAGCCTCCCTGAATCATTTTATCAGCCGACTAGGAGAAAAGGCTCTCCCCTTGTACCGACTCATGAAGAAGTCCACTCACTTCGAGTGGAACGATCAAGCCGACCAAGCCTTCCACGAGTTGAAGAAAATGCTGACCACTCCGCCTGTCCTGGCTGCGCCGACTGAGAAGGAGCCCATGCTCCTCTACATCGCCGCGACTAGCCGAGTCGTCAGCACTGTTGTTGTGGTCCAGCGCCCGGAGGAAGGCCGAGCCCAGCTAGTCCAGAGGCCGGTGTACTATCTCAGCGAAGTGCTATCCAGCTCAAAGCAAAACTACCCGCACTACCAGAAGATGTGCTATGGGGTGTACTTCGCTGCCAAGAAACTGAAGCCCTACTTCCAAGAGCACCCCATCACGGTCGTGTGCACTGCCCCGCTTGCCGAGATCATAGGCAGCCAGGATGCATCCGGCCGGGTGGCCAAATGGGCCATTGCATTGGTGCCCTACACGATCTTCTATCAACCCCGCACCGCCATCAAGTCGCAAGCATTGGCCGACTTCCTCGTCGACTGGGCCGAGACCCAGTACTTACCGCCGGCTCCCGACTCTACCCATTGGCGGATGCACTTTGACGGGTCCAAGATGCGCACCGGCTTGGGAGCCGGCATCGTCCTCACCTCTCCCAAAGGCGACAAGCTCAAGTACACGCTGTAGATCCACTTCGCCGCCTCCAATAACGTGGCCGAGTACGAGGCGCTCGTACACAGGCTCCGGCTAGCCAAAGAGCTTGGCATACGCCGGACCTGTGCTACGGCGACTCAGACTTGGTGGTCCAGCAATCGTCTGGCGACTGGGATGCCAAGGACGCGAACATGGCGAGTTATCGATTCCTCGTCCAGCAGATCAGCGGATACTTCGAGGGGTGCGAGTTCCTCCACGTGCCAAGGGCCGACAACGACCAAGCAGATGCCCTAGCACGGATCGGCTCCACCCGACAAGCCATACGGACTGGCGTCTCCCTCCAGCGCCTCCTCAAGCCGTCCATCAAGCCGTCTCCAGAGTCGGATTCCATTTTCGTACCGCCTGCGCCAGATACAGCCGGATCCGACTGGAGAAACCCCGCAGGCGGCACGGGGACTTCAGAACCCGGCTCGGGGACTGCGGCAGTCGGCACGGGGACTGCAACGACACAAGAAGCAGTGGCCGACTCACCCAACCCACCCACCCGAGTCATGGTGGCCACATTAACAGAAGAAGAAGTCACAGCTCCCTCATGGGCCCAGCCCATCCTCAAGTTCCTAGTCAGCAGAGAGCTGCCGGCTGATGAGATCTCAGCCAGACTAGTGCAACGACGAGGCGCAGCATATACAATAATCAACAGAGAGCTTGTGAAGCGCAGCGTCACTGGAGTCTTCCAGCGTTGTGTCGAGCCAGAAAAAGGAGTGGCAATCCTCAAAGACATCCACCAAGGCGAATGTGGCCACCACGCAGCCTCAAGATCCCTTGTGGCCAAGGCTTTCCGCCATGGTTTCTTCTGGCCGACTGCCTTGGAGGATGCTAAAGAAATAGTCAAGAGCTGCAAAGGATGCCAAGTTTTTAGTTCCAAGCAACATCTGCCGGCTTCTGCACTCAAGACCATTCCCCTCACCTGGCCTTTTGCCGTCTTGGGACTGGACATGGTGGGCCCCTTCAAGACAGCCCGCAGCCGCCTGACTCATCTACTTGTTGCTGTGGACAAGTTCACAAAGTGGATTGAAGCAAAGCCAATCAAGAAGCTCAATGGGCCGACTGCCGTAACATTCATCACCGACATCACTACTCGGTACGGCGTGCCGCACAGCATCATCACCGACAACGGCACGAACTTCGCTAAAGGAGCACTGGCACGTTTCTGCGCGACGCAGGGCATCCGACTCGACTTAGCGTCCGTTGCCCACCCGCAGTCAAACGGCCAGGTCGAGCGAGCAAATGGACTCATCCTCTCCGGCATCAAGCCCCGACTGGTTGTACCACTGGAGCGATCGGCCGGCTGCTGGCTCGAAGAGCTGCCGGCTGTCCTCTGGAGCCTGCGCACTACACCCAACAAGTCAACCGGCTTCACTCCATTTTTCCTCGTGTACGGTGCTGAGGCTGTCATCCCAACAGACATCGAGTTCGACTCGCCTCGGATCACCATGTACACGGAGGAGGAGGCCAAAGAAGCAAGAGAAGACGGCGTGGACCTACTGGAAGAAGGCCGGCTGCTAGCACTCAGCCGGTCCGCCATCTACCAGCAAGGGCTGCGCCGCTACTACAATCGCAAGGTCAAGCCAAGATCCTTCCAAGAGGGCGACCTTGTGCTCCGGCTGATCCAGCGAACAGCCGGCCAGCACAAGCTCTCGGCCCCTTGGGAAGGCCCCTTCGTCGTCAGCAAGGCACTCGGCAATGACTCCTACTACTTGATCGACGCGCAAAAACCAAGAGCACGCAAGAGAGACGACTCCGGCAAGGAGTCGGAGCGACCATGGAACGCAAACCTCCTGAGACGATTTTACAGTTGAAAACAGTTTGTATCATGCTACCCCCTTTTGTATTAAGCACGAACCAACAGGCCCCCCGAACAGTACTCGGGGACTGCCTTTTTATTATCTATGAATGACGAGTGTCATATCCATGAATGTATTATTACATTTGAATTCTTGTCTGGCACCGGGCTCGACTAGTCGGCCCGGGGACTGGCCGCCTTGAGCTATATTAAAAGTTCTTCCCGAAGTCAGAAAAGTAGTGCGCCGGCTCCCAACTCCTCTCTTGTTGAAAGTCACAGCTCAAAGAACTGACTGTCCGACTAGCAAGAGGGAAAACAGAAAGGATGCCCACACGAAAAATGGCTAAGGAACAACGAACCTATATAGCAAAAAGACGGCCTCCAAACATGCCTGCCGGCTGTCAAAACAGCCGGCTGGCCGACTTCCTAAACACTTAGCTTTAGTCCAGCGAAGCTAGAGTACTCCCCCCCAACTGGCCAAGCACTCCTCCAGCTACAGCTTGCAGAGCAACTGTTGGACTGGGGAGGCGGCAACCAAGGGAGGGCGGCAAAGGAAAAAGCAGAAGGACAAAAAGCAAAAGTACAAGGAAAGGCCAATTGCATAAGTTATATATACACATAAAGCCCCCAACAGGCTGGCAACAGACATAAGTTCGAATACACCCAGTGGGTGGAATTGTGCAGATTTAACCAAACATTGTTCTAAAGAGTAACAAGACAGGAAAAGCAAAAGATGACAGACTAGGGCGCGACATGAAGGCCGAGCTGGTCGGTGAAGGCGGCCTCGCCGGCTGAAGGAGTGGCCGCCTAGCGGGTCTCGGCTTGACCACCACCTACGGCAGGCGACGCACTCGCGCGTGACGTGGTGCTGGAGGTGCGGTCAGGCTGAGGCTGGCCGGCTGCTCCACCAGCCGGCTCGGCATCCTCACCCTCCTCCTCCTCTTCTTCACCCTCGTCGCTGGAGTCGATCTCCTCCGCCGAGTCCTCACCGTACGCCGGGTCCAGCCCGAACCACTCCTCTGGCTGGGCGACACCATTGCCGTCCACCTCGGGGACGAAGACGCTGGTGTCGGTGTAGTCGGCGATCGCCGAAGCCCGCCGGATGATGGCCGGCCGTGCCGGCTCTAGCTCTATGTCGGCTTGCTGCCGCCAGGTAGCCAGCTGGTCCAGGCTCAAGCCGGGATACCAGGCCTTGACGAACTCCAGCGCCCGCCTAGCGCCGGAGCGAGCCGCCGAGGCTTTCCAAGCCTCGAAGCGGCCGACTGCCACCTCCAGCCAGTCGGCGGTCTGACTGGGGGTGCGAGGGACCACTTGGCCGGTCCAGAGGGCGGCCAAGACCTGCGCCCCGGCACGCTGAAGCCGGCGGAGCAGCCGGTGAGCCGGCTAGATGCGAGCCTGGATCGCCAAGAGCTGTTCCTCCAGCGAGCGGCCGGCGGTTGGCAAGATCTCAAAGCCAGCCTGCCTTCGCGCTTGGCGACGGGCCTCGATGGTCTGGTTGGCGGCAGTAGAATAGCCAAGGAAATACTCTGCGCAAGAAAGAGGAAGAAAGGAAGAAAAGAACACCAAAATCAGAAAACAAGCCAAAGTGGCAGATGGCAAGAAAGGACGAAGTGGTAGGCGGCTTACCGTCAACCAGATCTTCGATCTGGCCGTAGCCAGAGATCAGAGTCTGCCTGGCCTCAGCCCAGCCAGCCGCCTCCGTCTCGAACTCGGCCTGGAGAGTGGCTTCGCGATCCTGCGCAGCCTTCAGTGCTGCCTTGTGGCTTTCCTCCTGGCCGGCCAACTTCTTGGCCAGGCGGTCGCGCTCCTGCACCAAGGCGGCGAGCTCGGCATCCTTGGCACGAAGGGCAGTATGAGACTCTCCCAGTTGTGCCCTCAGACTGGCGTTGGCCGCTGCAGAGACGGCAGGAAAAGAAGAACAGTAAGAAGTCATCAAGGAAGATCCGACCCGACTGCTCAGCAGTCGGTCCGAATCTCGGGGACTACACCCAGTGGGTGCGCTGACGCGCCCCCACATGAGATAAAGAACAAACCACGTACCTCGGCTCTCAATAAGGTCGGCGGTCTTCTGGGCCAGCTCCCGAGCCTGGGAGTTAAAGGCGGCCGCTCGAAGGTTGTGGTAGTCCTGCAAGATGGACAGAAGACCGAAGTAAGAACAAAGATAGCAAAGACAAATCCTCCAAGAAGTTCCAAGCCGCCTACTCAGCAGCCGACTCGGAACTCGGGGACTACACCCAGTGGGTGCGCTGACGCGCCCCCACGGAAGAAATCAAGATCAAGAAGAAATCAAGATCAAGATGAAACAAGATGGGAATACTAACCCGGATGGCCGCCCGCGTCGCGAGGAACTCGTCAGTGAATTGCCTCAGCGCCGCGGCTTGGCTCTGGAGCCGGGTCCGGACGTCTTGTGCAGCCACGTTCACCACGGCCGTCCCTCCGCCTGGCGTCCACCCCGAGGTAGCGCTGGCCGCCTCCGCATCTCGGGCCGACGAGCTGGAACCCACGGCCTGCTGTGGCTCCGACGCGGCCTTCTGCGGCTCCGACGCGGCCTTCCCCGCACGCCGGCTCGACGGGATCCGGACTGACATCTCAGCCCCCACGGTCGGCTCGCCCCCCGCCGACTGTGCAGGCGGCGGATCAGGCCGGCCGCCTTGGGCCGCCCCAGTTGGCGGGGTCGGGATCGGCGCCTTCTCCAAGATGATGACGTCGTCGGCACTTCCCCCCAGCCCTGGCTGGTCGCCGCTGGCTCCCCCTGGCGAGGGCTCCACGTCCCCAGGCGCCATGACGCGCAGCGGGGTGACCATCAAAACCTCCCCTGCCGCAGCCGCGACCCCAGCCTCTGCTTGGGCCCTGGCTGCCGCATCGGCGAGTGCCTTCGCCGCCTCCTCCTCCCGTGCCGCCTGGGCGGCGGCCGCCTTCCGTGCCTCCGCCTCCCGCGCCTCTCGCTCCGCCCGCGCCTCCCGCGTGTTCCATTCTGTCGCCTCCTGGAGGTCGGCACGAGGGTCCACGCGGCGGGTGGTGCTCCCAGAGCCCCTCGGAGACTCGACGACGGAGGCAGCAGCCGCCCGCTCCAGCGACAGCGGAGCCCTGATCATTGAAGAAGAAGACAAGAGCTCAAAAACCACCAAAGAAAAGAAAGAAAAGATAATACATGAAAGAAAGAGAACTTACGCCGACACGGTCTGCGGTTGCTTCACCGCCTTACGGAAGCGAGCCACCTTCGCGGCCGCCTCCTCTCGCCTGGTGGCTGCCGCCCCGCCTCTGGGCTTCTTCGTTCGGCTGCCGAACAGACCCTGGGCGGCGCGACGCTTTTGACCTCCGCCCCGAGCAGGCGGTGCAGCGGAGGAACCCGCGCCGTGTCCAGATGCCGGCTGGCGGCGCGGGACGACTTCGGGCTCATCGTCGTCCGGCCAGTCGTCAAAGGTGACTCCGAGCCCGGAGCCGCCTGCTTCGCCGCCGGCTTGGCCACCACCCGGCTCGACGTCGTCCTCCATACCGGCCGCCGCCAGGTCGGGGTCCTCCAGATCGTGTTTGGTCCGGTCGGGGACGAATCGGCGCTCCGAGTCTGACCCGCCGGCCGGCCGAAGAAGAGGGCTCTGTCGAAGAACAAGCCGACTAAGTCAAAGTCGGCCAAGAAGAACTCGGCAACGAAGTTGAGAGAAAAAGAAGAGACAAGGAGAACATACCGTAGGCGGCGGATTGGCTCGGCTATATGGCTCCTTGCCGAACTGCCACTCTTCGGTGAGTTTGCAGTTCGCAAGGTAGTTCACCATGTAGGCGACCTCCTCGCGCGGCATCTTCTTGGTGCACATTCGGCTCGGATCGAGCTGGCCGCTCATCTGACAGATTAGATGAGACCGGCTCTGGAGCGGAAGAACCCGGCGCGTGACGAACGCGGCCAGAAGGTCGGGCCCCGTCAGGCCCTCCGACTGGACCATCACACGCAGTCGGGCGATGGCGGCGTTTCCAGCCGGCGTCAGCGTCACAGCCCGGAAGGACCATTGGGGCAGGCTGCCCGCCAGTGGGCCGGCTACGTAAGCCGGCAGGTTGATGTAGTCGCCCCGTGGGGCGATGTTCCGCACGTAGAAGTACGACTTCTGCCACTTCTTCACCGATTGGATGAGCGTGATGACGGGGAAGGGGTTGTCGGCGACCGATCTCCGCGACGCGATGAAGGCGCCAGTCTGAGCCGGCATGCCCCGCATGCGCGTGCCCAGCTTCGACTGGAAGAACTCCCCCCAGAGCTCAAGGGTGGGGAGGACGCCGAGATAGCCCTCGCACAGGGTGACGAAGGCGGACAGCAGCACCATCGCGTTTGGGATGAGATGGTGCGGCTGGAGCTGATAGAATTCGAGCCAGGAGCGGAAGAAGGCGCTCACTGGAAGGCCGATGCCGCGCAAGAAGTGCGAGCGGAAGACCACCGCTCGCCCTCCTGTGGCTCCGGCCTGATTTCCTTCGCCGGCGCGAGGCGGACCTACACCTTGTCCGCGCCAGGCAGCCGCCGCGTGTTGCGGAGGAACTCGACGTGGTCATCGTGGACATTGGAGCCATCCCAATCCCCGCCATGCTGCTCCGTGGCGGGAGGCATGGCAAAAACAAGCGCGGCGGCGGAGGAATGCGTAGTGGAAGAGCGCGGCGGCGAGGCGCTGTCGCAAGAGCGGGAGAGCGATGAAGATGGTGGAGGTAGGAGGAGCGTGCGAGGGCCTGCCGCCCTCCACCTCCCCCTACTTATAGCCTCGCGCGGCAGGACCGGAGAAGCCGAACGCGGGGGGAGTCGTGGGATTAACTGCACCCACTCCCCCCACGTCTCGCGATTATTGCGCATAAATGCGAGCCGAAACTGCCGCACGGGATGTGCGGGCGGTTTCGGGATGTAGACGATCCGCGCCTGGGCCGGGGCGCGAACGTGGCGGGCCCCCTCCCTGCAGCGACGGCCCGTCACGCGCGTGAGCTGGCAGGCTTTCCGGCCCGCGGTCCGATGCACGCACTAGCGGGCTCCCGCCCTCCGACTCCGGAAGATTTCGACTCAGGCGGTGCGCCTGACCATGGCCGGCTCCCAGCTGCCGGCTTGCTGAGAAGGGAAGCTGAAAGAGCTTCTCAACCCCTACTCCACCTCGAAGCCCAATCAGCTTCGGGGACTACTGTCGGAGTAAATGGCCACGGGTAGCCTAACCGACTGCCCCTGGTTCTTCTGAAAAAATTATCAGGCCTTCGGGCCTCCAAGCACTCCAAGCAATGGGCCGCCTTCCCTGGCCGGCTATCTCTGAAGCCGACTCCCGGAAGGCGACCCAGCCTCAGCAACTCCTCCCCAGGACGACTACGGGGTGGCCGACTCCAAGAAGCCGGCCAAGAAGAGCGCCAACTCCAAGGAGCCGGCCGAGACCACAACCACCAAAGCTACTCCCACATAACGGCGACAAGACGGGGTGTGGCCACAGTGTGGCCCACTACCCCCGAAGCCGGAGGCGGGCATGGCTACAGGAGGCCGTACGGGACGGCCGTCTCCCGTGCGGCTCGGCACTGTAGCCATGCTAGCCTCAACGTCATCCACGACGGACTCCCGTACGGCCCACGGGCAGCGGGGCCCTTCCGCCAGAGAGAGGCGCGGAGGTGGCCCGGCCTCCCCCAGTCGGCCAAGGGCGTAGCCGGCCCCCAGAAGCCGGCTACTCCCTTCCTCGAAGCAGGAGCCCCATTAAGGAGACAAGACGAGGTAAGGCTACAGTGAGAGCCCCCGAGGCGGCCCACTGTAGCCACGCTTACCTCGACGAAGCCCTCGTCATCAGAGGCGAGGCTACAGTAAGCAGCCGCCGACAAGACCCTAGGCGGTGGGGCCGGCCTGTCGATCAGGAAGCCGGCAGCCGGTGGGACCCACCAGTCGGCGGGACCCAGCAGCCGGCGGAGAAGCCGGCGAGCGTAGACACTGACGGCTGGGACCAGCGCCCAGCCGGATTACCGTTGTACCCCGGGGGGTAGGCCTATATAAACCCCCCGGAGCACCCATGCAAAGGGTTGGCTTCTAAGCATAGCACACACACATACCATAGATAGAGAGAAGCTAGAGCTAGCCTTGTTCTTCTTCTCCCTTGATCCCAACAGCTCTAGGAGCGATTGTAGCTACCCATTCTCGATCTAGTGATCATGCGGAGACCCCGCAGAGCAGGATTAGGGGTGTTATCTCCTCGGAGAGCCCCGAACCTGGGTAAGATCCGCCGGCGTGCATGTCTTCGCCTCATCCCGTTTCCAGGCACCGGCGACGTCTTATTGGCTCCCACAATGATAAGCCATCCATTGGCATATGTCGCACCAACCACCCGACAGTGTGCTTCATGTCAGACCCGCTCTTTGCACAGCCTCACGCCTGCCAACCGTTGAAGGGATCCCAGTGACCCCATAGGTGTCGGTTCCACCGACAGTCTCCCCTAGTGAACCATCACAGGTGCTCCCTCTAACTTGGCACTGTTATATGTGGTTGCATGTTATGTATGATGTATAGCTTGTATTGCTTCTAATTTTGTTGAATTCCATCTGCTTACTTTACACATTATACTTGTGAATAAGACACATGTTCCTGTTTCTAGAACATACAATATCTTTCTATCACACCATGTTCTTACATCAAAGTACTACTGTTGTGTAACCTGCAACAATCACTTATCATAAGACACGTTTGACTTGGGAGTGTAATATAGGTTACATCTCGCATTCTTTTCTAGATGGTACTACTAATTTGTTGAAATGGCACTTATGACGAGACATATTTAACTTGGTAGAGTGATATTCGTTGCATCTTTCATATGGTGTCTAGCTTTCATTGCTTCTAATTTGTTCAAATGCCTTCTCCTTAGTTTACACATCATAAGCTCTGAATATGCAATGTTGTGAATATGCAATGGCACTAATGATGAGAGACCTTTAACTTGGTAGTGTGATGTTGTTTGTATCTTGCATATGATTTATTTCTTGTACTGCTTCACATTTGTTTAAACGCCATTTATGACGAGACACTGTTAACTTGTCAGAGTGATATTTGTAGCATCTTTCATATGGTGTCTACCTTCCATTGCATTGCTTCTAATTTAGTGAAATGTCTTCTACTTAGTTTACAGATCATAGTTCTGGTTATCTCATGACGTCCTATTTTTCGTACATATTACATCCTCCTATCATGTGGTTGTCTAACATCAAAGTTCAGTTCATCTGTATCACGCATCAATTTGTTCTAAAGAACTAAATTGTTATTCGTTTTTCTTGTCGGCTTGACTTAACATGGCACAGGGAAAGAGGAAGGAACACAGAATGACAGGGAAAAGGAAGCGGAAGAATCCTGCAGATTCTGCTGGTACTGATGGTGCAATATAAGGTCAAAGTCTAGTGGAAAATTGTACAAACAGGGTATCCCGTGCTACGCGAGCTGCAGAACAAGCCAAACAGAAACCAATAGCTGCCAACAAACAAGCAAAGACAACACTAGTTGTTGCAACACCTTCCACAGTACCACCAGCTGCACGAGCTACTCGTTGGTCAACTCAGCTAGCAGCACGTTCCCAAGCTCCCTTGCCACCTGACACTACTTCCAAAGCACTCTTGACACAAGACAAGTAGGCAAGATCATATGAACTTTGTGAGCTTCAACAGCAAGAAGGTAGTTGCTGGAGTCAAGTTACAGTTGCATGCTTCTTTATATGTAGTCTCACAGTTTGATGTACACTAACACTTCCTATGTTTGTTGTTGGACTAGCTCCTAGGCGCAAGAGGAAACAAACATCAGGGATAATGCTCGATAGGTTAACTAAATCTAGAGGAGGAAGAATGGAGATCCATTTTGAGGCAAGTTTAAAAAGGCCACGTGATGCTACAGAGTCAGCCAAGTTAGTATCAGAGGCAAGGGTTGCCGTTAGGTGTCATGTACGTATCCTCCCAACATGGATTCAGTACAGGAATGGCAAAGACGAAAGCCACTTCAACACCTTCCTCGACCATTTATCTATAGGTATGGATATGTATGGAAACTAGTAATATCGTCTTGCTCTGTTCCATACTTTCTAGGTTGTTGATAATGAGACTCCCATAATTTTCAACAGATGAGGTTCAAGTTGGATAGCCAAGATGATGCAACCAGACAAGCTTGCACCCATGTTTTCAAGTCTACTCTGCGACAGTATCAGTATAACTTGAGGAAAACTCACTTTGAAGGCAAGGCTAACAGTGAACTTGCCCAAACATCTCCAGTGGAAAATATATCGGATGAAGACTGGAGAGGCCTCGTTAAACACTGGTCTGATCCAAAGTATCAGGTACATTATATATATGTGCGATCAGATCACATGTTGAAGTCCTATTTACGCACGTGCCTCACAAATCTATCTTCTTGTAGGTGAACTGTTCAAAGAACGAGGACAACCATACGAAAGTGAAATTCCAACAGACGACAGGATCTCGTAGCTATATTGCACACTGTGAGGCTCTTGTAATTAGCTGCTGTTTCACTCTTTTCGCTGTACCATATTATCAGATCTATATTGACTTGTTCCAAATGCAGGGGAAAGCCCGCAAGGACCAAAAAGTAACTGAATCAAATGTTGTGGAAATCTTCAAGGACTGTCACACCAGCAAGACGAAGGGCATGACTACACCAGTCAAAGCCGCTGTTGTAAGTCCTTAATCCTCATGCTTTTTAACTACTACTTACTCTGACTTGTGCCTTGAACTGCATGGTTTGTAGCCAATTTCTATTACTCGTTTCAATTTTATACACAATTGTCTTAGCGTATCATTGCACCTTACAAGGTTTAAAAGAGAGGAGTGATGTTCCTTTGATCTTGATCTGTAATCTAGTTCCGTACTGGACTTGCCCAGACAATGTTACAATTGCTTGTTTGTCTGTTCTCAGTTGTTCTGTGATATGAATGATGTCATACTATGCTTACCGTATTATAAACTATGTCTCTTTATCCTTAGCTGTCAATACAATGTGAAGAAATAGACAATACATTAGCCATGATACATGGTCATATGTTTGGAACATGGTTTTATTATGTACTTTGCAGTAAAATACAACTAATATTTTACATGGGTTCACCAGAATAAGTTCTGTATATAGACCAAAGCTATTTTTTGTTTTGCTGCCTCCTTAATATCTTCTGTTCTGGTACTACTAATGTAAAAACTCAACTTTTCAGCAAGCTATGGAAAAAAGTGTGGAACTGCCACCTTCTGAAGGTGGCGAGGCAACTATAACCGCAATGTCAGCGCTTGCTGCAGTGGGTCAATACCTGTCCACTAACAGTGCGAAAAGCACGTTCCTGCGTAATACTAGGTTGGTTGTTAAGGCAATCTCATCCAAACTGCCTCATGATCAAGATATGCAAGCTCAAAAATATATTATATCTGCGCTCCAGACACAAGTCCATTCCCTAATAGAGACCCTTTGTGAAACAAGGACAGACATTGTTCGATGTCGTCAAGATATGCATGGTTTTGAAACCAGACTATCAAACATTGGCTATGTTGTTCAGGAGCCTAGGAGAAATGAAGGCGAAGATTATGGTGCTCCATCGGACAATACATCATGAAAACGTAACAGTCAGGCCAAATGAACCGAGCTTCTGAACTTCTGGTGGTGCATTTATCTGCCAGACTGTTAACCTTCATGCCAAACTTTTGTTTTATAGTTGTAATTTGTTTTCTTGCGATACAAAATTTGTTCTTAACAGGCAGCCACCGGCTGAAGAAAACAGCAAGCCATTTTTGTATAGTGTAGGGTGTTCCCTATATTTGCACTGGTGGCGATCTTTGATGCCCAGTGGATGTAATATGTGCAGTCTCCTTAATAGCCTAGCGTTAGTTTCGGGCTTATTTAATTCCTAGTCTTCTTTTTCCCTGGTTTTCTAGTGGCCGCAACAACCATGGGCCATATACGGACCGTGGTAACCTTGACCCTGCTACAGGCCGTAGGATCCATGGGCCTCCTACGGGTTGTCGATAAATGGGCCTCCAACAGGGCCGTAGAATAGATGGGCCCATGGCCGTTGAATAAATGGGTCTACATGGGCCGTAAACGGGCGTAATTGGTATCGGCCCAGAATGGTAACGGGCCGTTAACACGCCGAAGGACAGCAAAGGCTTAATTCTATCACAGGCATAACGGGTCGTTAATGGGCATGAATATAGGACGGGCTGGAAATGGCGCAATGGGTTAACAGGCGACAAACGGGCCGACCTGGTCACAGGCCGAATTTGGCCCATTAGGGGAACAGGCCAGTAACGGGCTGGAAGTAATCGAGGGCCGGAAAGGAGCCCAAGAACGTATGGGTCGTCAGTATGCCGAAAGCTAACACGGGCTGGAAATGGCCCATGTGAATCATGGGTCATTAATGGGTACAAAAAAGATACTGTTCATTATGGGCTAGAGTCACCGTGGGCCTCTAAAGGGCCTAAAGATACGAAAGGCCTCATATGGGCCGACAGACATCATGGGCCATACATGGGCCGAAAGTGAAACGGGCTGGTGTTATATTCGACGGCCCACATGACGTTGTTGGGCCGATTTTGGGTAGGTCCTAACGGGCCGTGAGTTACCGGGCCGTAAAATGGGCTATTTGCGAAGAGACCGTTAACAGGCTTTTCATGTGCCAGCCCGCGAACTTTTGACCAAGTCAAAAGGATGGCCTTAGTAAGCTAAATGGGCCAGTGGTGGGCCGTCACACGTGTCGACATACCATAGGCGCCTATCTGACCCACTGACGAGCTGATACGTGTTTCCTCCGGCCAATCAGAATTTTACACGTGGAAAATTCCCATTGGTCTGGGCTGTTAACGGGTTATTGGATCCAAAACAGGACCCGATAGCTTAAAGGCAACCCGTTACGGTGGATGCCACGTGTCAGTCACCCTTGACGAAAGCAATTCTGTGATGCGCAATTTATCGTCATGGAAGTGGACACTTCCGTGATAATAGTTTTGGTAATGTCATGGAACACTTCTACGACAGCACAGGTATGACTATCTTGATTCTGTCATAAAATCATCATGGATGTACATGCATGACAGAAAATGTGACCTACTATGACAAACACGTATCATCACGGAAGTGTATTTTTTGTAGTGATAGCATTAAACTTTTGGATCCAATCGGTCCCTTACGGAATAGCGCGTAAACTAGGGTTTAAGCTTCTGTCACTCTCGCAACCCATCATCTAATAACTACTCCACAATGCATTCCCTTAGGCCCAAATATGGTGAAGTGTCATGTAGTCTACGTTCACATGACACCACTAAGGGAATCACAACATACATACTATCAAAATATCGAACACACATCAAGTTCACATGATTACTTGCAACATGATTTCTCCCGTGACCTCAAGAACGAAAGTAACTACTCACAAATGATAATCATGCTCAAGAGTAGAGGGGTATTAAATAGCATATTGGATCTGAACATATAATTTTCCACCAAATAAACCATATAGTAATCAACTACAAGATGTAATCAACACTACTAGTCACCCACGAGCACCAATCTATAGTTCCGGTACAAAGATTGAACACAAGAGATGAACTAGGGTTTGAGATGAGATGGTGCTGTTGAAGATGTTGATGGAGATTGCCCTCCCCAAGATGGGGGAGTTGTTGGTGATGATGATGATTTCCCCCTCCGGGAGGGAAGTTCCCCCGGCGGAATCGCTCCACCGGAGGGCAAAAGTACTCCTGCCCAAGTTCCGCCTCGAGACTGCGGCGCTCCATCCCGAAAGTCCTCTCCTGAATTTTTTAGGTCAAAATGACTTATATACCAGAAGATGGCCACCGGAGGTGGGCCGAGGGGAGCACAACCCACCAGGGCGCGCCTGGGCTCCCTGGCGCGCCCAGGTGGGTTGTGCCCACCTGGTGGGCCCCCTCTGGTACTTATTGGCTCCAATATTCCTCATATATTCCATACAAATTCTCTGTAAAGTTTTAGCTTGTTTGGAGTTGTGCAGAATAGGTGGTCTGATGTGGGGATGGCACCCGCATGGTTTGGGTACGGGTGGAGCCACCCATACCCTTACCCATCATCCCAAACCTTACCCATCACCCGTACCCATACCTGTTGATGGGTACAATTTTTCCCATACCCATCACCCATCAGGGTAAATGGGTACCTGCGAGTAAAATTACCCAGATTTTCAACACATCAATTTGAGCATTACATAGTCATAAACAACAACTTATAATAATAATTTACAAATAACAACACATCATGATAGCAATGCATACTCGTTCGTGGGATAGCTATTGTGGTGTGGCAGCCTAGCATGAAAGCATAATCAGGTCCTTTTAGGGCTACGGGATTTATGTACATATAATATGATTAATATGTGGATAAATAATATATAAGGCACATTTCTAAGATTATATGCGGGTACATGGGTACATGGTTATGGGTTATACTAAACCATACCCATACCCACTATACCCGATGGGTATGAATTTTTTCTATTTATGTACCTATCGGTATTTTTTGACCATACCCTTGCCCTAATAGGATTTTACCCGCAGGGTACGTGGGTAATGGGTACCCATTGCCATCCCTAGATGTAGATTTTCCAGGTCCAGATTTCCAGCTGCCGAAATTCTCCCTCTTTGTGTGTACCTTGCATGTTATGAGAGAAAGGCATTAGAATTACTCCAAAAAGCATTATTATGCATAAAAACATCATAAATAACAGTAAGAAAACATGATGCAAAATGGACGTATTAGCTCCGCCAAGCTTACACCTCGCTTGTCCTCAAGCGAAAACCGAAATCGAAAAACATGTCCATGTGCTTAGAGAGAGAGAGAGAGAGAGAGAGAGAGAGAGAGGGAGAGAGGTGTCGATAAAAACAAAATACGGACATAGAAGCATCATGTAGGTTATTATAACAACAACAAATTTAAACATAAAACTTTTATCATAGGCTTCTCATGAATAAGTAACAATTCATCACACTATCGAAGTATAAAGCATAAACTCTATTAGAAACCAACAAACTATGTTCTCAGCCAACTTTGCAACTACAATTCATCATCTTTTTAGGAAGGATCACGTATCGAAGCATTTAGGCAAGTCCACATACTCAACCATCATATAGTCTTCTATGATTGCTAACACTCACCGCATACACATGAGCAAACGTTTCAACTGGACACATAGAAAGATAGGGGCTTATAGTTTTGCCTCCCAACTTATTCACCTCAAGGGTGATGTCAACAATAATAACTCATGCCACCCATATTCAACTGGACATATGTGCCTATATCTTTCTTCACCACATGATGCTTGCCAAAGGAGAAACATAAAAAGGAATAGAGAGAAAAACATTGACTCTTGCATAAAAGTAAATACATAAAAGTAAAAGATAGGCCCTACGCAGAGGGAAGCAGAGGTTGCCATGCGCTTATTTTTTTGTATGCTCAACCCCTTAGTGCAAAAGAACGTCACATTGTATTGCCCCTTGTGATGGCAACCTTTATTATGCAGTATGTCGCTTTTATTCTTCACCATCACAAGTTTGTCATCTTTATTATGCAGATGTAGAACTACGGTAGGATTGGATAAGCACCGGATAGTGGTCAGAGGAACTCTTCGGAAGACCATGTTTTGATCGTCCTGTTCTAAAACAATCTGAAGTGCGAGGACGAAAAGGGAGGAATTGAATCTTGCGGGTAAAGTGTACAAACCTCTGTAGAGGGTTAAAACCTAATCTATTAGTCGTGTCCCCGGTTACGGACAACTTGAGCCTTTGGACTTGGATCTATCTCAGAACTCTCAACACTGGACTAATAATTTAATTGTCGGCAACTTATGATGATTTGGGCTATGAGACATTGGTTGGCGGAACCATGTCATGATAGATAACTCCGTAGTATAGACTCCGGTTATTTCCTTTGATGTAGGGAAAATAAAACTAGCTTTTACGCAAAAACTCAGACATAGAGCCACAAGGCATGCCTGGCGGACAGCAAAGGCCTTTGTCGTCCGCGAGCAGATGGCAACAGGTCCAGCTGAATAAGCTACGGCAAAGGGTTCTCTGCCGTCAGCTGGCGGACGACAAAGATGAAATGGTCTTTGCCATCTGCCAGCAGACGGCAAAGAGCCTGGATGGCACACGTGGTAGGTTAGGTCCGTTAGGGGGTTAACAGTGTGCTTTGTCGTCTGCCAGCAGACGGCAAAGTGCCCATATAGGCCAGCCCAGGTAGCTGCCATGTGGCATGCTATGCCGTCTGCAAGCAGACAGCAAAGATGCAAAGGTCTTTGCCATCTGCCAGCGGATGAAAAAGCAACCATATAGGCCAGCCCAGTGCCCCCAGGTTGCACAGGTAGCTGCCACGTGGCAGCTTTGCCGTCTGCTGGCTGATGGCAATGCTCTTTGCCGTCTGCCAGCAGACGGCAAAGAGGCTGTACAGCCCCTATTTTTTCTGTTTTTGTTAGATTCATTCAATTTCACAGATATATATATAACAAGTTTCCAACAACATATATATAACAAGTTTCCAACAACATATATATAACAAGTTTCCAACAACATATATATAACAAGTTTCCAACAACATATATATAACAAGTTTCCAACAACATATATATAACAAGTTATCCAACAACATATCCAACATAAAATGGTTTCATCCATACATACATATCGAACAACAAGTTTGCAACAAGTTTCCAAAAACGTAAAAGAAGCACAAGGAGAAGAGTAGACTCCATGAACGCAAGCTCCTCATCTAAAACAAATCTGCAAATTAGGAAAGATGAAAGTTAGAAGAAGAAGAAGACTAGCTAGAAGAAGAAGAAGAAGAAAAAGAAGAAGAAGAATTTATCTTCTCTTTCTTTTTCTCCTCTCCTCTTCTTTATCTTCTTCTTCTGCTAACTAAGGTAGGTAAAAATGCCATTTTTTAGCTAAGCTAGGTAAAAATGCTAAGTGTGTAGGTCATTTTAGAGCTAAGCTAGGTAAATAGCTCATTTTGGAGCTAACCTAGGTAAAATGGATCATATTGGAGCTAACCTAGGTAAACTTGGTCATTTTGGAGCTTACCTAGCTAATTATGCCATTTTTGAGTTAACTAAGCTTATTATGCCATTTTTGACATAAGTAAGCTAATTATAGGTCTTTATTGAGCTAACCTAGGTAACTAAGCATATTAGAGCTAATTTAGCATTTTAGAGCTAACTTAGGTCATTTTGGAGCTAACTTAGGTAAATTGATCATTTTGGAGCTAATTGGGCTTATTATGTCATTTTCGAGGAAAATAAGCTAACTATATGACATATATGAGGTTACCAAGATTGTTATGCCATTTCAAACCTAAATAAGCTAATTATGCCATTTTTTACATAAGTAAGCTAAGTGTATGTCATTATTGAGCAAAGCTAGGTAACTAAGCATATTAGAGATAACTTAGCATATTAGAGCTAACTTAGGTCATTTCGGAAGAAACAAAGCCAAGTTTAGATCAGTTTGGAGCTAAGTAAACTAATTATGTCATTTTGGAGGATGATTAGCTAAGTCTAGGTCATTATGGTAAGCATTTTGGAGGAAATAAAGCTAAGTCTAGGTCCTTATGCATTTGGTAAGCAAAATACTAGAGAAAACTTACCGTCATCATGGAGGTGAAGGACCGGTCGGGGTCGGGGTTGCGCCGGTGCGAGACGGAGAAGGATCGGTCGATGCTTGTCGGGAGGCATGCTACACCAAAGATCATTTGCAATGTCTCGTTAGCATGATGCAACTGAAATGTGAATACTAGTAACTAATGACCATTCAAATGAAACTCACTGTGTCCGCTATAGCAATCTGGGGCATCGGCGGGGGGTCTGACCGTTTTTCTCGCACACGGACTGCACATTTTGTTTTCACGAGTCAGTCATATTAGTTAGTAATGAAACGAACATTACGTCCATGATTTGGCTAATATGCAGGGGAAACTTACCACGAGGAGCTCGTATAGGGCCCGGTGAGACGCGTCGTTCCGGTTCCTCTCCGCCTCCAACAGACTAGTCGTCCTCTCCTCGAACTCCCTCTCCATGTCGCCTGCCTGTTTGGCTACGCCAGAAGCTCATGGACCCTAGCCTCTATGGCGAGCTCCATTGGCCGTGGTCGAGGCGGTATCTTAGGAAGAGACCTAGCCTGGTGCTTCTTGATCTTCGGGAGACTTCTAAGACAACATATCAGTCCATCCCCAATGGCTACCGAGTCATATTTCCTCCCCTCTCCAGATAGCATCATGAGCTCTTGATCAAAAGGACTCTGGCTCGGGTTGAAGTCATCCCCTTTCTTCGCCTTCCCAAATCTATGTACCTCACGAGCTTGTTGTGGGAGGAGATGTTGGTGAAGCTCTCTGGATGATTGAGGTCATCCTCAGAGAATGCCTTGGTCTTCTTGAATGGGGCAGTATGGGCCATGGCATAGAGGTCGTACAGCGGTGGCACGTCCTTCTTGTTGTGTTTCCCCTAAAAGAGAGGAACAACATATTAGTTAAGGGCTCAAGCTAGCATGAAGAATGAAATTGCATGAATCATTAAGGGCTCAAACCACATACCCAGTGATCCCCGTACTCAAATAGGTTGGAGCTCCCTTGATGGTGTGGCACACCTTGCATTTGGGCACGCTTATCCCTGGCCTTGTTGTGGTCAGCTAGCCATTGCGGAGAGCACCACTCATCCACCAACACCTCCCAACAGTCCATACCATCCGCACACCATCTCAGGGGCACCTAAGTTAGGAAAAGAGAAATTTCAGTGCTACGCCTACGATTGAAATCAAGGAAACTAAATACAAGGCCTTAAGAATAGGTAATTACCTTCATGTACTTCTCCTTACTCAGATACTTGCCACGACACTTCTTCTTGGCCCTCCTAATGTTAGTCGAGGCGTAGTATAGTATCGAACAGCCTGCACCCTAGCCTCGTGCCGTAAGTTCTGAAGTAGGCGCTTGCACTCGGCTTTGAGAACCCTAGCCACCTCCTCCTCGTGTTCCTCAGTACACCTGTAGAAGGTCTGCAATCGAACAAGACAACACTGATTAGTAAAATCACTAGGTACTGTTGATTTTTAATTCTGTAAAGGAGAAATTACCCAAAACCGCCGCCTCACAATGTCGGCCACCGTCTCGCACAAAACACCGTCGACCCTCTCCTTCGGCGGGGCCGCGACAACCATGTACAACTCCTAGCTCAGTGCTAGCTATGGAACTTGACCCTCACCGGGCAACGTGACTGACAGTGTCCTAGACTAGGGGAACTCACCACGTCGTCTCCCGATCAGGTGGATCAGGCCGAGGACCCCCATGCCGGTTTACTCATGGGCCACTTCGGGCAGCCCATGCCGCATACAAGGAGTATTCCACAAGACTTGATGATCAAGACAAGGAATCCTCTCCACCAATGTATTCGACTAGGACTCTTGTTATCCTAGGCCTCTGGTATGTTATATAAGCCGAGGCCAGGCTAAACTCTAGATGATTATGACATTATTCGTCATACCCTCAGGTTTTAGACCACAACACATGATCTCGAGGTAGATCAACACTGTACTTGATACTCCATCAATATAAACAAGAGCAGGAAGTAGGGTTTTACCTCCATCAAGAGGGCCCGAACCTGGGTAAAACACCGTGTTCATCGTCTCTGTTACCATCGATCCTAGATCCACAGCTCGGGACTCCCTACCCCGAGATCTGCCGGTTTTGACACTGATATTGGTGCTTTCATTGAGTACTGTTGTGTGATTGGCGAAAGATCAATGGCTCACCTGCGACGTCGGCGTATTCGTCGCCGGCTCGACTGGTCACCTTGGCTTGACCAAGGACTGTGCCCTGCCTCTAATCGTCATGATCAGACGAGGGCCTTCATCAACATCAACTCTGATCTCTATCATCATCATGGAGGAATCATCCATGGAGCTCGGGGGCTCAACGTCAACATTGCCCTCAGGTGACCGTGTTGTTTTTCCGAACAGCGAACTTGTATCCGCTACCACCACCTACTCGAGCATTGTTTTGACGATTCTTTTGGTGGAATTGTGCTGAATTAATTCTACAACAACACTGTAAAATTTCGTCGCGTTCCGATGGAGCAATCTCCGCCAATCTCCGATATACCGAAGCCCTGTCAAATCTGGACGGGAATCTAGGCGAGTTTGGAGCGTGGTGTCCAGCATCTAGCTCGAACGTCCTTTGGAAGATCCAACCGTTGATCGGCCGCGGAATTCCTATATCTACCACCTATCAAAATTTCAGCTCGATCCGACCGTCCAAACTCTGGGAACCTTCTGATTAGTGCATCATGTTTCGGATCTGTTTTCTACGCGAATACGAATCCGACCCGAATTCATCTTTCTTCATGAACGGGGTATTGGACAACCTTTTTAAAGGAATTTTCTTCTAGGCTATTGCGTGTTGTTCTTAAACATGTGCCCATAAAATCTTAAGCCTTCTCTGAGGTACTCTTCACCATCAAGCTGGTGTCAAACCAGTCCGGCAATATTGTTGTGCGGATGCCGACCTGCGCTAGACACGTCGTCGCTTTGTTGAGCCGAGCTCAACTTCTTTGGACCATCATCTCCGCGAGCCGAACAAGAGTTCGGCATCGCGAAGGACAAATCATCACCAACATCGCCGCCCCACGGATTATACGGAGCGGGCACGCCGGCATCGCCGCACGGTCACTTCATCAAGCCGGCAATGACCACGTCACGAGCTACGACCTGCATCGGCTTGGCCGCACTGTTGCTTCTTCAAGCCGATGTCCATCACGCCGACCTACTTCGACACCTTGGATGGACCGGGGCTTCGCTATTTCTTCATCAACATGCTCCGGTGACTTCGGCGTCACCGACCGACCAGCTTCGACACATCGGCTGGCATGGTTGTTGCAACGTCACCTTACCGACCTGCTCCGTCACCTCGGCATTCAGGCCATATTTCTTTAATTATTTAATTCACTTAAATTGATTAAGTAGAAGAATTTTTAAGCATATTATTGTTATTATTTCTGGCTTGCACTATTTTATGTGTGCATGCGATTGGTTCAGACCGGGTCGCGCTGTCACCTCGGCGTGCCGACTTCATCGCCCCACCTCCGTCGACACAGTTGTGTTGTCTCCTTGGGATGTTGCCCTGTGTTGGCAACCCACGTCGTTAGCTTCATCAACCTACTCCGGAGACATCGGCGTCACCAGCCGACCAGCTTCGTTACGTTAGCTGGACCGGGGGCTTTGCCTCGGCGAGACAATCTTTGCCAGCATCGCCATGTCGTTGCTTCATCAGCCATCAAGCAATGCGTGTGTGGATCGAGTACCAATTTTGGGAGTAACCTTTCTTCGGACTGCTATAACAAATAAACTAGGTGCTATTAATCCTAGCAATTTTTGCTTGTTTGGGTTTATTTTTCCCAAGGAATTATTACTCTGGTTTGTTTCATCATCTGTACACGGGTCTATCAAATGGTGGCCGCATTAACGACGGTTGCGTGGTGGTTCGGGTTGTTTCCGTACATAGTTCGGGGAACGCCACATCCGGAACTCGGACCGACCTGTGAATTCGGGCTTTGCCACGCCTTTACCACATCACGCCGACGTCCTGCATCACTAGGGGGCGGAGCGACGCCGGGCGGCGGGAGGCGGGCGGTATGAGTGCCGAGGGGCGGGCAGTTTGAGTGCTGGGGCAGCGGGGGGTCGGGGGCGCAGAGCGGAGCACCGGGCGGCGGGGGGCGAGCAGCGACATGCGGCGGGGCGGCGGGGGGTCGGGGGCATTGTCGGTGTCAAAACCGGCAGATCTTGGGTAGGGGGTCCCGAACTGTGGGTCTAAGGATCGAAGGTAATAGGAGGCAGGGGACACAATGTCTACCCAGGTTCGGGCCCTCTCGATGGAGGTAATACCCTACTTCCTGCTTGATTGACTTTGATGAGTATAGGGGTTACAAGAGTTGATCTACCTCGAGATCGTAATGGCTAAACCCTAGATGTCTAGCCTATATGAATATGATTGCCTCTACGGAGTAAACCCTCCGGTTTATATAGACACCGGAGGGGACTAGGGTTGTACAGAGTCAGTTTACAGAGAAAGGATCTTCATATCCGCACGCCAAGCTTGCCTTCCATGCCAAGGAGAGTCCCATCCGGACACGGGGGGAAGTCTTCCGTCTTGTATCTTCACGGCCCATCAGTCCGGACCACTTCACATAGCCCGGAGGCCCGAGGAACCCATAATCCAGGACTCCCTCAGTAGCCCCCGAACCAGTCTTCAATGACGATGTGTTCGGCGTGCAAATTGTCTTCGGCATTGCAAGGCGGGTTCCTCCACCGAATACTTCAAAGCATCTTAACAAAAGGGCCATACTCGGCCCTTACATCTTCGGTCTTGGTAAGGTGAATTCTTCGAATAGCTCGGTTTTACATTAAATGTCATACCCTTCGGCTTCTGTGCTTCCGTCGCCTCAGCTTCCATGTGGCAAACGAATACGAAGGGTCCAAGTGCTTTTACAGATAAGCCCTCGACAGCGTACTGAAGGTGTCTATTTAAGGAGATTAGATCTCAGACGCCATTCCATACCAGGCGAAAATCCTTCGAACTTGCCTCAAGAAACCACGCAATCATGGTCATCGCTCCTAGTTCATCCTCTCGCCCCCACGGCCCTCAAAAAGGCGATTGGGAGAGCTGCTCTGTATCCCATGCCCAGCTGACCAAGCTCCAGGTGCAGGGCTATCTCCCCCCTTCGGATCTAGTCCCCGTTCGGGCGGGATTAACTTCTTTTACTGGCGAAGCCCTGGCAGAAAATTTCCCGAATCCTTCAGAAGGAGAGCGAGTGTGCTTCGTTTCCTTTCTCTTAAGGGGCGTTGGATTTCCAATCCATCCTTTACTCCGAGGTCTCCTGGAGTACTATGGCCTCCAACTGCACAATCTCACGCCGGGCTCCATTCTGCACATCGCTGGCTTCATCGCTCTCTGCGAGCTGTTCCTAGGCTGCGAGGCCCATTTCGAGCTATGGAGGAAGCTTTTCTGCCTCGTCCCTCGCTCCCAAAAGGGATCCATATTCGAGGTGGGCGGTGCCGAAGTATGGCGCATAGCCGAGACAAGATACCTATCCGGCACTCCAAAGAAGGCATCCGAAGAGTGGCCCTCGGAGTGGTTATGTATTGAAGACGTCGTTCTATCGGAGCCAATCCGACGAGGCCTTCCTGAATTTTCTGATGCTCTGCTAAAAAAGCGCCACAGCTGGCGTCCCCGGAGCCTCGAGGAGGCAAATCGTGCGGAGGTTAAGATGGTAATGGACAAGATAAAAATACTCGCCCAATCCGGACTGTCCATAATTGAGGTCATGGCGATTTCCATAACGCAGGTGTTCAGCCACTCCAATCCAAAGGACTCCCCATGTGGAACTACAACGGGGAGGATGATACATCTCGCTACGGGCGCAAGGGTCCGGACAATTTCGCCGCCCTGGCCGCCATGTTAGTTGATCTTTATAAAGGGGAGAAAGAAGAATTCACTCGCCTTAAGGGTCGAGAGAGCTTTTCCATGTACAACCCCCCTAGCTGGGTAAGCTTTCGATCCAGAACCTCACTCAATCCTCTTCATGCGTCGCAACTAGTTGAACTTAACCCAACCATTTTAACAGGAATGGAGGAAGGCCACCGCGGGGATCTATAGCCCTGCTCCACAGCCGGAGGACCATATTCGGGACCTCGATCCCGGATTTGAGGAGGATCCGGATATATCCGTGGAGCTCAAGGAGGGGATCTTCTATCAGGCGAGCTACGACGGCACAAAAGTGGTCATTGTAGCCGATTACACTAGCCTTCTCCCTTCTTCCCATGTAAGTGCCCAGGGGGCATCTCCTCCAAAAGAGTTTTCCCATCACGCCTCACCCACTGCACTGTCTCGTGCTTCAAAGGGGCGGCGCTCGTCTCGCCACGCCGCATCGGGATCGTCCCTTAAAAAGGGGGCGCCGACACAAGGCGGGTCTTCAAAAAGAAAGGCGGGCGACGATACTTACAAGCCCCTACCTTCATAAAAAAGGTACGATTTTCAATGCGCCATGCGGCAAACATACCGAACTTTGATGTTTTCTGCTGCGCTATATTTAAGGAAGAGCATTCACCGGACTATATTCGGAGACCTTGCCGGACATATGTCCACCAATCCGACCCCGGACCCTGCCTCCAGGGCTAGAGTTGATACGGGTGCGATGCCGGATTGTCCTCTCTCCGACGATTCGGATAATGTATCTGTCACAAACTCCGAAGTGGAGAGTGCAATGAACCATCAGCGCCGGAGGGCAGCTATACGTGATCCTAATTTTACTGAAGAGGCACTAAATGCCTTCAGCTCGGCAGATGCCTATATCCGAGCTGCTCAGGATGGGCTTGCTGGAGCCACTTACTAGCTTTCTATGGATATGCGGGTAAGATCACTTTGTGTAGATTTAATAGTCATATACCAGTAGCCCCCGAGACTTGAAAACAGTTGAAGCAACTGATTTTAAGGATCGATGTATAATCAGGTACTCACAGAGAAGAGCAACATGCTATGTCGGGAGCTAGAACAGTGTCGGACCCAGCTGACTGCTGTTACTGCCAAACTGGAGAAATCCAAGGAGGCACTGACTGGTAATGTCCCCTTCTATCCGGAAAATATAATCATGTGCCAGTAATGCTTATGTGAATGAACACTGTTGTATTTTACGATGGCAGGATCATCGAATCAGCTGGAAGAGAAACTAAAGGCCGCGCAGGCGGATAAAGAACATGCCGAAAGGCAAGAGGCTGCTGGTCAATGTGTATTGACACGGACCAGGGACGAGAAGAACAAGCTGCAGGATGCCAACACCCAGCTTGGTGAAGAGCTGAAAGACGTGCGAGCCCAACTGGCGGACGCCCTAAACGAGAACAGAAAGCTAAGAGACGGCATATTCAGTATGCCTTTTAACTTACTGTCATACAGTTCGCTGATGCGAATCCTAACCAGTTTATTTCTATAGGTGTGTTGACTGGGAGTCCCGAAGAAGAGGTGTCCGGATTTCAAGGCGACCTGCTACAAGAGCTGTCCAAGGTGCATGAGCGAGCGCGGACGGCAATGAGAAACATCGCTAAGGCTTTATGGCTAGCAGATTCTCCTCCAGGAAGTATGGAGGAACTCGTGAATTTATTCAAGGGAGCTCGGCGCCGTTTTGGGCGGTGGAAGATATCAGCATGCCGAGAAGGTGCTCTGGAAGCTTGGGCCATGGTAAAAACATGGTTCACCGGACTTGATCCAAATCATATGGCGCGGGTCGGACCTCGAGGATCTGATGGACAAGAAATTCCGGTCAGCCTAGTATATGACCAAGTGAAGGTGGCCGCCAAGTTTTCTCAACAAGATTGTAAACTAGACAACCTGTTAGAGGGTCTAGAGGAAGAAGAAGTTTTTTAGTCCAAGTAGCACTGTACTTTTGTCGACAAACTTGTCTCTAGCCGAATTTGTAAAACGATTGTCATGGCAGACTTTCTGCTTCAACCTCCGAAAACCCTAGGTTTAGAGTGTTTCCGAATATTATACCGTAGGTCAACACCAAAGTATGTTCGGAAACCAGGCAGACCGTCATAGTTGCTTGAGCAGACAAGTTGTATTCGGGGAGTTATGTTATGTTACATTTGATTGTAAGAAACATCTTCCAGAGAGAGTAGTTCCGTTAAGGGTTCCTCTCCCTAGGCTAGTATTTTTTGTGCATACCAAAGCTGTGATTCTAAAAAATCACAGTACGCGTTATAGTGTGGAGGTTTGGTATTGCAACGAGGGCAGTTCGTCTTTTGCTCACCGACCAATCATTCTCTTAAGAACGCTAGCTTTCGGCTTCACCCGTTTGAGGTACACGTCCGGATAACCCAGTTGTAACAATCGCAGAGGTGCTCCCTTTATGCCCTAGACGAACAAGCGGGAACGTAGGGCATAAGCACAGGAGCCAGGCAACCCAGCTTGGCAAAAACTTAAGTCATAAAGGTGCATATAATGGTGAAGAAAAGACATATATGAATAGACGACACATATATACGGTGAGCTTGATGCTCGAAAAATAATAATAATAAGATTCTTGTGAAAAGGAGCCCCCAGGTATTGTGGGGTATGTACATTTAAGGATATACCCCTCAGTCGTGCGGTTTATCCGAACACGATCTAGAAGTCATATAGAAACGAGAAAAAAGGAAAACAGTGAAAGGGAGAAAAGAAGGAACGAGAAAAAAGGTATATGTGCGGACTTAGGCGTAGAATCTTCGGAGCCTTGCAGCGTCCCATGGGTTTGGCTCCAAGCGATTGTCCAAAGCATTGCGAAGGTGATAGGCTCCTCAAGTGAGAACTTCATCTATAATGAAGGGACCCTCCCATTTGGGCTTGAGCTTGTCCTTTTTCTTCTCTGGTAGGCGTAAAACGAGTTCACCGACATTGTAAGTCTTTGCCCGTACTTCTCTGCTTTGATATCGCCGAGCCTGCTGCTGATAGAATGCGGAACGGGCCTTCGCTACATCGTGCTCCTCCTCCAGGCCGTCCAAGTCGTCCTGCCAATCGATCTCGGCTTCTCTCTATTCGTACGTGCGCACTCGAGGTGAGTCGTGAATAATGTCGCAAGGAAAGACTGCCTCCGCACCGTACACCATGAAAAAAGGTGTATATCCAGTCGTGCGATTGGGCATGGTCCGCAGCCCCCAGAGTACGGAATTGAGTTCCTCGACCCAGTGTTTGTCTGATTCTTGCAGGGATCGCACTAGTCTGGGTTTAATGCCGCTCATTATCATTATGTTAGCCCGTTCGACCTGACTATTTGTCTGAGGGTGATACACGGATGCGTAATCGAGCTTGATGCCCAAATTGGCGCACCAAGTTTTCACCTCATTGGCTATAAAGTTAGAGCCGTTGTTAGTAATAATACTGTGCGGGACACCATAACGGTGTACTACACCGGATATAAAGTCTATCACCGGTCCGACTTCGGCTGTTTTAACTGGCTTGGCTTCTATCCACTTAGTGAACTTATCGACCATAACCAATAAGTATTTCTTCTTATGGCTTCCCCCTTTAAGAGGTCCGACCATATCGAGCCTCCAGACCGCAAAGGGCCAAGTGATGGGGATTGTTCGAAGGGCAGTGCGCGGCATATGGATTTGATTAGCGAAAAGCTGGCATCCAACGCAACACTGTACGAGGTCATGTGCATCTGCCCGGGCCGTGGGCCAAAGAAACCCGTATGGAAGGCTTTACTTACAAGGGCCTGAGCTGCAGCGTGATGGCCACCAAGACCAGCGTGTATTTCAGCCAGGAGTTGCAGTCCCTCTTCTTAGGAGATACATAGTTGAAGGACTCTTGTACTACTTTTCTAGTACAGTTCTCCTTCAGGAACTTTGTAGTCCTTCGAGCGTCGAACGATGCGACGGGCCTCAGTCTGATCCCCAGGGAGCTCATTCCTAGTAAGGTAGGCGAGGAAAGGCTCAGTCCATGGGGCAATTACAACCATGATTTTGTGGGCCGATGGTGTTATTTTGGTGCCCGAGCCCCCAATGATATCGGGACTGTGTTTAGAATCTGGGGGTATGATCAGCTCCAGAACAGTGTTGCCGCTCTCGTCCTGCCACATCACGGATGGCTTGAAGAGCCTTTCCACAAAGGTGTTAGGTGGGACAGGGTCGTGTTTAGGGCCCATGCGAGCAAGGATGTCCACGGCTTGATTACTCTCTCGAGCCCCTCGAACGGAGCTGACATTTTGAGTACGACGTTGCGGAAGCCGCCATCTTCGGATCTTTTGCATCGAATTCTCCATTTATTTGGGATATTGCGAGGTTTGAATCCCTGCGCAACTCAAGGCGTTGTATGCCCATGGATACAGCCATTCGGAGACCATGTAATAGGGCCTCGTATTCGGCTGCATTGTTAGAGTCTGTATATAGTATTTGGAGAACATAACGGACTGTGTCTCCTGTAGGGGATGTCAAGACGACACCAGCCCCAAGTACGGCTAGCATTTTAGAGCCATCGAAGTGCATCACCCAATTGGAATACGTGTCGTACTCTTTAGGGAGTTCGGCCTCTGTCCATTCGGCAACGAAGTTAGCCAACCCCTGAGATTTAATGGCTCGGCGTGGCTTGTATGTTATTTCAAATTGTAGGAGCTCAATGGCCCATTTGGCAATTCGGCCGGTGGCGTCCTGTTGTTTATAATATCATTGAGTGCTACTTCTGAAGCCACTGTGATCGAGCACTCTTGACAGTAGTGATGTAGCTTGTGGGATGCCAAAAAGACCGCATATGCTATCTTCTGATAATGCGGGTATCGGGATTTGCGTGGTGTAAGGACCGTCGATACGTAGTAAACTGGTTTTTGGAGTGGCAATTTATGCCCCTCCTCTTCTCGTTTGACGACGAGGACCGCGCTCACCACCTGGTGACACTACTGCAGGATGGTCCAAACACAACACTACGATCAGAGACCCTTCGACGAAACTGTGTGCGATGCCATAATCGCAAATGGTGGTGTAAAAAACCGCCAAAAAAGGTGCAAAATGTTTGCGATGACATATGCATCAAACACGGTTTAGAATTTAGTTGTGTGTGCGATGCGGGGCATACGGTTCAGCTCAATTAACTATTTGGGATGAGGAGGAACAAAAGAAACGGGCAGCCATATGAAGGTGTGTGCAATATACAGCATACGGTTCACTAGGATGAACTGTGTGTGATTAGGCAACACAATGGAAACGGTTCAACTCAACAAGATGTGTGTGATACGCGGCAAATAGGTCCATAATCAGAAATGTGTGTGAAGACCAATAATAACACAGACGATTGCTACTAATAATCCGTGTGAATTGCTCTATCTACAGTAGAATAACATGTATATATATAACTGAAATAAACATCCAATTACAAAAGTGACTATACAGATCATTCGCACACACCTCAATAAACAATTGCATGCATTCTAAAGTAGGAGAAACGATCGTCTAGTCATCTATTTCTTGTGACGCTCCCGCCACTGCTATGTGGCTCGATCCCTCGTCTGGGTCAGGAAGAAGAACAGTTCCTCATGTCAACGATCCGCCTGTACATCTCGTAGCTTGTCTACGCGTCCATGGCCGCGTACTTGACATGTTGTTCATCCAGTCTCTCATGCCACACACTGTGCCAGGCGTTCTTGTCCTTATCGCTCTCTTCCTTCATCTTCGCGTAGTAGGGGTTGATGATGGCCGAGGCGAGGTCACCAAGGGAGTTCAGTTTGTTTTTGTCGCTGCCCCAGACCTTGTAGTGGTGCTGGATGTTGACAAGATTCGGGCATTTCAAGTCCGAAACCTTGAGCGCTTTTAGATCGTTGGTGGTGTCCACCTTAGCGAAACTGTAGTTGGAGCTATTGATAAACCTGGAGAAAGCTCGCAAGGCCTTGTGGCAAGGTGGAAGTGGTAGACGAGGATGTCATGTCGCACGCACAACTGGGCGATGGCAACTTTCTGATCGTGCCCGGCACGACCGATGGTGTACTCGAGGTCAAAGCCGACCAATCGGTACTTGTCCTCGGCAAGGAACTGCTCCATAGTTCGGATGGAGCTCTCCACCGAGACCGGATCGTTCGTGTACACCACTGAGAGGGCCTTCCCCCTCACGTGGGTGTCCACTACGTGATGAGTGGTGAACTGCCCATCGTTGTCATCGTCGGCCGCTGGGAGCGCCATTGGAGCCACGGGGAGCGCCATTGGAACCGCTGGATGTCCTCTTTGTATGTGTCCTCGTGGGTGTGCTTGTTGTGTCGTGTGAGACGAGAGAAGAAGGTAAATGTCCGTAGGAATAAAAGGGGGGCGGGCGGCATGGATTCTCGGCGCGTCCGCATGGCAGTTTTTGCAGCGGGTAACTACATCGTTGCACCGCACCCAGCGCAACCGCTTTCATAGGAACGTGCGTGATCATGCGCCGGCCCCAAACACTGGCAGCGCACGTAGAGGGACGAGGGCAGAGCACCCAGAGGGACGCGAGAGCAGAGTGCGCCGCGGCCGCCTAAACCGCAAGCAACCACACGCATAGAACAGTTGAACACGCAGGAAATGGTCGCCTAAAAGCCGGCCGACAGTTGCATCGCTGGGTAGAGAGCGGCCGCGTGCTACCACCTCCATCTAGTCTATAGTCTCCTTTATATTCTGTGTCATACTTTGCCCTCAAATTTAACCAACAAAATGTTAATGCATGTTTTAAAAATTATATAATTGGGAACTATGTTCAAATACAAATCCAACTATATAATCTCTGGCGACATGCATTCGTATTTTATTAGTTAAATCATACTTATAAACTAGGACGGTGGTGTAGTAGGTAATGAAAGAGCAAACATTTTTTATTAACCGTATGTGTATGTGGCTTTCGTCCTCCTCCCGCACGTCTTGTCACCCCGCTGCCGCAGACGGCTTACAGCGCAAGCGTGCGCAACGCACGGGGGCGTTCTTTTGGCCAAATGGTGGCGCCAATGAATCGTCGGTGAGCCTGTTCCCGCGCAACCTCGCAGGTTCCTGCGCAAGCTTCCCACCCGACTCGGTGAAATCCCCCAAAATCCCAATGCTTACCGGCCTGCTATAAAAACCCTCACGGCCGGCGAGTCATGCGTTGCATTTTCCCCTCCCTCCTTGTAGCTTATCTCGTCTGCTTCTCCCACAATCGCCAATGGCACCGGTCCGTCATTGTCGCTCAGCCACTCTGCCGTCATCAGAGGACAGCCCCAGCTGGGAGGCTACACCACGGCGGCGGCGCAGTCCCCGGCGTAGTGTAGTGCGCGTGGCGTCCCTGTTGGGTGTGCGCGGAACACCCACCACACGCTCCGCCGTCGGTGCCCGCCGGCAGCTGTTGCCGGCCGCCGTTGCCGCCACACCACCGTCGAAAGCCAGGGCCATCGTCCGCTCCGTCGCCGCGGCCCGAAGGCGTGAGGTGGCCGTCGTGGCCACCACCCCACTGCCGGCCACTGTGGCCATCACCCGCTCCGCCACCACGGCCCGAAGACGGGAGGTGGTGGTCGTGGACTCCACCCCGTCGTCGGTCGCCGTGGCCGCCAGCCCACCGTCGACCGCCGGGGTCATCACCCGTTCCGCCACCACCGCCCGAAGGCGGAAGGCGAAGGTGGATGCGCGCACATGCGTCAGCGACCTTGCGCACTACACCGAGTTCCTGCGGGAGGAGGAGGAGCGCCTCGTCGAGCATGCAAAGAGCCTTACCGTCGCCGTGGCCGCGGCACACGCCGCCTCAAAGGCGAGGAATCAGGAGATCTATGAGGAGAACAGCCGCTTCGAGAGGGGTTGTCTGGAGCGGCAGAGGGCGTTCGAGGTGAGCGTCGCTGAAGCTGCAATGGCGGCAGGCACCGTATTGCGGTTGCCCAACTCGTCGGTAGGCTCCTCCTCCTCTGCCTCTTACTGAGCGCGCTCGACAGAGGAGAGGCAGCCGGAAGTAGAACAAAGCCCCTCCGTAGTAGTAGTAGTAGTAGTAGTAGTAGTAGTACTAGTAGTAGTAGTAGTAGTATTTAGGTGCTATTTTGTTCAGTTCATCTGACTATAGATGTGGTGGAACTGTACAATGTACTTAAAATTAGCTAGTATACATAGTTGAACTAGCTATTTCAGTACGTGGTTGGCAACAATTGGGGAAAAGTTTGGTCGGTTCAGCTGTCGAGTTGAACTGTTTGCATAAATTAAGAACGACTGCTTAATCTATGAATGAAATCTATGCTTAATTACTGAATTTTAGTTGCAAAAATTAGACACTGCTAGTGATTTTTAGCTTCATATTTTGACAAATCGCAGTGTACAAGGATTGACAAATCTTACCAAATTGTTTGTACGTGGTCGCACACGGGTCATCTAAAACAAACGGTTGCGTTGAAGAGATGCACAAATCCTCGCTGCTCTCACTTTGCATACGGGTGTTCTATGTAAAACGTTTGCGATCAAGAGCTGCAGAAATCCTGCTTGGCACATTTTCTCTTGGCTTCCTAGGGAAGCGGTCAGTTTGCATACGGGTGTTCTAACTTAAACGTTTGCGATGAGTGTTTTATATTTAAAAAGCGAATTAAATTGCGGCTTGGGTGCCATTAATGGAGAGGATGCGAGCAAGGCGGGCGGCCATGGAAGTCAAAGGGCTCGCTTCCGAGTGAGCCTGCGCAGCGTACAGCTCGCACGCCTCCCGGTGAGCCTGCGAATTCGTGGACAGCTTGCACGACTCTCGGTCAGCCTGCGCACCGGACGGCGCTCACACGCCTCCTGTTCAGTCAAGGTCAAGCAGCAGTCCACACGGCACCTCCTACAGCCATTAAAACCAAGACACGTGGTGTCACGTGAATGGTTAACAGAATGCACACGGTTTGAATTATACAAATGTTTGAGATATTAAAGTGGCATCTATTTTTTTCAAAATGCCTTTGTTGGCTGTCAATATTCGAGTGCGCCTTCACTCAAAATGGACACGAAAAATACCACAGCATGTCGGGTGCCATTCCATGATAGAATGCCAAG